>NW_012103588.1:3792894-3866240 GCF_000951045.1 Mandrillus leucophaeus
CTCCTTCTCCTCCTCCTCCTCCTCCTCCTCAATAGCTGGACATTTTACATTTAACTCTTTGGTATGGATGGAATTGCAGGATGGGATTGTGAAGTGGGGCTCAAATTTAATTTTTTAGCAAACATTGATTGCAATAAAAGTCTCACATGTGGAATAATGCTTTCTGTCATTATTGATTTGTATTATATGTTCAGTCTGGCTCATTAACCTTATGTAAGATCCAGCTGCTCAAACCTCTACTACAAAATTCTAGATTCTGCCTCCTGCTCTCTATTCTGATACTGCTCCCTCTGGTCTGAGCACTTGGTTGAGTCCACTGCTTCATGCTGAAATTTTCTTCTCTCCCTACAACAAGCACTTTGGTTTACCTTTAGTTACATCTTGGGCATCTGACTTCACTTGACTTCTATTGGCCAATCTGCCCCACACCATATGTGGTGGTGCCCAAATCTGGTGCCCTAGGAAAGGAATCAGATACTGCCATGTTTATTACTACTTTGGCAACCTTTGGCAGGCACTGAATTTTGCTTCTGTTTTCCTCTAGTCTATGAACCCTTCAAACTCACAGCTATATTTGACAGCTAATTTAAGTTAATTTATTTAATGTAAGTTTGCAAAAGTCCTCAAAGCTGAAGCAATGATCTGCTCACCTCTCTAAATTCTAGCTCTTAAATAATGTCTTATTATATCATGTTAGATTTTTCAATGCTTTTATGAAAGCATTTTATATTTTATCTCATAATTTTAGTTGTTTCAGCCTTACCTTACCAGATATAGACTTGCCGTGCATTACATCTTTTCAATTAAATATACACGTATTAATTCCCTATTTAAATTATGTTTCTTCATTACAGAATTATCCTAGGTACATAGTACAGTGCTTAACCCACAGTAGATACTCAAATAATATTTGATAATACAGACGTGTGCCACATTAACAACATTTTGGTCAACAATGGACAACCTATGTGAAAGTGGTCCCATAAGATTATAATAACATATTTTTACTGTACATTTTCTATACTTAGATATACAAATACTCACTGTTGTGTTATAATTGCCCACTCTATTCAGCGCAGTAACATGCTGCTCAGGTCTGTAGCCTAGGAGAAACAAGCTATACCGCATAGCCTAGGTGTGTAGTAGACTATACCATCTAGTTTTGTAAAAGTACGCTCTGTGATATCAACCTAATGATAAAATTGCCTAACAAGGCATTTCTCAGAATGTATCCCCATCATTAAATGGTGCATGCCTGTAATTATAGAGATAGCAGTGATAATGTCAGCCAATCAGAAAGCTTCGGATTGTGAAAATGGCCAAATAACTCCAAAAACTCTAAAACATTGACTCTTAAATATGAGATTTCTTACCATAAAATGCTTCGAAATAATTATAATTGGAACATGTTTGTAACAAGAGAGAATCTAGATTATGTCTAGAACATGCCTCTGTTTATTTGGTTACAAAATATTCATAAAGCATACGAGAAAGAAGTATGTACAAACACGAAAGTCAGGGAGAGGGAGGAGACACCATCATCAGTATGATTTTTCTGTTACCCAGCAAAAGCTTGGGAACAAATTCGTTCTGCACCCTTGATTTTAGTAACTGTATGGAGAACTCCCTGATGTTTCAAATATTTGTGAAACCATGTCATCATTTGGATTTACCACATTTCTGTGTCCTCTGCTAAACCACAAGTCCACAAGGAGAGGGACAGTTGATTTGTTCTGTACTGTATTCCGAGTACCAAGTGCACCGTTTAATACATAATAGGTACCAAATAAATTTTTATTAAATGAATGAGAGGATGTAATATGTTCAGAGGCATAAGACATTGCTCTGTCTTGAAGAATTTAAAATTTTCATACATTTTGTCATTTGTTACTGGCAAGAACCTTATGAGACAGCTTTGCCACCATAATTTGCAAGGACCACTATCTTTTTTTTTAATGAAGGAATTGAGACCCATAGAATATATGAAACGTACCCAGAGTCACATTGCTTTTTAGTGGTAAAGCCAATATTTCTCGGAATTTAATGTTTCATATTCTCCTTTTATGCCACAATGCCTCCCTGTGAGTGAAACATAAGTGACAAAACACAACAGAAAATTAAATTTAAAATATCCAGGATGACTATAAATGATCTAGAAATTCAAATAATAAAAACAGTGAAAATTAAATACAGTAGGCTCATGGAGGAGTTAGAGTTTAGATTAACTCCTCAAGACTCTAAGTAAAGAGTGGAACAGAGGTTATCTCAGGGAAAAGAACTTCAGAACTCTCATCAGGATTTTTTAAAGCCAATTTATGTTCTTGTTTTTTTTCTAATGGTAATGGTTGATTAGCACTATAAATATTGTGGAGGTAAGAAATGGTTCTCTCACAAGCCACATAACATAGCATAGGTATTATAGTGGTATGCGAGCCATGAGATTGATACAGTCTTGACTTTTGCCTAGTAAAACTATACCAAAACATAATTAAATGGGAAATGTTCAGGATATTCACACAATACTTTACTAATCTAAATGATAATACTCAGCATCTGAGTCTATGTTATGCCTAATGATGACTGCGGAGAAAAGCATGAAGAGCCAGTAACAAGTTCTGATTCCTGCAAAAAGCTAGCACAGAAATTTCACCACCTGATGAGAAGAGGGATTGTTCAGTGTAAAATTGGCAATGACCTCTATGATGATTTCAAATGACTGGGCTCTCTAGATTCAGATAAAATGTCGACAAGGTAACCTATTAGTTAAGCATTTTTTTTTTTTTTTTTGAAAGCAATGCTTACTGGCATTATGCTGATTTAAGAAACCCCATTCTGACTGTTAATGAAAACTTAATGGACCTGGCATAAGTAAGATGATCTTAAGCTCTCCTCACTCTCTAAATTGTCTTTTTTGTTACCTTATGGAAAATTGCTGGGTCATTGAACACTGATGTCATGCCACGGTATGAAAGGAAAACTGGTGAACAACACTCGGAAGGTGAAGTATATTCAGAAAACAGTCAGGCAGGTCCTAGGGTCATATAAAAATATGAAGAAATAGGAACTAGGATATCAGAGCAAGGGTCAAGAAATCAGTAATATAGAAGCAATCCAGGCAGGCCTGACTTTGCTTTGCAACTCTACCTGTTAATAGCTTTGTTGATTTGGGGGAGTTACTTAACTTTTCTCAGCTTCAGTTTCTTTATCATTAAGACAGATTAAATAAAAATAGTATCTACTGCAAATGCTTATGTGAAGACTAAGAGAGAAAAATCGGTGAAATATTTAGCATTGTGCTTGACACATAGCTTTCTACTATCATCATCATTTTCATTGACACTAACAGGAACAAGATAGAGGTACAGCAATCAAGATACATGAAAGAAAGAAAAAAGAAAAATAATAAAGTGTAGCAACTCAAGACAGACAAGAGTCAGAAATCCAACACAGCAGCAGGTTCTAGAGCCACAAGTCATCGAAAGAGAATTTAGAGATCGTCTAGTCAAATGTCTCTGTTTTACAGATAAGCAACTCAATGCTAAGAGATGTCTCAATGGCAAAACTATTTTTGAAAACATTTTGGCATTTTTTTATAAAGTTAAACATGGACTTACCATGTTTACATGGGCAACCTCGTCATTCCCTTCTTAAGTATTCACCCAAGAAAAATAAAAACATATCCACGCAAAGAATTGCATACAAATGTTCACAGCAGCTTTGCTTGTAACAGCCTAAACTGAAAACAATCAAATGTCCATCAACAGGAGAATAGATAACTAAATTTCATATAATTGAATACATTCGGCAATAAAAAAGAATGAACTAGTAGTGCACACAACATGGATATATCTTAAAAGAATTATGCTTAGCAGAAGAGATGGTACAAAGAGTACATACTGTCTGATTCTACTTACATGAAGTTCTAAAGAATGCAAGTTACAGAGATCGAAAGCATAAGAGTAGTTGCCTGGGTCTTGAGGGGACGAGGTGGCAAGAGTTTGTGAAGGGGCATGAGAGAACTTTTGGGGATGATGGAAAGATTTTATATCTTTTATGAAATGTTTTACATCTTAGTTGTGCTGGTGGTTACACAGTGTATAGATTTGTCAAAACTCTTTAAAATTGTACAATTTAGTTGGGTATATTTTATTGTATATAAATTATACTACAATGAAGTCATTTTTCTTGATCAATTGATCATATTCAAATAAGTTGATTTTAAAGAGAGAACTACTTGATGCCTTATGCTTTTCTAGGGCAGAACTAGGATTCAAAGCCAGATCTTTGTTAACTAGTTAGCTAGTTGGCTAAATTCACAATTAGCCAGTGCTCGCTAAGCTGAGCTTTGCTGAGTAATTAGTATAACATTCTGTTCTTCTTGCTCTTATTATGACAGGTAGCCTGGTGAAATGGCATAAATCTTGACTTTGGAGTCACAAGGATGTGTCTTGGTGACATGGCTTACCCTCTTACTAGCTGTGTGGCTTTGGCCACTTTGTTTAGACCTAGCTGATCTTCCTTTCGCTCATGTCTCAATTTGGCATAAAACTCCTATTTATAAGGTTTCTATAAAGATAAAATGATACAATATAAAAAGTAACCAGAAAATGATAGGCTAAGCACTTGATAAATTGTAGCTATGACTACTATTAATTTCTTTGGCCACAGACCCAGAGCCGTGTCATACATAAACCTTGACTTGTGAGCTGGTGAAACAATCCCTCCGGGCTGCATTTATCCATTAGTGCAACAAATATTACTCAGTACCTGTGACGGACCAGGCAGTGTTTTAGACTTTCGGACTTTGGTAGAGAACAAAAGAGCTACGTTCCAGTAAGAGGAGACTGAAATGGATTAGCCAATACATGCATAATATGGCAGGTGACAACCTACACCAAGAAGAAGCATTAACAGAGTAAGAGGAAAAGAGAACGATTAGGGATGATAGGAAGTTGCCATTTGACAAAAACTGCTTAGAAGCAGCTGATCTACTAACGTGATATTCTAACAGAAATCTGAAAAGAAAGAGTGAACTGAAAAAAAAAAAAAAAAAAAAAGAACAGAGAAAGGGTTATGCAGAGAAATAGCTGGATGGCAAGTATTCCAGGTAGTGGGAAGATTGGGGAAAGGCCCTGTTGCAGAAGTCTGCTTGGCACATTTTGGAATATGCAGGAAGCCTGGGGAGCTATGTGCATGGTTTTCAAGATTTAGAGCAGTGCCAGTCATTTGTGCAGGGTATGATGACATACATAATTTACCAACTGTTCACAATGTTGAATTCCACCTCTCCAGTATTTGCAACTGAGTTTTCCATTTAGAAGCAAATCTTCCTCCCAAATTCCTGTTGCTATTGTCTTGCATAGCTAATGGCTTTGGTACCAGGAGAAAGTAGTTACCTTTCTGTGTACACTTTGTAAATAGTAAACATTTATTAAAATACAATTAAAATAAATAGATAGTAGTCTAAATAAGCTTCCTTTTTGCTTAACGGAGATGTAAATCTGCACACTCAGTGTGATGGGAAGCAGCTGAACTCTGAGGTGCCATTTGTCATTGACATGGGAAATAATATTTTCCATTCTCATTATGGACCCAGGAGCAGGAAAGAAGCTGAATGTGGGGATGGAAAATATAAGTGCTCAAACCTATCACTTCTCGTTCTAATTTTCTCCTGTTCCTTTAGGATGAAAAGCACAAAATCAAAAAGCACTAAAGCACAGAAACAGTCCTTATATTATTTTAGCCACTATATGCTAATCTAGGTCCACAAAATGGGGTGCATTGAAACTGGAAGAGGAGAAGGCTAACCTGTCGAAGTGGAGGTCAGCTGTGAACACTCACTGCTTTAACAAGTGACTGTGTGCCTTCAACACAGTATAGATGGCAGCCAATGGCTTCTCTCACCACGGCTTGTCCTAGTCATCTGAGTTTTACTTCTGGGAAAAATCTACAGAGGAAGACAAAAAGTAGAGATGCTTCCTTATCTCTGGTACCAGCACAATTTGCTTGAACTTTCAATACTCTGGCCACATACTGAAGCATAATAGAATTCAACCCTAAGGAACCCCAGGGGTTATTCCTAGGGAGCACTAGTCTAAAGCCAGTCTTATAATGGCTCAATGTGGTTAAGAAGTGCAAGCAGGGTGTTAACTGGCACACCACAAAAATCATGATGTGATGTCAGTGATAAATATGGGTAGAACTAGGATCTATCAGCAAAATAATGAAGATGTTCTTGGGAAAGGAAGAAGGCAGTCTCCTTGGTTCTCAGGGAAAGGATATTTTTGGTGAGTAAATTAGTTCATTCTTGCACTGAAATAAAGAAACACCTGAGACTGGGTAATTTATAAAGAAATTAAGTTTAATTGGCTCATAGTTCTTCAGGCTGTAGAGGTAGCATAGTGGCATCAGTTTCTGAGGAGGCCTCAGGAAACTTACAATCATGGCAGAAGGTAAAGGGGAAGCAGGTACATCTTACATGGCCAGAGCAGGAGCAAGAGAGAGAGGGGGCAGTTCCTACACACTTTTAAACAGCCATATCTCACAAGAATCCACTATCGCAATGACAGCACCAAGGGGAATGGGGTTAAGCCATGAGAAACCACCCCCGTGATCCAATTACCTCCCATGAGGCCCCACCTCCAACAATGGGGATTACAATTAAACATGAGATATGCGCAGGAACACATCCAAATCATGTCATTCTGTCCCTGGTCCCTCCCAAATCTTTTATTTTTCTCACATTGCAAAATCAATTATGCCCTCCCAGTAATCCCCCAAAGTCTGAACTCATTTCAGCATTAACTCACAAGTCCAAAGTCCAAAATCCAAAGTCTCATCTGAGACAAGGCTAGTTCCTTCCACCTATGAGCCTGTAAAAATTGAAAAACAAGTTAGTTACTTCCAAGATACATTGGGGGCACAGGCATTGGGTAAATATTCCCGTTCCAAAAGAAAGTAGCTACAGGCACCATACAAGTCTGAAACCCAGTAGGGGAGTCATTAAATCTCAAAACTCCAAAATAGTTTCCTTTGACTCCATGTCTCATGTCCACAGAACTCTGATTCAAGGCCTTGGGCAGCTTCACCCTGGTGGCTTTGCAGGTGTCTGTTCCCATGGCTGCTCTCATAGGCTGGTGTTGAGTGTCTGCAGCTTTTCCAGGCACAGGGTGCAAGCTGCCAGTGTATGTACCATTCTAGGGTCTGGAGGATGGTAGCCCTTTTCTCACAGCTCCACTAAGCAGTGCCCCAGTGAGAATTCTGTGTGGCTCCAACCCCACATTCCCCTTTACACTACCTTAGTAGAGGTCCTCCATGAGGGCTCTGCCCCTGCAGCAGGCTTCTGCCTGGACATCCATGCTCTTCCATACATCCTCAGAAATCTAGGCAGAGGTTCCCAAGCCTCAACTCTTGTACTCTGCATACCTGCAGGCTTAACACCATGTGGAAGCTGCCAAGATTTAGGGCTTGCACCCTCTGAAGCAGTGGCCTGTGCTTCCTGCATTCCTTTTAGCCACAACTGGAGCTGGAGTGGCTAGGATGCAGGGACCAGTGTTCAGGGCATCAGGACCCTGGGCCTGGCCCATGAAACCATTCTTCCCTCCTAGGCCTCTGGACCTGTGATGGGTGGGGTTGCCATGAAGTTCTCTGAAATGCCTACAAAGGTTTCTCCCCATTGCCTTGGCCATCAGCGCCTGGCTCCTTTTTACTTATGCAAATTTTTTGCAGCTTGCTTTAATTTCCCCCCTGAATGAGCTTTTCTTTACTACCACATGGCCAGGCTGAAATTTTTCAAGACTTTTATGCTTTGCTTCCCTTTTAAACATAAGTTGCAGTTTTAGGTTATTTTTTTGCTCACACATATGAGTATAGGCAGTTAAAAACAGCCAGGACACATCTTGAATGGTTTGCTGTTTAGAAATTTCTTCCACTAGATACCATAAATCATCATTATCAAGTTCGAAGTTCCACAAATCTGTAGGGCATGAGCATAATGCCACCAAGTTATTCACTAAAGCATAACAAAAGAGACCTTCTCTCCAGTACCGAATAAGTTCCTCATTTCCATCTGAGACTTCCTCAGCCTGGACTTCATCGTCCATATTACTATAATTTTGATCACAACCGTTCAACAAGTCTCTAAGAAGTTCAAAATTTTCTCTCATCTTTCTGTCTTCTTCTGAGACCTCCAAACTCTTCCAACCTCTGCTCACTACCCAGTTCCAAAGTTACTTCCACATTTTCAGGTAGCAGTGCCCCACCCCTTGGTACCAATTTTCTGTATTAGTCCATTCTCACACTGCTATAAAGAACGATCTGAGACTGGGTAATTTATAAAGAAAATGGATTTAATTGGCTCGCAGTTCTGCAGGCTATAGAGAAAGCATAATGGCATCAGTTTCCGGGGATGCCTCAGGGAACTTACAATCATGGCAGAAGGTGAACGGGTAGTGAGGCGCATCTTACATGGCCGGAGCAGAAGCAAGAGAGGAAGGGAGGAGGCGCTACATACTCTTAAACAACCAGATCTCACGAGAGCTCACTATTGTGACAACAGAATAAAGAGGAATGGTGTTAAACCATGAGAAATCACCCCCATGATCAAATCTTCTCCTACCAGGCTCCACCTCCAACACTGAGAATTACTAATTGAATAAGAGATTTGGACAGGGACACAGATCCTAACCATATTAGTGAGGACCCTTCTAAAAGGCTGGAAAAGCTCTTTCTCAATTCTATCTCTATGTACCTTCAAGTAGCTTCTTGCGACTGATCGCATTCACTTTGGATAATCTGCACCTGAGCTCTGCTTTTATTAGTACAGGCAGTGAAAGTCAATTGTGTTAACAAATATTCCAAGGAAAAACTAACTGAGAGAGAATTCAGTGAGGAACCTGGTTTTTCTGTGGGAGGATTTTGAGTGTTTAGTCAATTCAGCTCACTAGCCTAAACTAAATATTAAATAAACAGATTGTAGTTTATTTGATGACTGCTGGACCACAAAAGCACCAAGTGGAAATCCAAATTCAATTTTAGACAGACCTGGAGATAAGGTACTGCACAGTTTCCTGAAGTTGATAGAATGTCACATATAACTGCCCCACACTTGAGTCAACCAGTAGTGACCACTGTGCTTTTCATACCTGTGGATAAAGGTCTAATAGAAGCTGCTGCTGAATCTACATTAATCAATATATAAAGTTATCAATATCCAGAAAAATTAGAGGAAATAGAAATATTATAAAGTATTACCTAAGTTCAACAATATTTCCTCTATTTAAAAACAGAAAATATAGAAAGTTTTGTATTTTAAAACTTAAACTCAAGATTAAAAATGTATGTTCATAATAACATTGATGAACAGCAATAGATACTGTGTGTTTTATATTTTTATAAGTTCTCCACATAACATTCATCAAGAACAGCCCATGTTTGTTAGCACTTTACTGATTTAAAGTATTGTCAGAAAAGTTCAGTCATTTAGTGCTCATGAAATTTTGAACGATAGGTATTATTACCATCTCAGCCATTTTACTGAGGAAACTAAGACGCCATGATGGTTCATTATTTTCCCTTATTTCTATAGGCAAGTACCAATGGCGGCACCAAGATTCACACAAGAGGTCTTTAATTCCAAAATCCTTTGAAACTTTCCAATTCTGCCTTTTCTCATAAAACCTCAAAACATAATTCTACACTAATGAAACTGATGATTGAAGAGTCTCCCCATATGCAAGGCGTACTTCACCATCATAGATACTGAATGCAATTGTCTTATTTTGTATGTATGAGAGAGTGAGAAAGAGAGAGACAGACAGAGAGAGAGAGAGAGAAATACACAGAGAAGCTGCTTAAAGGGGAAGGGAGAATGACCTTATTTCATCCCTCATGCCTTTCTCTGCAATGCCTCCTGCCCCATCCACTTTTTTAAAACCATTTCTCTGTCTTAAAACTACCCATTGCCTTGCCAAACACCAAAGCTAATTAGTTACCATTTTCTGAAATCCATAAAATGGTAGTCCTTGACATTCTCTGATGAAGTTTCTGATGTTAAAATAGTGCTTTATCTTGGTTTACCCAAGCACAGATAATTACGCAGACTTAATGTTTTTTATAATTTAAAAATTTTTGAGGTATATCATATGCACAGGACAAAGCATCAGTATCTTGCTGTTAGTTACATATGTAGTAAGTTAAAACAGAGTGTCATATAGTGCAAAGAGGGCAAGGAGTTTAAATTTCAAGCCTACTCCAACCAAGTGGTAGTTGCTATCTGTAGCACCATGTTGTAAACTACTCTGAGGCCAAGACCAGGACCAATGACAGGGAGTGCAGAGATGGATTAACAATGCCTGTCATGGCTTCAGGAGTGGGGAGTGGCACTTACTTCCCATCCTGAAGTTATTATATCTTGCCAGACTTAGAAATAAAATATTAAAATGTCTTTCATTAAAAGACAAGTTCATAATTTACATGTCAGTCTATAAAGAGAATCACATCCTTATTTCTAACTCCCTGAGTTGGACTTCTTGGATGGACTTCAAGAGAGGGTTTTAATCAATGGCATGTTGGTAATTTTAGAGCCTGAGACAGTGTAGTCTGACATCTGACTGGGTGTGTTTCAGTGTTTCAGTACATGGACAGTAAAGCAGAGATGTCGGGAAGAGAAAAAGGAAAGGAAAAGAGTGTACTTCAAGACTAGCCAGGATATTCAGAAGTGTGCTAAATGCTCAGAATATCTGGCCTGGGTGTTGTCACATCAAAGTTTAATACATCAGGCAAGACTGAGTGTATAGTGTCACTCCTCCACTCCCACCTCCATCCCTGCCATCTGTCCCTGGGTTCTCTCTCAAATTCACTTGTGGCCCTGTTTGAAGACAGGAGACATTCAGCCTAAAGTTCTTGCATTAATATTGAAATGCAAAACAGCTTACTTAATTAAATAAAAACTGCAAATAACTTTATTATTTTCCTGCTGTCATTTCATTAGGTCCATTCAATTTTGGTCTACTTTTCTGAAACTGCCTACATTTGCAGAGTTAATCTTTAGCATTCTTATTGATTTGGACAGAGTTGGTTATTGGTTTGTAGTATCTTAACACCTAGAAGATAAACAACATGAATGAAAAGCTGAATGAGCATCAACCCCTGCTGCCCACACACCTCCATTGTGCAAATAAAGAAGCTGAGGCACATTAGGTTAAAGCAACTTGTCCCAAGTCACACTGTTAGCAAAAGGTAAGCTGAGATATAAGCCCAGACAGCCCAATGTCAGAGCCTGAGCTCTAAACACTCTGCTTACTCTGCTGCCTCTCTAAATAGAGGGTAGACTATTGCCCTCAGAAAGTTAAGCTATGAAATCAGCACAGAAATATGCAAAATCTCTCCAAGGAGGCAATATGACCATCTGGCCAGAGTAGACCTTCCCTGTAAACTCATTAGAGTTATTAATGTGATAATCTTAAAAGGGTAGTTGGTCAACCATGGAACACAGAAAAATCAGAGTCCCAGAGACAGAGACTACCAGGGACTGTGCAATGCTAATCAGGGGAGAGAAGCCTTTCGTTACCAGGCAAAAACATCAGGGAAAGCTTCACTGGTACCCCTATAGTGGAGAAAAGAGCCTCTAGTTATTTTAGTTGAGGTGTATTTCTTAAGATCAACCAACTCTCTTTATTCTAATTTATGCTTACCAGATAAATGTCTGATTAGTTTGCTTATAGGGAGGCTCTAGGCATTCAAGTATTTTGGTAACGTACTAAAGTAGGATTCTCTGAATAAAGTATGGACTTTCATTAATGTTAATGTATCAATATTGGTTCATTGATTGTAACAAATGTGCCACCCTGAGGTAAGATATTAATAATAGGGGAAGCTGGGTGTGAAGTATGTGGGAATTCTCTGTACCATCTTTAATTTTGCTATAAGACTGTTGTGAAAAATAAAGGCCATTACATAACAATAATAAAGTAGGATTCTGCCTAAGCACCAGTCTTTTTGTTTGTTTAGTGTGCTATTTCCCTGAACATTTACTCTACTTTCAGAAAACACAGCATCAGAAGTGCAGGGCCAAACAGACAACATATAGCAGAACCTGCTAAAGTAAAGGCTGTGTCATGAGGGCTATTACAGTCAGCTGGTCAACCTTCCCTGGTGAAATGCCGTCACTTTCACAAGCTACCTTTGTAACTTTAATATGGCTCAAGATAGGGCCAAGGCAGGCAGGTGCAAGATCCTTGATGCTTCATCTTGCTGTTAGACTAGAGCACTGTAAATCCTTAAGCAATCTATCCTAAAATTAGGACTGATGAAGCTGAGCTTACATATGGGCACCTGTGACTTGAAAAGTTAGTTGTGGAACAAGTAAAGAGGAAAAGTTGAAAACAGGAGAAACCTAGTCCCTACTAACTAGGTGGTATTGGACAAGCCATTTACTGCTCTGAGCCTAAATTTTTTCATATAAAGAATTGTAGATTACTTACTTCACTCATCTATAGAGCCTTTATAAGGATCAAAATCCATATGAAATTATTTCCTAAGTGTTGCTACCACAGACCTTGAGTCTAGTGACAGCTCTCATGTACACAGTACTTACAACAAGCCATGTGCTGTTCCAAGCATATTTTGTATATTAACTCATTTCATGCTCACAATAATCCTGTAGCAAATTCTGTGATGTGTCACCCCAAAACTGACCACAGGATCAAGACCCTTATTTTCCCAGCTATTTAAGACAGTGTTGGCGAATGACCACTCAGAGCTGATTTGCTCTCCGGAAGTTGCTTTCAGTCAAAAGAACTACCTCATTCAAGGTTATGAGCCCTCACTGCAGGTAGTCCACTTCCAATGACTAGTTGTGGGTGACAGGGGACAAAGCCTCAGCTTCCTTGCCTTATTATGAGACCGCTCTCTAAAGGGCCATCCCATCAGCTTCCATGGTGGGCTGAGGCCTCTGTTGCACCTGCATCACAGCTCAATTTCTCTTCCCCATCCTGCTCCTCTCACCCTGTTACAATGCTATTTCTCAGAAGCTTCCCCAGTGAGCCATCCACACACAATGGTCTGTCTCAGAGCCTGCTTTTGGGAGCACTGAACATAAGATGGGTGTGATGGAGTACTGTCATTTCCTGTTTAAAAAACTTTTATTTTAAGGCCAGGCACGGTGGCCCATGCTTGTAATTCCAGCACTTTGGGAGGCCAAGACGGGTGGATCCCCTGAGATCAGGAGTTCAAGACTAGCCTGGCCAACATGGTGAAACCCCATCTCTACTAAAAATATAAAAATTAGCCAGGTGTGGTGGCAGGAGCCTGTAATCCCAGATACTTGGGAGGCTGAGGCAGGGAAATCACTTGAACCCAGGAGGCAGAGGTTGGAGTGAGCCAAGATCACACCACTGCACTATAGCCTGGGCCACAGAATGAGACTCCATCTCAACAAAAAACTTTTCCTTTAGAATCAGGGGTACATGTGCCAGTTGTTAGAAAGGTATATTGCACGATGCTAAGGTTTGGCGTACAAATGAATCCATCACCCAGGTAGTGAGCATAGTACCCAAAGAGTAGTTTTTCAACCCTTGAACCCCTCCTCTACTTCCTCTCTAGTAATCTCCACTGTCTATTGTTATTATCTTTACATCCGTGCATACCCAGTGTTTAGCTCTCACTTGTAAGTGAGAACATGTAATATTTGGTTTTCTGTTTCTGTATTAGTTTGCTCAGGATAATGGCCTCCAGCTGTATCCATGTTGCTGCAAAGGACGTGATTTTGTTCTTTTTTATGGCTGCAGAGTATTCTGTGGTGAATATGTAGCACATTTTCTTTATTCAGTCCAGAGCTGATGGACACCTGGGTTGATTCCATGTCTTTGATATTGTGAATAGTGCTGTAATGAACATACAACTGCATCTGTCTTTTTGGTAGAACAATGTATTTTCCTTCGTATAATCCTGATTGTCAAGAGGTATAGTAACTTACTTGAGTTCATGTGGCTAGTAAATAACAGAGCCAAGATTTGAGAGCAAGCCATCTAAAAAATGTTTTTACTGTGACACGTGGCACAGACATCTCTCTCAGTGAATAGATTGTGTCGGATTTGTTGTTTGATTAATGTCTGTGCTAGAAGCAGAATCCAAGGACACGGATATTGGTTGCTGTCACAACTTCAGTGGAAGAGAAAATCTACTCTGAAAAAACAGTGAGATAAATTTGAATCTGAATATTCAGGGGTTAATCCAGAATGGAGGAGATGAGAAGAGAGGGTGAAGGGAGATGTGGGGCAATTTAACTGAGGGAGTGCTGTGGGCTGTGTGATGTGTTTCTCCCTGTGACATGCCTTCCCACAAATGTCTTCAGTAAAATCTACCCAACGTGGGAAAAGTTTGACATTGTATTTATTTGTTATGGCTGCCATAGCAAAGTACCACAAACTGAATGTCTTCAACAACAAAAATGTATTGCCACAGTTCTGGAGGGCAAAAGTTCAAGATCAAAGTGTTGACAGGGTGGGGTCCTTCCGAGAGTGGTGAGGGAAGGATGTGTTCCATGCCTCTCTTCTAGCATCTGATGGTTTCCCGGCAATCTTTGACATCCCTTGCTGTATAAAAGCATCACTGATCTCTGCTTCATCTTCCCGTGGCATTCTCCCTGTGTCTGTGTTCATATTTCCTCTTTGTATAAAGACAACAGTCATACTGGTTTAGAGGCCCACATTATCCCAGTATGACCTCATCTTAACTATTTATATCTGCAACAACCCTATTTCCAAATAGGGTCACATTCTGAGGTACCAGGGGTTAGGACCTCACCATATAAATTTTTGTGGCACATAATCTAATTCATTATCGATGTAGATTGGATTTCTTGTGCATATGTGTAAAAGGATTGGGTTCTACATCTGAGCGAATGTGGTAACAAACAGAGACCACTTATCTACCATGAGATGAGGACAGGAAGATTATGAGTCCTGGAAGGTATGCAGAGGGCCTATAGCTCTCTCAAGTTGAGAAATAGGAATTAGAGGCAAGTCTACATGTGTCTCAAGCAGTGACAGACTGCTATGATTTGAATGTTTGTCCCCTCCAAAATTCATGTTAGAAACTTAATCCCCAACGCAACAGTGTTGGGAGGTAGGGCATAATGGGACATGTTTATGTCATGAGGGCTCTGCACTAGTGAATGAATTCATTCTGCAATAAAAACGACTTTCAGGAGTGGGTTCACCTGCTTCTGCTCTTCTGCCATGCAAAGAACAGCATTCCTCTCTTACCCACGCACACACACGCACGCACACAGGCACATGCCCACACACGCATGCACACACACACACATGCACGTGCACATACACAGGATGCAGCATTCAAAGCATCATCATGGTGGCAGGGTGCGGTGGCTCACGACTGTAATCCCAGCACTTTGAGAGACTGAGGCAGGTGGATCACTTGAGCTCAGGAGTTCGAGACCAGCCTGGCCAACATGGTGAAACCCCATCTCTACAAAAAAAAAAAAATACAAATATTAGCCAGGCATGGTGGCACCCGTGTGTTGTCCCAGTTATTCAGGAGGCTGAGGCAGGAGAATCACTTGAGCCTGTGAGGTGCAGGCTGCAGTGAGCCGAGATCACACCACTACACTCCAGCCTGGGTGACAGAATGAGACCCTGTCTCAAAAAAAAAAAAAAAAAAAAAAAGTAAAAAAGAAAAAAAATGTGGAAATGAAGACCGAGTTCTTATTAGACATCCAACCTTCTGGCATCCTAGTCATTTTAGACTTGCCAGCCTCCAGAACTAAGAGAAATAAGTGTCTGTTCTTTATAAATTACCCAACCTCAGATATTCTGTTATAATAGCACAAAAAAACTGAGATAAAGACCTAGCTAAAATCTGGGTGATAATGGCTTAAATTGAAGTAAATTCAAGTGTTACTATGAATTGCCCCTCCAGCATAACCTTAACTTAATCTGGGGAGGTTAAAAGGATAGAGTTAACTTCCCCAAAAGATCATCTACTCTTGTAAATCTGCAGGTTCCATTAAAAGGGATTACTTCTCCTATTTCTTTTACATCCTTTGATATGTCTAATACACAGGGAAATAACTTACTGGAGACTGATATTAGATTACTAGATTTCTGTAAGGGAGTTTATAGTACCTAGACCACTTGTGAAAATACGCAATTTTTGATGATGCAGCACTGCTATGACAAGAAAAATACAGATAATTTTTCTTGCTATCTGACTTAAAGGCTGAAAGTACAAGTAAAATAGTGCTGTACAGTATAGAAATTTTCTACTCAATTTACCTGAGCTAAATCCACCTCTGGCATTTACTCGCTGTGTGACTTTGGGCAATTTATTTGATGTTTCTGTGACTCAGTTCCCTTGTCTGTTAAATGGCGATAATAATAATAGACCCCATCTCAATGGGTTCTTAGGAGAATTAAAGAACTTACGGGAACAAGACACTTAGAGTGCTGGCTTTCATGTAGTAAGCTCTCGATCAATGGCAGCTGTTATAATATTGTCACAATAGTAACTGTCTTTCACACTACCAAAATGTTTTGCCACTGGCCCAGTTAAAAGATAGGCTCAAAATAAGCACAACTCTTAAAATTAAGTAGAACAGAGGAAATGCTCTGCTTGCAAGACTTATTTTGACTGTTGGATGAAACTTAAATCACTGGTTTGAGCCAGATAATATTCACCAAATACTTAGGCCATTTTACATATTTCAGACAAAAATTGTCCAAGCCCAGTCTCTATATCACCAGCCAAGGCAACTGCATACTTATAAATAAAACTTCTTGGCTCAAGCCTCTGATGATAATAATTTAATTATATGTTTAGTCCATTAACATCATCAAATAAAAATTCTGATTGCTTAAGAATATAAATTATATGAAAAGCTGGCTCTCTGGAAATAAAACAAAACAAACAAACAAAAAAGAATATAAATACCAAGCCAACATGCAATTTCAGAGTAACCGTTATCTTTTTCTCATTTTAAAAATGTTTTGATAGAATTATTTATTTTCTTTGGCTATATACCCAGTAATGGGATTGCTGGGTCAAATGGTAGCTCTGCTTTAAACACTTTGAGAAAACTCCAAACTGGTTTCCATAAAGGCTGAACTAACTTACATTCCCACCAACAGTGTACGAGTATCCCCTTTTCTCTGCAGCCTCGCCAGCATCTGTTGTTTTTTGACTTTTTAATAATAGCATTCTGACTGGTGTGAGATGGTACCTCATTGTGGTTTGATTTGCATTTCTCTGATGATTAGTAATGATTAGCTTATTTTCATATATTCATGGACTGCTTATATGTCTTCTTTTGAGAAATGTCTGTTCGTATCATTTGCCCATTGTTTAATAGGGTTAATTTGTTTTTTGCTTGTTGATTCGTTCAAGTTCCCTATAGATTCTACATATTAGGCCTTTGTCAGATGCATAGTTTGCGAATATGTTCTCCTACTCTATAGGTTGTCTGTTTACTCTGCTGATAGTTTATTTTGCTGTGCAGAAGCTCTTTAGTTTAATTAAATCCCACTCGTCAATTTTTGTTTTTGTTGCAATTGCTTTTGGGGACTTAGCCAAAAATTATTTACCAAGGCCAATATCAAGAATAGTATTTCCTAAGTTGTCTCCTAGGATTTTTATATTTTGAGATCTTATGTTTAAATCTTTCATCCATTTTGAGTTAATTTTTGTATATTATAAAAGGTAGGAGTCCAGCTTCAATCTTCTGCACAGGGCTAGCCAATATCCCAGAACCATTTATTGAATAGTGAGTCCTTTCCCCATTATTTTTGTTGGTCTTGTTGAAGACAAATCATTATAGGTGTGTGGCTTTATTTCTGAGTTTTCTATTCTGTTCTATTGGTCTGTATGTCTGTTTTTGTACCAGTACCATGCTGGTTTGATTACTGTATGTTCACTGCTGTGCTAGTCACAATAGCAAAAACATGGGGTCAACCCAGGTTCCCATCAATGGCAGACTGAGTAAAGAAAAGGTGGTACATATACACCAAGGAATACTATGCAGCCATAAAAAAGGAACTCATGTCCTTTGCTGCAACATGGATGCAATTGGAATCCATAATCCTAAGCAAATTAATGAAGAAACAGAAAGTCTAATATTGCATATTCTCACTTATAAGTGGGAGCCAAACAATGAGTACACATGAACACAAATATGAGAATAGACACCATGGACTTCTGAGGGGGGAGGAAAAAAGGAAAAAAGGGTGAAAAACTACCTGTTGGGTACTCAGCAACACACAAAATTCCCATGTAACAAACCTTCACATGTATCTCCTGTATCTAAAATAAAAATAAAAATTAAAAACATATGTATCTTGGGAAAGAAAATAATGACACCTCATAGACAATAACTGTTATGAGAAGAATTGGGATAAATTTAAAAATTACAATGCTAGATTGAGTTTAAACAAGATTATAAAAGACAGAGATCTGATTTATTCACCAACTTTGACTGTTAAACCCCAACATGATGGGGCTCCTATCTTAACAAAACCTGCCCATTATCTCAGCTTTATAAATCCCACCACGTAGAAGACAGCAGAGATTCTGCATCTGGGAAATGAGAAAATATAAATATGTTTTTCAGGGCATCATTGAAGAATCAAAGAGAGATAATTTATATAAAAGCAACCTGAAAACTATAAAATGTATATGTCATAGCTATTATTATACTTATAAAGAGAGTTATGAGTTCTCAATAAGTACTGGATGCTATTATGTGAAAATAAAATATAGTATAATGTTCAAAAGAAGTTCTATTTGTGTACCACTTAAGAGTTTACAGGGAATTTTTATATGTATTATATCTGTTCACTCTCATACCATCTTTGAAGGAAAACAGGCAGGCAGCCAGTTATGTTTGTTTACCAAGAATAACTCTGAAGCTCAAGATAACATACATGGCAAGCCAACACTAAAGCATTCATTTTCTTTTGTGATCTCAGACCATGGCTCTTTTATGCTTCCTTGAATAAAAGGAATATACATGTATATTACCTTGAGCTTTAGTCTCTAAACTTAACTTCACTGTCCTTATCTTTCTTCACTGTCCATATCTCAAACTAGATAGTATGAGCTAGCTCCCCTCCTTTTTAAGTGAAAAGCATCTCAGAAATATAGAAGAAGCAGCAAATCAGTGCCACTCCCACAACATCTCACATACTATCTTCCAGGGAGAACTCAAACTAGAACCATTTATTTCAGGTAAGGCTTTGTGTCCAGAAGGCCATCATACCACTTAGCTATGCTGCAACACGAAGCCTCTCAAAACTAAGTGGCTTCACAAGTCTCCTATCACTCACAAGTGTATGGCTCCGCTGAGCAGTTCTGGTCTCATCTGAGCTCCCTTGTGCATCGGTGGTCAGCTGTGGCTTGAGTAAGCAGCTCTGTTGCTCTTGGTTGTGCTTTCACACATACCTGGGGATGGTTAGGTGTAGGCTGCTCTAAGTTGGCCTCCTCTGGGACAGTAGGTCACTTGTGAGCATTCATCCTCCAGGAGGCTACCTCAGGTTGTTTTTATGGCAGCAGCAGGATCCTGAGAGAAGTAATAAAAGTGAGTATGGCCTCTGGAGACCTGGGCGTAGAGCTGGCATGTTGTCCCTTCCACTGCATTCTATTGGTAAAAGCAAATCACAGACCAGTCCAGAGTCAAGGACTGGGGAAAGAAATTCCACTTTTTGATATGATAAGGTGCAAAATCACTTAGAAAAGGGAATGGATGGATATGAGAAGAATTGGAGAATTCAGGTTGTCATTGCAAACATTCTACTGTAGCCATTATTATATCATGGAAGGGGGAACCCTAATGTCAGCACACTTGTTATGCATTTGCAGGGATTAGTTGTCGTCTTCAGCATGTTACTCAAGCAAGGAATTTGGTAATAAATTATAATAATGTATTTCTAATGCATCTTTGTATTCCCAGCACCTAGCATAGCATCAGACAAATTCTAAGTATTCCATAAGAAATAATAACGACAAAAGAAATGGGAGTGGAAAAATTACTCTACTAGAAACCAGGGAATCAGCTGTAGCACAATTCACACAGGACAAATCCCCTGCGCAACTTTGGAAGGGAGTGATTTTGCCTCACTAGGATTTCAGGAGACCGAGTTAACCTGGACATTCTCTAAGTTCTTTCTTTTCTTCTTAAATTTCAAAATAATAAGGTTGTAAGAACTCTAGAAATTATGTAGATCCAACCAGTCATTAGCTACATGGGGAGACTGAGACTAGGAAAGCGAATCACTTAGCTTAAAAGCACAGATGGTTCGTGCCAGAGATTAGAACTCAGAGCTCATGACTCCCAGCCCAGTACCCCATGCGCTACTCGAACACATTGTTACTCAGAGCGTACTCTGTGAGCCAATAGCATCCACATCCCTTGAGAGCTTGATAGAAATGCAGAATCTCAGAGCCTACCCCAGACCTATTGAATCAGAATCTGGATTTTTTTACAAGCTCTCAGATAATTAATATGTGTATTAAAGTTGGAGAATCGCTTTGTCTCCTAGTAAAAATGCTTAAGGGCTGAAAAACTAACATAATGTATTTTGTTAGGGGAATGTTCCATTGCATATCTTAACACCAAAACCATTTTTTCTCTGCCTCTCTCACTAATTCATTTAACAAATATCTCCTGAGTGTTTACTCTATATGAGGTGTTATACAAACATAAAGGGAAGGTTCTTGCCCTCCTGGAGCTCACACTTCACAGGGGAGTCAAAGCTCCTTCCTCTTTTCCTGCATGCTCCTTTCTCCCTCTGTGTCCTCCTTTTGCTCTTTACCTTCCCAACCTCCTCTCACTTCCTATTATAATAATTCCTGACTAGGATCTCATTTCTGAAGTCGTTGGTTTAAGAGCAAAGCATTTTATTCATTTGAAATTCCAATTTCAGAATAGTGTTTAAAATGTTGGAAAAATTTGACTTGGCTCATTTCCAAGCAGCTTACATTATAATATCAGCATGACCCTAAAACCGTGTATAAAGAAGACTAAAGCACTCTGAACACTTTGTGGGGAATTCTCTATGAATACAGTACAGGTTAGTCATACACTTCAGTTTTAATTTTTTTTTAATGAAGTCTTTTCTCTAGGAAGATACAAGGTTGGAAAGCTGAGATACTGGAAAGCTGAGATACAGTGAAGAGATTTTTTTTTCCTGAAATATTTAGCCAGCACATCTGCATGTATAATAAAACGTTTATTTTCTCATCGAGAAGGAAAGGAAAAATGTTAAATATCAACAGATTATTTTCATTCAAGAATCTTGTATGAAACACAGACAAACAGAAATCTAGTAAGTTAACTTTTTTTTTTTATTAAAATAATGCCAGATGCAAAGCTAACTATTTTCTGGTGAGTAATGCAGGATGGAGTCTTTGCAATAAACAGCTGGACCACAAGTCATGGTGATGTGATGCTGCTCAGTTTCGCTGAGGCTTAGACGCCTGGCATTTTAACTTCGACTGTTTGAAAGTATTACACCTTTTTTCGCACTCTCTCACAGTTCTAAAAAGCTCTGAACTCATTTCATTCTTCTTTTCTTCCCTTGTCTTCTCTCTCTTCAAAGATATTTCATGATGATTCTGCTTTTCAAAATCAAGACTGCTTGAACTTTAGCTGAGAGTAATGAAATATCAATCTTTTGCACAATGGCAACTACATCCCTTTTCTGCTTTCTTGGGATAGTCAGAATAGCAACTGCCCAGCGTGAACAATGGGACTACTTCTCAGTTCTGAGGGATTGGCTGTTGCTGAACAGCAGTGCATAGAAATAATCCTTGGCAATCCCATGGGTGACATTTCTCATTCCTTATCACCCATGCTGCACACAGCCGGAACTTGATAAGACACCCAGAAAGAAGATAATGGCTGCTATCAAGCTGTCTAGGTAGAAATAATAATAATAATCTGTTTATGGAAGAGCAGCTGTCCTATTGTTTTGCATTTCATGAAATCTCAGAGTCAGAACCCTCTCTCCCATGCCAGCCCCATCCCCATTTCTCATGCCAATCCAGTCACTTTGGGATTTTAATGATGGGCATTTTATTCCCTGATCTTTTGATACAATAGACAAGGATGCATGTAAATCTCCCATAATCATATCCAGTCACAGGATGTGCTTAAAAGACTAGAGATGAGACATTGTATTGGAAGATTTGAAAGCTGGGAGGACTTTGTAATGAATATAGGCAAGACTGGTATTCCTTTTTAAAATATGCACAAAATCCAGAATTACTGCAAATGAATCGTTCAGTTGTCATCCCAGTCTGAAAGCTTAACCCCCCACGGTTAAGGTAGGTAGGTCTCAATTTCTCAAAGTGAAGCCCCAAAGAATTGTGACACTGTGGTTGCCAACAAGGCGGGTCACAGCTATGTTCACTGCTTTTTATTTGTACTGAACAGAATAGCCAAAGGCTTCGGAGCAGCTTGGGAGTAATGTCATTGTTCTCCTTTCTTTTGAGCCAGATTGCTCTCCTGGCTAGGGAAATATGCGGTCACTTTATTTACCAGTGTTCAGATCACGCATTCCCTTCATCACTGTCACCTTCACAGAGGGCAGTCTGTGGATGTTACTTTCCTGTCTTTATCTGTCCACCTATCTCTGGAGAAAAAAATTAGGCAGCCATGCCCCTCAGGGTGAAACAAACAATTGAAAAGGAGCAAATATGTCAGTTTCTTTTTGCCTCCATTCAATACTCAACCACAGCCAAACTTACATTTTCGTTTCTAGAGAGGCCAGACACCTTCATTCCTAAAACAGTTATCCCACAAGGGTCCCACCATTGCAGAGAGCAGCAGGCCAGTGTTGCCTTTGTTTCTCTTTACTGAGGCTTCCTAGAAGTCATCACAACCTCCAATTTACCCGGGCTGAGCTCACTTTCTCCCTGTGACTCCTTTGAGTTAGGCATGGAAATAGCTAAAGGAGAACAAAGAGGAAAAATATATGGGCTTGGTCAGTGGAGAAACAGCCTTGAAGAACTTCCCACTAACTAGCTACAGATGTCTCCTTTGCACCTGAACAAGTCTACATCTTGTCCTACAAAACAAAGTCACACCCAGCTGAAGTCTCTCTCTCCCTCCCTCCCTCTAAACCTCCCTCCCTCTCTCTCTCTTTCTCCTCTCCAGCCCCTACCTTTTCTCTCTCTGCTGAGTGAATATCCCACACCCCAGAGGCATAGCTCAACCACGACTTGCGCTATGAGGCCTTCTTCTATCCTCTCCCACTTCTCCCACCCCAGAAGAGAATGAGTTAATCATGGTATTTTGTATATAGCTATATTATAGCCTTTTATGTTCTGCATCATATGCCTTTCTCGCCAACCAGAATGTGAATTCCAATAAAGTAGGTAAATGCCTTTGTATCATGTTATTCATCTTTGGGAAGGCAATTTAACAAAGTGAATAAGGAAATGGGTTTTGCATCAGACAGATCTGAATGTGAATCCTAGCTCTGACATTAACTAGCTGCATGCCCTTGAGTTTTCCGGAACTCGATTTACTAATGTATAAAATGAGGCTATTTCATAAAGTTTTTCAGGTAACTGAAATATATGTATGTAAAGTATTTGGCATAATGTTGATATGCAATATGTTCATAATTAATGGTAGCTATTATTATAATTAATTATAATTAACTTGATATTCTCAGCCTCTCATAATAAATTATCAATAAATACATATTGAAGGATATGGTAAAAGAACAAATGAAATACACATACTATATATACATACGCATATATACACATACTGTATATACATACATATGACAGTGCATATACATAATCATCCTTCCGTGACAAATTGCATTGCTCTCTGCTTCTCTGAGCTCTCAAAATGCAATCAGTGGACCTACAGAGGGTATATGAGAGAAGCGAAGAAACTGATCACAAAAGAGTTTGCAGGCAATGCTCTTTTAGTGGCTGTACTGTAAGCAATGACCTCATGAAGCACATAGGTTTCCCTCTTGCGTGCCATATTTGCCACCCTCCTTCTGACACCTGGGCAAAAACAGAAAAACATCATCCAACCCTTGGATGATGATGTTGATAATGATGATGATGATGACGATGATAGCTAACATTTACTGACCAGCTTCTATGTGTCAATCCCTCTCTACTCTCCCACAATAGCCATGGGTTAGGTAACATTGTTTTAATTTTACAAATAATGCAAATGTGACCTCAAGAAATTAAGAAATTATTTTAGTTTATTCTGAAAATGGGTGGATGTTTCAGGATCCAAACCACCACAAGAAGGTAGCAAGAGCTGCGTGCTTCTCATCCATGACCAGGCAGGCTAACAAAGGGAAAAGCAGAGGTGATCAGGTCTGTGTCCGCTTGCCGGAATGAATCATGGCAGAATTCAGGAAGCAAGGAGATGTGGCCTTTGACTTGCACTTCCTTCTCCCAGTAGTCGTTTTTTTTTTTTTTTTTTTTTCTGCGCAAGTCATTATAAATCACCTGGTCTCACACCATGAAGGACTGTAAAGTCCTGGAAATGTCTGGATTCAGACTTGGCATTTTCCCTCCTAAGACACCAAAGGGGTTAATGTCTGGCCAGTAATCAAAGTCTGGCAGCTTCTACTCCACACATAATGGGCATTGTTGTTCCTCAGAGTTTGTCTGTTTTTTCTGGCAGGCTTTACTGTTTGGAACCAATTCTAAAACAGAAAAGGAAAGAGTCAATCTGCATTTTTTATGCACACATGCAACAAAACATAAGGCTGGTCATAGAACTGTTGTTTTGCTAGATTTCCAGGAAAGTTTTTGGCTTACTATTGAGAGAAGATGACTTATTGACTTAAAATTCATCTATCTCTACCCCTAAAGGGAATTCATTTATGTATGTAAGTGAGACACACATAATATCCTAAGGTGCTGCCTTCTCTCAGATATGAAGCAACACATTACAACTGTATTAGCTGATAAGTGAACTGTGGCTGGCCCATCCATCTGCATAAAATCCATTTGTGTGACGTTATTAATGTGCATGCTCATCAACCTTCCCAGGTCACTTGCAGTCTCAGGATATGTTTGTCACTCCCACCTGATGGGCCCCCAGATGTTTCCATCTGAAGCCACGTGAATATGTCTTACTAAGTCACCAATACAACAAAATCCCATTACAAAACACCCACCTCTATTCCAGTGGAAAAGGCCAGGTTTTCTTTTTCTTAAATTTCCAATCTGTCACGAATCAACACTTTTGTATAAACCAAAATTATGCACTTAGATGTCAAAATAATACACTTAGATGTCAGCAGCATTCTTAAATTGTTATAAAAGTTTCTAAATAGTTATTCATAATTTCTGTACTCACCTTGTCATGAACCAATAACAAGTAGTTTGCAGGTCAAACTCGTCCATGAACCACACTTTGCTAGACCACTTTCTAGATAAACGTTTCCAAACTTTTTCTATCAAGGATGAGAGGGCAAATATTTTAGGATTTGCAAGGCATGACTCAGTTCTGCTGTTGTAATATAAAAGCAGCCAGAGACAATAAGAAAATTAATGCACTGTGTTCAATAAAACTTTATTTATAAAAGTATACCACACGCCAGATCTGGCCCACCAGCTATAGTTCACCAACCCTTGGATGATGATGTTGATAATGATGATGATGATGACGATGATAGCTAACATTTACTGACAAACTTCTATGTGTCAGTCCCTCTCTGTTCTCCCATTATAGCCCTGGGTAAGGAAACATTGTTTTAATTTTACTAATAATGAAAATGTGACATCAAGAAATTAAGAAATAATTTTAGTGTATTCTGAAAATAGGTGGATGTTTCAGGACCCAAACCACCGTCCATAGGCTCATACTATACCACACATATATAATGAGTGGGGCATCTTTTTCACAATTAATGAAAAAGTTTGCAAATATTAGTATAATCTTGGTCATCTTCTTCCCTTTATCTCCCCACCCATCATCCACCTCAACAGTACTAAGGTCTTAGTGAACAATCATTCCAAAGAGTCTGTATATGGAGCCAGAGGCAGGCATGAATACAGTCTAAAACAAACACACTCATTCAAACACACATTTGTTCATTCAACAAATATGTGTTGGGTGCTTACTCTGTATCAGGCATGAATCCAAGCAATGGGGCTATAAAAGTGAACAAAACACACAAGAACCTGTCCTTAAAAAGCTTACATTCTAGTATAAGGAAGTAGACAATAAGCAAATAAATATATTATGTTGGGTGTTAGGAGTCAGGGTTCGAAGAGAAATAAAGCAGAGTAAATAAGAGAATAGAGAGTGACAAGTTGCTTCTTTTTAATCTAACTCTTTTAATATCTCTTCTTCACCAACTAAGATATGTACACTCCTAGCAGAGCTGTACTTTCAAGTGTATCTACTAGGTATAAGCACATATTTATAAGATGTTTTTGTACCTTATTTGTACCAGTTATTTTCACCATAATTGTATAGAAAAAGACACTGAGAAAGAAACTATGTCATTAATTCATGCTGCAAATATTTATTGAGCACCTATGTTGGGCCAGGTGATATTTTTAAAATAGGGAATCCAACAGTGAGCAAAATGGATAAAGCTGCTTGCTCTCATGGACTTCTATCATAGGCAGGAGAGTGGGAAAATGAACAAAAAACATAATAAACACACATTAGAAGGTGATATGTAAAATGGAGAAAAGAAACGCACAGCAAGATAAGGAGATCAGGAGTACAGAGGAGAAACGAACAGGTTATAATTTAAAATAGTTTAACAACTTTCCCTTGATGAGGTAGTATGCAACTAAAATAACCCCCATTTGAAAATCAAGCCCTGGTTTTTAGTTCACTCATTCCTACAGTCAGTGTGTCATCAACTAAAAGAAAACACAGGATGTTTTGTGTTGAATGTTCTATTTAAGTCCATAGAAAGAAATGTTATTCTTTCAAAGTCATTTTTGCCCTTCCCTTTCCCTTGCTTCAGAAAAAAATATTAGGGAGCTGGCAGCTGAAACAATGTAGGGATGGGAGAGGGGAAAGGAAGGAAAAACTAAAGGCCAACATTCACGCCGGGTGACTGTTTTAACAAGGATGTAGCTGTGGTCCAGCCCTCCTGGATCCCAGGACGACCTTGCTAAGAAGCCCACAAAAGCAGTGAGGACAGACAGTGAGCATTTTCCATTAAGTGTGGCGTTCACTTTTTTCAAAAAGTAATGAGATGTTAATATAGATTTGAATTTTACTCAGATTTAATATGAGAACAGAGTATTTTTCTGCAAATGTGAAATTTTTCTAGGCTTTTAGGAAAATGTCATCCGTATAAAGGCTAACTACTGTTTTACATATAAAACTGCCATTCTTCATTGGTTTTTCAGGAAAGAAAACATCTGATGATACAATGAAATATTATTGCAAAGATTTCTTACTTTCTTGTGAATATTAATGGTTTCTGAGGGTATTTTAAAAATCAAACTAAGAAGAATGCTTATAAGCTTAAGGCAAGGATTACGGAATTTCAGTTAATAAATCAAGAAAACAGACATAGCAAATCTATTTCTTGATAATAGTAATAATTTAAGAGATCTCAACCAATTCTTAAAAATATCATGTAGACTTAGTGCTAGAAATTCCAATCTCAAATCAAAAGTCGTTCAAAGTCAAGACTGCATACCCAGAAAAAAATAGTTAGTAACTACCACACTCTGCTGCCAGCAATAACAATACTATTATCTCAGATGTATTGTGTTGACAGCTACTGTACATCAGGCATTTTTCTTAAATCCTTTTACAGACTGTAAAATAAATACTTCAGCAAACCCTTACCATAGCCATGTGAGAGCGATATTGTTCCCATTTAACAGATGACAACCTTGGTTTAGAAATGTGAAATAACTACCCAAAGACATACAACAACTAATACTGAAATCTAATCTGAAAGTAGCACCTTGGCCCATATTTTCTCCCTTCTTTTTTTTCCCTCTGCATTACTTTTTCCCCACATAGTCTTCCAAAACTATGCACTTATTTTACAATTTAAAAAAATTTGGAGAATATAATTTTAACATATTTACTACATCTACTTGATTCACCAATCAATGTATTCTGTAAACCTCAGGAAAGAAGTCCTCTGGGTTGTTACAGGGCAGGCTGGATCCTGGGAGTCACTATTATCTCTCTTGGCTAAATCAAGCTGTTTTCTACATGACTAGTTTATCTAACAATTCATTGGTCAGACATCAGATAGGAACTCTCCCGCATCCTCAATCCACTTCCTACCCACCCCCCACTCCTAGAATTCTCTAAAGGCCACTAAAAATCAAAAAGACAACATCAGAATTAGCATTTGGTGGAAATTAGGAGACTAGCAACAGAATTCCCTAAATCTCCTTTGTTCAAGTCTGACTTTCGTATTCCTTAGAGAAAACAAAGGCAAAACCCCTTAAAATTGTGTTTGGGGGATGGACCTTTCCTGCAAGCTTGATATTTTCCATCTGTGCATATATTTGGATGTCTTAGCATGTGTTTATAACATATAATCCCATTATTAAATATACAGAATAATAAGAAAATATATTGGAAAGAGGGAAAACTATTTACTCAAAGGATTTTTTTACATTAAAATATAAATCTCTACTGCATTCTTTTGCAAAGTAAATTGCTAGGAACTGTGAGATACCCATTTTTCTTTCTAACTCAGACCCGACAGGCAGACTGGGAAACTAAGCAACCTATGGCAAAGGCAGAAGGAAGGTGTGCAATGAGGAAATTGGGTAGCCCAGCTGTTATTCTAATGGGCTCTCCTCAAAACCTTTGGCCCAAAATGTCTTAAATGGATTTCCATTTACAAAAATTAAATGTACCCATTTTTAAACTCACATATATAACCTATAGAAAGATCTGCCTAGGTAGTAAACTTGAATATGTGTATCAATGAATGAGAACATTGGTCTATGGATGTCAAGTCTGGTATGTATCAGAAGCTCTTGGAGTGGTTTTTAACTTAGATAATTTGGGCACTACAGCTGAAAATTCTGATTTAGTGGATCTGGGAGGAATTCAGGCATGGGCATTTTAACAAGTCCTTCCCAGTCCACCCACATCCAACCACCATGTACATACATACAAGTGATTCTGAAACACACCTAATTATAGGCTATTTAATGGAAAATGGTGGATAGTTCCTCTATGTTGAGGGAGACAAAGAAGATATTCCAAAGCACAACTTGGAAGAAAGGAATCATTCCTGACTTGTCCAAGATGGTAACTAAATGTATATGCAATCTTTATAAGGAGAAACTGATGTCTACAGCTCCTTAACATAATGCATTTGGTTTATAAAGTGTATTTGATTTAAAATTTTAAAGGCTACTGAAATTCATCTCTTGAAACTGTCTCTCGCTTACATAACCTTAGCCCTGTTCTTACACTACCTAGCCCATTATCTTTATTTCTATTATTGTAGTTTCTGACATAATTTCAGATGAAGATCAATAGATGCTTCTAAGGGGAAAAAATGAAAAACATTAGCTCTTCTCAATGCTCATTAAATTCATATGCAATATCAAATGCACTATCTTGGTCAGCTGGGGCTGCCATCACAAAATACCATAGACTGGGTGGCTTGAACAACAGACATTTATTTCTCAGGGTTCTTGAGGCTGAGAAATCCAAGATCAAGATACTGGCCAATTTGGTTTCTCAGTGAGGGCTCTCTTCCTGTCTTGTGGACAGTCATCTTCCCACTGTATCTTCACATAGTCGGAGGTCTGGAGGCAGGGCTCAGAGGGGAGGGGGAGAGAGAGAGAGAGAGAGGGGGAGAGAGAAAGAGAAAGAGAGAGCAAGCACTCTGATCTTTGTTTCCTCTTCTTACAAGGACACTAATTCCATCATGAGAGCTCCACCCTCAAGACTCCTAAATCTAATTACCTAAAGGCTGCATATCCAAATACCATTACCCTGGGAATTAGGGCTTCAACATATACATTTCAGAAGGATACAAACAGTCTATAACATGTACAAGGATAAACATTATATTCTTCAGAGAAGAGGCCATAAGCACCAGCCTATACATTGATATGCCAGGCCATTGTTCTCCCTCAGATGAATCATTCCCAGTGAGAATGTTAACTTATTTGAAAGAATGTGAATCAATCTTATTTTCAAAAGAAAGATGCCAATGTCAGTTTCCACTATGTCAATAATCAAGTATTTGTAGAAACAGAATGCTAACAAAGAATAAAATTCAAAAATCCAGCATCCAAGTTATTAACTTGGTGACAGTTGCTTAGTTGGTGACATCAACTGTTCAAAGGGAAGCAGGGAAAAATGACTGAAGTTATTCAACCATCTCTTAAATCTGTAATTCTGTCTATGAATTAGCCACTGTACTTCATGCTTCATTGCATACTTTTTGGAGATAGGTAATCTTTCTGATTTAATTTACTTCTCTGAGTTTAGATACTCTTTAGAACATATTTTATGGAAGTACTATAAAGGCAAGTAAACTTAAAAGATGTTTCTATTTATACATGCCAAGGGTAGAACAGTTTTCTTCTCCCCCTATATTTCCATTAGCTAATACTTCAAAAAGTCTGTGAAATAGCATATATTCTGTCATTTTATTATCTGCTTGCTCCCCTCCAACCATCATGGGAAAGATTTTAAGTACAGACATGCTATCAGATCTTCACTCCTGGAAATAAGGAGTTTCTGCAGTGAATAGCAGTTACATTCTAATTATATTAATTCAGGCTGCAATTTCTTTGAAATATAAAGGACCTGCTGTCGGGGTGGTGTGGACAATGGAGGCTGAACATGTCAATGACATGACAAATTCCTCGAGCAGAGTGCCAGATGTATTGTTGCCCAGGATTCTTTTCTGAGAGCAAATTCAGTAAGCACTATCAGTGTCAACTCTGGAGTAAGGAATTGGTTCATTTGTTATCTTTCCAAGTTGCAGGTACATCTGCCAGAAGAGTCTGCCAACAGATGAATTGGTAATTAAAATCATTTCCGTGGTTCTAGGGAGTGATGCAGAAATTGTCTCGCTTTTATTTCTTTCTTTTCCTGTGCAGAGGAAAAAATACTTTGGTGAATATTGATATGAATTTACCATGGGCAGTACTAGAATTATGTGATTCATGAGTGCCTCACTCTCCACATTCGTACATGATCACCTTTGCTGGGATTTTTTCATTTAAGCTTTTCTTATAGAATTTTAAATTTCCATTCTTTGCCAGTTCTGTATGTTAGAAGAGTACTTCATCTTATAAGTTCTTTGCAGATACAGCAATACCTAATACAGGTCAAATACACTTAATAATAGCACTCAATTTAAGAAAAGGTATATTGTATCCCTTCCCTATTCTAGCTACTATGCTAAAATAAATAATAAATAATAATGTTGATAAATTAAAAATGTTGATAATTTAACTAAAATTAAAAATACATTATAGAATACAAAGCAGGTGCTAGTGTCGTACCTGCTCATAGTAGTCATCTAACAAATATCATTTTGCTCTTCTTTTTTGTCCAGAAAGATACTGCTTTGCCATCTGCATATCGATACCACATCATCATCATCATCATCACAACAATGAAAACAAAATAAACTAACATTTATTGACCATTTCCTATGAGCAATCTAAGCATTTTATACGTATTCATTTATTTTATCCTTACAAAATTCTGCTTTGTATCCTTGTTGTACTATTGAGGAGGATCAGTCAAAGAGAAGTAACTTGCCCACACTGACACCACTAGGAAGTATCAGACCTAGAGATTTGACCCAAGTAGTCTGAATCTCAAGCACTCAAGCTTAACTACTTTCCAATAATGTCACACAAGACCATATAAATAAATTAACTACAATAATTTTCCCAAATTGTGCAATAGCCATTAATTAACTGACTTGTCTTTTAATACTCATTTGCTTACTCTTTTTTTCTTTATTTCCTCTTTTCTTTCTCTCCTTCCTTCTTGTTCTTTTTTTTTGTGTGTGTGTGTGTGTGTATAAAGATATATATATATATATAAAGATATATATATATATGTAGAGAGAGAGAGAGAGAGAGAGCTGCTTCTCTTTTTTTAGCAACAAAGCAAGGTTTTCTACCATCCTCAGAGACTCAGAGGAGTCTCTATGAGAACTACTAAATAGAAAATACCATTCTAAAATTAAATTTTTAATTGTTTTATGGATTACTTTGTTTAAAACTAGACAACAAAGTAGATTTATAAACATTGGTGACCTATGAGTTTACCATCAAGTTATTAGGATATGTGTGTAAACATATATGGATATGTGTATGTATGTACAGACACATATATAGCTGTATATATACACACATATAATAGAGCATTGGAACACATCAAATATGTTTAAATATGTGAGGTCTTAGTGGTCTTAACAGAAACAACAACTAATGTTTATTTAGAGGAGAAAACCAACTCATTATTCTGCAAACTGGTAGATGAGGTAAAGAACAAAACATTGATCCTGGGTTTTGTTACTTTACATACAAGTAGGAAATGGGGAGGGGGAGAAGTTTCTCCCTACAGAAATACCCCAGAGAATAAATGAAGAATGAATCGTTAGTGGATACATGTTATTTTGTATTTGTCAAAACCTATGGAATGTATAACACCAAGAGTGAACCCAAAGAAAGGATGGACTTTGGGTGATAATAATGTATACACCCATCAATTGTAAACAGCTTACCACTCTAGTGAGGAATATCAATAATGAAGGAAGCTATGCATGGGTGGGAGCTGGGGGTATATGGGAATTTTGCATATTTTCCACTCAACTTTGCTGCAAACCTAAAACTGCTCTAAAAAATAAAGTCAATATTTTAAAATCATAAAATTAAGATATTACCACTTTGCAATAGTTACCAAATTGATTAATCCAGGCAAAAATCTTCAATTGTTGTTAACATTTCACACATACACGTTTCCACTTATGGAAATATATACCACTATTTGTGAAGTGGCCAAAACCATGGAAGCAGAATCTGATCTCTAGCCATCACTGTGAATTTACAAGAAGTACGTCGTACAAGATGATGAATGTTTGAGAACACATTAGCGATGGAATCAAGAAAATTCAAATTATTAGAAAATCTTAAGTTAAAACAATCTCATTTCTCCAATGAGACCAAGAAAAAGGAAAAAAAGGGATCAAGAAAACAAAGCAGAGATGAAGATGGAGCCTAAGGTTAAAACAGACCCTAGAAATATATCAGATAATAATAAATTATGAACCTTGTTTACATCTGGATTTGCCTGTTAAAAAACTAGATGATAAGATAATTGGAGATATCTGTATACTGACTGCATATTTATTGATACTAGTAATTAATGTTTTTAGGTATAATAATGATATTTTGTTTTAAAGAATCCCTATCTCTTAGAGACCCAAACTGAAAGATATATAGATAAAAAGAAATTAATGCTTAGAGCTTTGCCTCAAAATAGTGGGAAAAAGACCCAACTATATGCTGCATACAAGAAATTCATCTCACCTGTAAAGGGTTACACAGGTTGAAAGTGAACGAGTAGAAAAAGATATTGCAAGTAAATGGAAACCAAAAGGAAGCAGGAGCAGCTATACTTGTATCAGACAAAATAGACTTCTAGTCAAAAGCTGTAAAAAGAGACAAGCAAGAATGTTACATAATAATAAAAGAATTAATTCAGCAAGACAATAAAACAATTGTAAATATATATGCACCCCACATTGGAGCACCCAGATATATAAAGAAAATATTATTAGACCTGAACCTGAAAAAAGAAATAAATCCCAATACAATAGTTGGGGACTTCAACAATTCACTGAGCATTGGGCAGATCATCTAGACAGAAAATCAACAAAAAACATCAGATTTAAACTGCGCCATAAACCAAATGGACCTGACAGACATTTACAAAACATATCATCCAACAGTTACAGAATACACATTCTTTTCATCAGTACATGGAATTCTCCTGTAGTGCCTATATATTAAGACTCAAAACAAGTCTCAAAAAATATTTTTTAAATTAAATTATACCAAGTACCTTATCTGACCATAACAGAATGCAACTAGAAATCAGTAACAAGAGGAACACTTGAAACTATATGAATGCATGGAAATTAAACAACCTACTCTTAACTAATAGATGAAGGAAGAAATTAAAAATGAAATTAGAAAATTCCTTGAAACAAATGAAAATTGAAATACAACGTCCCAAAACCTATGCAACACAGCAAAAGCAGTTTTAAGACAAGTTTATACAATAAATACCTACCTCAAAAAATTAGAAACATTTCAAATAAATAACCTAATGATGCATCTCAAGAAACTAGAAAAGCAAGAACAAGTCAAACCTAAAATTAGTAGAAGGAAATTACAAAGATCAGAACAGAAATTAATAAAATTGAGACTAAGAAAACACAATTTTAAAAATCAACCACAAAAAAGTTGACTTTTCAAAAAGGTAAACAAAAGTCTCCCAACAACAACAACAACAACAACTCCAGGACCAGATGACTCCACTGCTGAATTCTACCAAAGTCTTACAGAAGAATTAATACCAATTCTCCCAAACTTTTCAAAAAAATTGATGCAAAGGGAGTTCTTTCTTACTCATTTCATGAGACCAGCATAACCCTGATACCAAAACCAAACAGGAACACATACACAAAAAGAAAATTACAAGCCAATATCCCTGATGAACAGAGACATAAAAATCTACAACAAAATACTGATAAACAGAATTCAACAATACATCAAAAAGATAATACACCATGATCAATGGGATTAATCCCAGGGATGCAAGGATGGCTCAATGTATGCAAATTAATAAAAATGATACATCCTATTAACAGAATGAAGGACAAAAACCATATGATCATTGCAAGAGATGCAGAAAAAAATTTGAAAAAACTCAACACCCCTTCATAATAAAAACTCTCAATAATTAGGTATAGAAGGAAGGTACCTCCAAACAATAAAGACCACATGTGACCAACCCACAGCTAACATCAAATTGAGTGGAGAATAGCTGAAAGTAAGAACTGGAACAGGAAAAAGAGGCCCATTTTTGTTACTCTTATGTGATAGGGTACTGGAAATCCTAGCCAGAACAATTAGGGTAGAGAAAGAAATAAAGGGAATCCAAATAAGAAAGAAGAAATTCAAATTGTCCCTGTTTTCACAAGACATGATCTTACATATAGAAAAACCTAGACCCCACCAAAAAACTCTTAGAACTGATAAACAAATTCAGTAAAGTTACAGGATACAAAATCAATATGTGAAAATCAGTAGCATTTCTATACACAAACAATGAATTAGAAATCAAGAAGGTAATCCCATCTACAACAGCTACAAAATAAAATTAAATACTTATAAATAAATTTAACCAAGGAGGTAAAAAGTCTCTACAAGGAAAACTGCAACACACTAATGAAAGAAATTGAAGAGAATACAAACAAATTGAAAAACATCCCATGTTCACAGATGGGAAGAATTAATATTGTTGAAATGACCAAACTACCCAAAGCAATCTACACATTTAACACAATCCCTATCAAAATACCAATAACATTCTTCTAACACAATCCCTATCAAAATACCAATAACATTCTTCACGAAAACAGAAAAAACAATCCTAAATATTGTACGGAACCACACAAGACCTCAACCAAAACAATCGTAAGCAAAAAAAAAACAAAAAAACAAAAAAACAAACAAACAAAAAAACAAACCTGGAGACTACCAGACTTTAAAATATACAATAGATTACAAAGCTGTAGTAAAAAAGCAACATGATAATCACATACGTAGACCAGTGGAGCAGAATAGGGAACCCCAAAATTAATCCATATATCTACAGTCAACTGATTCCTGACAAAGGTGTCAAGGACATACACTGGAGAAAGGACAGTCACTTCCACAAATGGTGATGGGAAAACTAGGTACCCATATACAAGAGAATGAAATTAGACCCCCATATATCATCCTACACAAAAATCAACTCAAAATGGATCAAAGACTTAAATGTAAGACCTGAAATTATAAAACTACTAGAAGAAGACATAGGAGAAACACTTCAAGACATTGTTTTGGGAAAATAATTTCTTTTTTTTTTTTTTTTTTTTTTTTTTTTTGTAGAGACGAGGTTTCACCATGTTGCCCAAGCTGGCCTTGAACTCCTGGACTCAAGTGCTAGGACTACAGACATGAGTCGCTGTGCCCAGCCTGGAAACGATTTTATAAATAAGACCTCAAAAGCACACACAACAAAAGCAAAAACAAAATGAGATGATAACTAAAAAGCTTCTGCATAGCAAAGAAAATAATCAATAGAGTGAAAAGATAACCCCCAGAATAGTAGAAAATATTTGCAAACTACTCATCCAAAGGGTATTAATGTCTAGAATATACAAGGATCTCAAACATCTCAACAGAAAATAAAAAATCTGATTTTAAAATGGACAAATGATCTGAACAGACATTTCTCAAAAGAAGACACACGAATGGCCAAAAAATGCATGAAAAAATGCCCAACATCACTAACCACTAGGGAAATGCAAATCAAAACCGCAATGAGGTATCATCTCACCCCAGTTAAGACGGTTGTTATCAAAAAGACAAAAAATAACAAATGCTGGTGAAGCTGCAAAACTAAGGAAACTCTTATACACTGTTGGTGGGAATGTAAACTAATACAGCCACTGTAGAGAAATGCATGAACTTTCCTCAAAAATCTACAAATAAAACTATCATTTGATCCGGCTATCCCCCTACTGGGCAATTATACAAAGGAAAGAAAATCAGTGTATCCAAGAGACATCTGCACCCCCAGAAGCACTATTCTCAATAACGAAGATATGGAATCAATTTAAGTGTCTAACAACAGATGAATGGATGAAGAGAATGTGGTAGGCTGGGCTCAGTGGCTCAAGCTTATAATCCTAACACTTTGGGAGACTGAGGTGAGAGGATTACATTAGGCCAGGATTTCAAAACCAGCCTAGGCAGCATAGAAAGACCCCATCCGTACAGAAGAAAAAAAAAAAAAAGCCAGTCATGATGGTCCAGTCTACTGTAGTCCCAGCTACTCAAGAGGCTGAGGAAGGAGGATTGCTTGAATCCAGGAGCTGGAGGCTTCCGAAAGCCATGATCATGCCACTGCACTCCAGCTTTGGTAACAGGGAAAGACCCTGCCTCAAAAAGTAAAAGAATAGAAAGGAAATGTGGTATATATACATAATGGAATACTATTCAGCCTTTAAAAACAATGAACTCTTTTCATTCATGGCAACATGGATGAAACTGGAAGACATTATTTTAAGTGAAATTAGCCAGGAACAGAAAGTTAAACACCACATGTTCTCACTCAAATGTGGAAGCTAAAAAAAGGCTGATCTCATAGAAGTGAAAAATAGAATAGAGGATGATAGAGGCTGGGAAGAGAAAGGGGAAGAAGGAGGATAGGGAGAAATTTGTATAGCTGAGTACTAAGTAGACAGCTAAGTAGACAGAATAAGTTCTAGTGTTCTGTGGCACTGTAGGATGTCAATTGCCAACAATAACATATTATATAGTTTAAACAGCTAGAAGAAAGGCACTAAAGGCTTCCAATGAAATGAAATGATAAATGTTTGAGATGATGAACGTGCTAATTACCCCCATAGAATCACTATATGTTATACGTATCACACCACCACTATGTACCCCATATATTATTATGTGTCAATTTTTAAAATATTTAAGTAAAAAGTAAAAATAAATAAAAAAATAATGGGGGGAGTAGATGGTGACTGATAAAATTGACCCTGAACAAGTGAAATAAGCATGGAGGTTCATTTATTCATCTTCTCTTGTATATATTTGAAATCTTTTACAATGAAAGTTTATATGTAACTTGTAAATTTACTTAACCTGCCAAAGCCTCAGTTTGCTCATTTATTAAACAGAAATAACAATATCTACAGTAGAGATAATATCTCCTTATAGGTTTTTCTGAAATTTTAAATAGTATATTTAAATCACAAGACACACGGTGGCTGTTAGATAATTTGTGGGGACTCAGTTTGATCTACTTATTGCTGAATTGACTGGTCTGAAATGAGGGAGTTTTTGCACTATTCCTACAGCATAGCAATGCTGAGATGGTGGGCAAGGGACAAAGAGAACCTATGTCCACAGGAGTCACCCTTTCAGGCACCACAAAGATGCTGGTGGAAGATTTTGGATTTTTTGTTTTTAAAAAAGAAAAAAATGTTCAATCTGCAAATGAGTTACTATTTTTGGATTTATGAACCCTGGAATATGCTAGTGCTGGTAGACACACTGGATTGGCTAAGTGTTTAGCAGTCCCAGGCAACTCCAGGTCCAGGTAGAGAAGGTGCAAATATATCTTATCTTCCAAAGTCATTTACTCTGGCTCCACCTTCACTTCCACAGGCAGTTTTCTTTTATGAAATACCAAAAATATCAGATTATCTTCAAAACTAAATAATTCTAAACCTCCCAGTTTCCCCAACTCATTCCAATTCTCCCTGATTATTTTCTTTTTGCTTTGCATTCCTGTACTACTTAGCCTTACCCTAGTTCGCCAAAGACCAAAGTGTAAAGCAAAAAAATTAAAGAGTGAAGTACAGAGGCCCCAAGGCCAGAAAAGATTAGATTGCTCTCAGGCACAGTCTGCTCTCCAAGATGATAAGCCCTGAGTAGTTCTGGTTAGTTTTTCAATGACTAGTTTTTTTGGCTCTCTGGATACTGCTGGAGACTTCAGTTTGTTAAGAGCTGAACCTGGACTTTCTCCAGTTCCTGCCTGCATGTCAATTCATCTTATTTCTAATAAAGCCAATTCTTATTTTTCTAACTTGTTTCCAGTTCTCAAATGTAGCTCCAAAGAAAACAGAAAGTAATTAAAATGTCAACACTTTCCTGAAAAAGAACATAAACTCTCTTTGGATTTTCTTCCCACTGGAAATGTTACGTTTCTCCAAGGTGCCTGGCCCCCGTGTGTGGCAACCAGCTGTCACCTGCAGCAGAACCAACCCCTCAGGCAATGCACATAAATCCCCTCTGTTCATTACTCTTGTTTGCATTTCTTCTTCTCCCTTACCGTCTTCCAAATGGAGAGATCCTATCAATGAAGTATTTACGCCTGTCTCTTATAATAGACTAATATCTACGCCAATGTAATATATCCAAATTGTGTGCAATATGAAATAAGCTCCAGCAGCAATAAGCTATTTAATCTAACGTGGAAAAAGCAATGTGGAGCCTAACAGCTTAATATTTAGTGCAGTGCAATAAATTAACTGAGAACCATTTTGAATAATAAGAGCTGATTATTCCTTCATTTGGATTGGTTTGGATGGATTATGACTCTCTTCAGAGTTAATCAGGTTTACGTGAAACGACTTCTTTTTTAAATGTATTTCATTAAAGAATGAAATAAGGAAGAGTGAATATGTGCCACCATTTTGCGATTTGTGTTTTTGAGGTTAGTCTTTCAGAAGAAAATTCCCTGTTAACAGGCAAACATTGTGACCATTGTCCCAGGAACTCTTTAATTGAAAAGAAGCCAATATTCGTCTCCCATCTCACCGTTTTTCTACTTTTCCCTGTAGATTCCTGCCATTCCCTTGACTCAATTTTTCAAAGCACTTTTAGTAAAACACTTGGTTTCTTCTTTCCAGTATCTCTCCAACCCTGGCCTCTCTCCTCCCCACACCCAATTACTTAGCACTTTGGGGCACATATCCGACTGACCAGCACCACTGGTCAGTGAGCGCAGCAGCTCTATCTAGTGTTACAGCTAGACCTCCCACCAAAGGTCTCCAAAATGCATCAAGAAGTATCAAAACACATGTCAACAACAATGACTGCAGCAAATCATCATAACTAGCATTTTAGAGAGCTGAGCATGATGCAAGCGCCTTAAAGAGGCATCTTATAGCAACCCCATAAGATAGACATCATCATCATCACCCCTATTTTACAAGTGGAAATTGTGTATGATCAAGATTAACTATCTTGCCAAATTTGCATGGCAAATGAGGGTTTGATTCTGAATAGCATAAAAATCTGTGTAACATGTTATATTATCTGCTGGGGGAAAATTAAAAAACATGTTAGCAAAATAGCGTCTCTCTGTTTCTGCATTACTGTCCAGGGAAAAACAATTCAAAGCGGGTGCCCTACATGCCGTGAGGCCAAACGTTCATAATCACTTAGATGACGTTATGTGTACAGTACGTAGGATACATGTAGGGTCTACCACCTCTGCCCTTTTTAGCGATTTGGATTCCTTTTCTGGATTTATAAACCGCTTGAGGTTAGGACATGTATTTTCTACATAATAGCACATCAGTGTGGTATAATGTCTGAGTCAGAAAATCCTAGGTTTTTGGGTTTTCTTGTTTGTTCGTTTGTTTGCTTTGGAGACAGGGTCTCACTCTGTCCCCCAGGCTGGAGTGCAGTGGTACAATCAGTTCACTGCAGCTTTGACATCCTGGGCTCAAGCAATCCTCCCACCTCAGCCTTCTGAGTAGCTGGGACTACATGAATGCACCATGGCACACAGATGGTTTTCTAATTTTTTGGTAGAGTCAAGATCTAACTATGTTGCCCAGGCTGGTCTCAAACTTCTGGGATCAAGTGATCCATCCGCCTCGGCCTCCCAAATTCCTGAGATTACAGGCATGGCCTTCTGCACCTGATTGAAAACCCCAGGTTTTAATTTTGGCTCTATTTACCACTAACTGTAGCAAGCTCTAGTTTGCTTAAAATAAAAGTAGGTAAATATACTTCACAGAGCTGTTAAAGAGAGTAAATGAAATAACATAAACACATAGAACAGGTGATAAAATCAATAAACTCTAGTTCTCTCTCTCTCCATACTCATTCCTCTCCTAGTATCTAAGCATCAGTTCTCCACATGTGGAAATATTCCATGAAAGTGTCAAGGACACTCAAGTGTGAATGAAAGCCCGACTGAAACTCTTTCTTTGCATCATTTTCTCTTAACAATAATTCATTGTCACATATTTACCTGTCTCACCAAAATGATATTTTTAAAAAGTGATGTTAATTCTACAACTTTTAATTCTACAACAATTCATAAAGTGAATGAAGGTAACTGTTGTTCATATCTAATATCCCTTTTCTCTAACTTCTCCTTCTCTATTGCTTCATTTCTTTTCTCCAAGTTGTGACAGTAGGTGCCACTGATTATCTAAGGAAGCTTTGGATCAAGGTCAAGGACATCTAATTTTAAACTTTTATCTCCTCAGTCTTTTGACATGAAACTTTCCTTTCACTTTAGGATGAAAAAAAAAAAAGCTAAGAAGAACAGCAAAAGACAAATCTGAAGTCTTTCAAGACTTTAAGGAGAAACTCAAGAAGAAGTCAAATTGTGATGTCATACACGCACAGGAAAAATTATATGGCAAATTTTATTTAACATTATTAATGGCTTCAAGTTTTAAAGATGCAAAAGGGGAAACATTATTCTTTGGAGATATTTATACATTGTTGGGTTCGGAATGAAATGATTCATAACAAAATAATTATGGACAGTCTTCTTCAATGAATGACAAGTTTCATCTTTGGTTTATGACGTCTTTTCCTTTAGAGAACTCAAACTGTTTAATTTTTTTTTTTTTTTTGAGTTAAAGGAAGAACATTATTTGATGGAATTTGAGTTGATAAAATGACAGCTCAGAGAGGTTAAGTAAAATATACAGAGTCACACAGTAAATTATTGTTCAAAATTTAAAATTTTTGAATTAAGAGTGGGAAAGCTTTAAAAAGAAAAAAAAAAAAAAAAACAAGATAATATGCTGGGTAGAGCAGCTTACTTAAGAATTAAAATTTTGTTCTGGAGTCTCCCTCTCAATGCCCTGAAGGAATGCACAACCTAATTGAATGTGGGAGGCAGTGGGGGCATATATGAGATGAAACCGCCTAGAAATCTGAGAAGGGGAAGAAAAATGATGCTTAAGGTTGAGCCTTCCAGAATGAGTTGGACTTCCCAAGATCAACACTGTGAAGTAAGAGTGGTGGGTTGTGGAGGGGAAGGCATTCCAGGTAGATGGCAGGCTGTGCTTGGCACGAAAACATGGGTATAAACAGGTTATGTTGTGAACAATGAAGGGGCTAGAAGCTAGATCATGATTAGGTTTGCCTTTTGGAAAGATGAACATGACAAAAATAAAGGGTAGAGCTAAAATTTGCACTAAAGGGACCAGCTAAGGTGCTCTTATCATTGTCAAGGGTGTTGGCAGGGGTGGGAGGTCCACTCTGTAACACTTATTTAATTGAGTTGAGCAATCTGAATCACCCATCAAAGCTGGTCCTCATGCTGCACATCCTCCTCTCCTCACATATAAATCACATTGCATCTCAGCAGATTACAAAGAATGTCATGTATCTCTGGGATGGCTCTAAATGACAAATCTGTTCAAGCCATGGTTGAAAAGAAAGAAAGCTGAGGACAGGATCCTGGAGGACACGGGTCAATACATTGCTGAAAGAGCAGAGAAATCCACGAAGGCTCCCCGGAGGAAGGAAATCTCAGAGAGCTAAAAGGTGTAAGGAACCAGAGAAACTGATCAGACACAGGGAAAGGAAGAGCATGGGAGGGGGCCAAGTGAGAAAGGGCGGGGCCAAGTGAGAAAGGGCAGATCCGCAGAACACAGCCTGTAAAAGCAGAGTTTCAGGGTCATTGATGGCTCCTGACAGAACAATTTGTATGGAATAAGAGTACAGAGATCTTATATTACAAGTAAATTCAGTCAGGGGTAGAAATGGCTGGTATGGAGCATTTTTTTTTTTCTTTTTTGGAGATGGAGTTTCACTCTTGTGGCCCAGGCTGGAATGCAATGGTGTGATCTCGGCTCACTGCAACCTCCACCTTCCAGGTTTAAACAATTCTTCTGCCTCAGCCTCCCAAGTAGCTAGCATTACAGGCATGCACCACCACGCCCGGCTAATTTTTTGTATTTTTAGTGGAAATGGGGGTTTCTCCATGTTGTTCAAGCTGGTCTCGAACTCACGACCTCAGGTGATCCACCACCCCCCACCCCCCGGCCTCCCAAAGTGCTGGGATTACAGGCGTGAGCCACCGCGCCTGGCCTGGAGCATCTTTTTAAGAAGTTTAGCTATGACAGGAAGGAAAGAGAGTGGCTATAGCCAGAGGGACATGTGGAATAAAGGTGGGAACTTTTTTTATTTCTTTTTTTAAATGGTAGAGAGCTTTGGGCATGTTTGAAGATAGCAATAAAGCTAGAAAATGAATATAACCTGGGAATATTACGACCAGCAGAAACACAGATGTTAGAAATGAATGCTTTGGGTGGGGAGGGATACGGTTATCTGTGAGTTAAGAAAGGAGAATTTCATCAAAAGGAAGAAAGACAATCCTGGTTTCTGATGATCATATATAAAACGGCACAGTGGAAAGAACACTTTAGACTAGGAGTCCTCAGCCCCCAGTCCCAGTCCATGGCCTGTTAGGAACCAGGCCACACAGCAGGAGGTGAGCAGCAGGTGAGCACAGGAAGCTCCTTCTGTATTTACAGCTGCTTTCAATTGCTTCATTACCGCCTGAGCGCCTCCTCCTATCACGTCAGTGGCAGCATTAGATTCTAATAGGAGTGTGAACCCTATTGTGAGCGGCGCATGCGAAGGGTCTAGGTTGCGCGCACCTTATGAGAATTTAACGCCGGATGATTTGCCATTGTCTCCCATCACCTCAAGATGGGACCGTCTAGTTGCAGGAAAGCAAGGTGTCAGGGCTCCCGCTGATTCTACATTATGGTGAGTTGTATAATTATTAATATTTCATTATATATTACAATGTAATACTAATAGAAATAAAGGGCACAATAAATGTAATGTGCTTGAATCATCCGAAAACCATCTCCCACCCTGGTCCATGGAAAAACTCCCATGAAATCGGTCCCTGGTGCCGAAAAGGTTGGGGGCTGCTGCTTTAGACCCTAAGGAGTCACACACTTTCAAAGTCAAATCCCAGCCTTATCCCTAATTAGCAGCGTCCCCCTTGACCAACACTTGACCTCTCTAAAACTCAATTTTTTCATCCACAAATAGTGATAAATACACCCGCCTTAATGAATGATGTGAGGATTTCGGTGATTCCCTGCTGACATCTCCTGTTCTCTTCCCAGCTTTACTTTTCCCCGTAGCACTTGTGACTTTCTAACATACTCAGTATTTTAGTGATTTATCTCGGTTATTATCTATCTCTCGTAACAGAATGCAAACCAAACAAGAGTAAGAAACAAGATTTCCTATTTTGTTCACTGCTATATCCTCAGCATTACAGTGCCTAGCACCTAGTACGTCCTCAATTTTTTTTTGAAAAAAGTGAGATAAATAAATTACTGATTAGGATACTACAGAGCAGTTTCTCAGCTTTGACACCACTAACATTTGGAGCCAAATAATTAATTTGCTTGGGGGGGGTGGGGGCTGTCCTGTACCCTATGGGATGTTTAGCAACATCCCTGGCCTCTAACCACTAGAGGCCAATGGCACCCCACCCCAGCCATGATGAGCAAAATTGTGCGCAGACATTGCCAGTCGCTCGCGGAGGGGCAGGATCATTCTGAATTGAGAGCCTCTGCAACAGAGTAAGTGCTGAAGATGGTGGCTTTTAATATTATTATAATAGGGGAAGAAATGCAAAGTAAAGGAACATTTGATCATCAAATTCTCCTCCAACCTGCTTAAATTGAGGTGGAGAAAAATACTGCTGCTGTGATGGTGTTGTCTTCACAGCAAACTGATATTTTACCAAGAAACATGTTTAGAAGAAAACAGCTCCATCAATCAAAAAAGTGCCTTCTAAGCTTCTTGTGTGTTAGTCGAATGTGAGAGATTTTCTTTTTTTGTCACCTCTCTGAACAAACAATAACAGCAAAAGTAATCATCCCCATCCATACAGTCTTATAACATCAAAGCTAATAATGTACGGTAGATAACTCATGGGCCAACACTTTAAAAATAGTAACATCTTAGCCTCTATATTCTAATTAATAAAGGATTATAAGCTGCCAGAAGACACAGCTGCGGGTTTCCTTTTTAGGATTATCTTTCCCTTCAAATTTTCTGTTTTTACCAGTCCATTCCTTTGCTTCAAAGAGAAACCATTGTCTTGTATTAAAATGGCTAATATTGATCTTTCAGAAACATGAGGATCTCACAAAATGGAGACTCTTCCAAAAATTGCTTTTGGGAGCATGGACAAAAATACCAGAAATGACTTGGCTCCAGCTTCTCCCCTCAAATATAGACACCACTAACTAGGGAGTAGTCATTTGATCAGCAGAGAGTTCATGGTTGGGACGACCATATGACTGGGTTTGTCTGAAACATTCCCAGTTCACGCCAGCTGTCCCAGTACACGAATTAATAGCAAGCCATTTTGTTCTCAAAAATGTCTGGATTTGGACAGTAAAATTATATGGTCACCTTTTTCAGAGTTCATCAGCATTTGACTGTCCACACAAAAGAGAGGTGAGCAGAGAGGGATTTGGTGCCAACTGGCTTTGTGCTTTCCCGTCTCTGAACCTCGGGCACATCTCAGACTTTTCTCAGCACTCTATGGCAGGCCTAGCTACAAGCATAGTCCTTTCTGTAGCACAAGCTCAAAGGTAAACTATCTGTAAGTCAATAAATGAATCAGTCTTCCACATAGCTTGTTGATCAATATATCCTTTCTCTTTCCACTTTCAAGAAAAGTGAAATGGAAATTAGGTTATCATGTGACAGAGTCTGGTTTGCCTTGGCCTTCCAGAAGGCATTGGGATTCAGAGAGGCAAGTAGCGTGAGATTTGCTTCTGGACGAGGGTGGCCTCTGATGGCTGGGCCTGCCGAAAAGGCCTTCCAGACTGCAAGGTGCTAGCCAGAAGAATCCCCTGATCAAAGCCTTCTTGCCCCATAGCCTCATACTCCTCAGAGTAAAGTAGAGATGATATTTAAAGGCAGCCAACTGATCAAGAATATCTAGCCTTCTTATGAGGAAGATAAGCCTTTCTCTTTCAGGACCAAGAACACAACTCAGGAGATTGTACAAGAATCAGGAGTTAGCAACACAGCTATATGCCAGCTCAGATCAGGAGTCCAGGGGGCAGCAGTATGGTGGGACTCTTATTCCAAAGCCAGGCTGAGGAGGAGAGAGACCAAGAACTCTAAATAGCTAAAAGGTAACCTGAGATTAGACCATCCCTACTCCGTGAGTCCCACACCTTTCATGATTCAGCAGTCCCATCTGTAATATAGCTAATGTATTATTGATGATGATGATGATTTCATTGGGATTTAGCAGTCCCAAGTAATATAATGACATTCGCTACTATTTATTAAGCACCAAATGTGTACATTATCTAATTTAATCGTTATAGTAACTTTGCAAGCAAAGTGCATGATACGTGGTTTTACCACATACAGGTAACACGGATAACAGGGTGCTAGAAATAGTTCATGCTCTATAAACAATAATAATAGCCACCGTTATTGTATTACTCAATTGTCACCGCGTGTCTTTTTAAATACCAGAATGAACCGCTTTTGGTTCTCTCCTATTTCCTAGTCCATCTCATCTTAGTACCTTCACACATGTAGTTTCTTAGAACACACTCCAACCTCAAATTCCCATTTATTTACCCCTCGGCTCTCAGCACAGACATGATTTCTTCCAGGGAATCCTCCCTGAACTTCCAAATTGAAATGAGAGGCCCCTCCTAAAACCTTCACTCTCTATTTCCTGCTGTCAAAAGTCTCATTTTACTTCGTTATAGTTGTTAATTTATTTATCTGTAACTCCTCCTAAATTACAACCCCTTTGAAGTTAGGAACTGTGACTCATTCCTTATTCCTTATTTTTTCCGTTAGTAACACACACACAACACCTGATACACAGCAGGTACTCAAGAAACATGCGTTGAATGATTACATGAATAAATGACCCATTTCACTCTGGTGGCGGGAACTGTGGAGGCGAATGGCAAGAACAATGACACCTGACAATTAAATAAGTACACACTTACTCAGAAGACATTCCTAGTAACAGAGAGCACACACTATTTCCATCGCCCTGTTATTCATGTTACCTGTATGTGGTGAAACCATGTACCGTGCATTTTGCCTGCAAAGTTACTATAAAGATTAAATTAGGTAATGCATGTATTTGGTGTTTAATAAATAGTAGTTCATATTTATTAGTTAATATTTATAGTTATTACATGACTTAAGCCTCACTACAACCCTGTGATGTAAGTATTGCTATCTGCCTTTTACCATATGAGGAAACTGAGCCTCAGAGAGGCTAAAGTATTTCACAGAAAATGGCAAAGTCAAGATTCTAAATGATAACTGCCTGACTCGAACCCAAACTCTTTCACTATGGCAGCCCGACTCGATGCAAAATGGAAGGAAAAAGTGGAAGGAGGGAGGGAGGAAATGAGGGAGGAATAAAAGGAAGGAGGAAATAAAACAGGAAGAAAGAAAGGAAGATTGTGATTTTTTTTTCATCTGTACCCTAATCCTTGCAAAATTCTTCAAACAAGTATCATCCTATTGATTTTCATATAGCATTCATGCTTCAACTGTTACAGGTATGATTTGCAAGGGAACATTGTAAAGACAATTGACTGCGCATGGTGGCTTGAGCCTGTAATACCAGCAGTTTGGGAGGCCAAGGCAGGAGGATCACTTGAGCCCAGGAGTTCAAGACCAGCCTGGGCAACATAGTGAAACCCTGCCTCTACAAAAAATACACAAAAATTAGCCAGTTGTGGTGGCATGCACCTGTAGTCCCAGCTACCCAGGAGGCTGAGGTGGAAGGATCAACTGAGCTAGGGAGGTGAAGGCTGCAGTGAGCCATGATCGCATCACTGCACTCCAGCCTGGATGACAGAGACCCTGTCTCAAAAAATAAAAATAATCAAAACCTCCCATCTAAACGAGCTGCCACATCATTCAGCCATGATACCTCAGCTTGTAGCAACCACAGCTCTGTCCACACTGTCCCTTCTTGCCAGTATGGCCTCTGTTGGCACATCCAGCATCCATGAGTTTTGTCCTGATTCTGGCCTTGCTCTGGATTGTTGATGTGAGCCTTTGCGGAGGATGATGAGTCAGGATGCTTGATCAAGGACTTCAACAAAATGAGGTTAAGGATCAATATGGAGAGTCATAAAAGTTTGCAAGGAGGTGGTGAAGGAGGCATCCCAAATTGGCTGCTTGAGGCTGGTTTGCAAACAACCTTTGTCTACAAACAGCAAATAGCAAAACTTCTGCAAAAACAGCTAAGAACGTGCTTCCTCATCAGTGGTATATTCCAGATAACAGAAAGCCTGCACATGACTCACACATGTTCTTTATGGAAATTTTCTTGGATGATTTCAAGATGATACATCTCATCAGGTGTAGAACCATTCCAGTCAGTCTACTCAACCAAATTTCCTTTCCTTTTTTATAATTCCAACTCTTATTTTAGATTCAGGGGTTATGTGTGCAGATTTGTTTCCTGGGAATATTATGTGATGCTGAGGTTTGGAGTACAATTGATCTCATCACCCAGGTAGTCAGCATAGTACCCAACAGGTAGTTTTTCAACTCCTGCCCACCTTCCTCCCCTCTCTTGTAGCCCCCGGTGTCCATTGTGGCCATCTTTATGTCCATAAGTACCTAATGTTTAGCTCTGACTTATAACTGAGAATACATGTTATTTGGTTTTCTGCTTCTGTGTTCATTAGTTCAGGATGACAGCCTCCAGCTGTGTCCATGTTGCTGCAAAGGGCATGATTTTGTGTCTTCTTTATGGCTGCATAGTATTCCGTGGTATATATGTACCACATTTTCTTTATTCAGTTCACTGTTGATGGGCAGCTACGTTGACTCCATGTCTTTGCTATTGTGAACAGTGCTGTGATCAACATATGGGTGCCTGTGTCTTTTGGGTACAACTATTTATTTCCATCTGGATATGCATCTAGTAATGGGATTACTGGGTTGAATGGCAGTTCTATTTTAAGTTCTTTGAGAAATCTCCAAACTGCTTTCCACAGTGGCTGAACTAATTTACATTCCCACTAACAGTGTGTAAGCACTCCCTTTTCCCCACAGCCTCGCCAACATCTGCTGTTTTTTGATTTTTTAGTAATAGCCACTCTGACTGGTGTGAGATGGTGTCTCATTGTGGTTTTAATTTGCATTTCTCTGATAATGAGTGCTGTTGAGCATTTTTTCATGTCTGTTGGCCACTTATATGACATTTTTGAAAAGCGTCCATGTCTTTTGCCCATTTCGATAGGGTTATTTATTTTTTGCTTATTGAGTTATATAAATTCCTTATAGATTCTGGATATTACACTTTTGTCAGATATGTAGTTTACAAATATTTTCTCCCATTCGGTAGGTTGCCTGTTAACTCTGTTAATAGTTTATTTTGCTGTCCAAAAGTTAGTTTAATTAGGTCCAACTTGTCAATTTTTGTTTTTGTGGCAATTGCTTTTGAGGACTTAGTCATAAATTCTTCCCCAAGGCCCATATCCAGAATGTTGTTTCCTGGATTTTCTTCTGTAATTCTTTTTTTATTTTATGTACGTATGTATGTATTTATTTATTTATTATTATTATTATTTTTTGAGATGGAGTCTCACTCTGTCACCCAGGCTGAGGTACACTGGTGCAATCTCGGCTCACTGCAAGCTCCGCTTCCTGGGTTCACGCCATTCTCCTCCCTCGGCCTCCTGAGTAGCTGGGACTACAGGCACATGCCACCAATCCTGGCTAATTTTTAGAGACAGTGTCTCACCGTGTTAGCCAGGATGGTCTCGATCTCCTGACCTCATGATCCGCCAGCCTCAGCCTCCCAAAGTGCTGGGATAACAGGTGTGAGTCACTGTGCCTGGCCTAGAATTCTTACAGTTTGAGGTCTTATATTTAAATCTTTAACCTACCTTCGGTTAATTTTTGTATATGGTAAAAGGTATGGATCCGGTTTCATTGTTTTCCATATGACTAGCCAGCTATTCCAACACTATTTATTTAATAAGGAGTCCTTTCCCCATTGTTTGTTTTTGTCAACTATGTCACAGATCAGATGGCTGGAGGTGTGTGGCTTTATTTCTATCAGTTTCATTGTTCTATGTGCCTATTTTTATTCCAGTAACATGCTGTTTGGGTTACTGTGGCTTTTAGCATAGTTTGAAGTCAGGTAATGTGATGCCTCCATTACCCCAGCTTTGCTTTGTTTTTGTTTTTGTTGTTTGTTTGTTTTGCCTAGGATTGCTTTGGCTTTTTGGTTCCATATGAATCAGAATAGTTTTTTCTAAGTCTGTGAAAAATTACATTGGTGGATGATAAGAATAGCACTGAATCTGTAAGTTACTTTAGGCAGTGTGGCTATCTTAATGACACTGGTCCTTCCAATCCATGAGCATAGAATGTTTTTTCATTTGTGTGTGTCATTTATAATTTCTTTCAACAGTAGTTTATAGTTCTCCTTACGGAGATCTTTCACCTCCTTGGTTAGATGTATTCCTAAGCATATTTATAGCTATTGTAAATGGGATTGTGTTCTTGATTTGGCTCTCCGCCTGAAAGTTATTGGTGTTTAAAAATGCTACTGATTTTTGTACGTTGATTTTGTTTCCTAAAACTTTACTGTAGTTATTTTCCAGTTTCAGGAGCCCTTTAGCAGAGTCTTTGGGGTTCTTTAAGTATAGAGTCATATTGTCAGCAAAGAGAGTTTGACTTCTTCTTTGCCTATTTAGAAGCCTTTTATTTATTTCTCTTGCTTGATCACTCTGGATAGGACTTCTAGTACTATGTTGAATATGAATGGTGAGAGTGGGCATCCTTATCTTGTTCCAGTTCTCAAGGGGAATGCTTCCAGCTTTTGCCCATCCAATATGAAGTGCACTGTGGGATTTTCATAAATGCCTCTTATTATTTTGAGGTATGTTCCTTTGATGCCTGGTTTCTTGAGAGTTTTTATCATGAAAGAATATTGGATTTTATCAAAGGCTGTCTCTTTACCTATTGAGATGATCATATGGTTTTGGTTTTTAATTCTGTTTATGTGGTAAATCGTGTTTAATGATTTGTATATGTCGAACCAACCTTGCATCCCAGCAATAAAGCCTACCTGATCATGGTCAATTAACTTTTTGGTGTGCAGTTGGATTCAGTTTGCTAGTATTTTGTAGAGGACTATTGTGTCTATGTTCATCAGGATATAGGCCTGTAGTTTTCTCTATTTGTTGCATCTTTGCCAGATTTTGTTATCAGGGTGATGCTGGCTTAGTAGAATGAGTTAGGAAGGAATCTCTCCTCCTTGATTTTTTTGGAATAGTTTCAGTGTAATTAGTACACACTCTTCTTTGTACATCTGGTAGAATTTGTCTTGACTGTGGCTGGTCTGGGGCTTTTTGTTGGTTGGTAAGTGTTTTATTACTGATTCAATTTCAGAACTTGATATTGGTCTGTGCAAGGTCTTGATGTTTATCCTGATTCAATTTTGGGAGGTTGTATGTTTCCAGGAATTTACCCATTTCATCTAGATTTTCTATTTCCCTCTGAACTATCATGAACACCTTCTTCTTTTGTATTTCTGTGGGGGAGATTCAACCAAATGTCTTTCTTCATTGAGCACGTATTAGATGCCATGCTCTATGCTAAACTCTAGGGTTAAACTGTGAACTAAGCAGAAATAATCCCTGCTTCATGGGACCCATAGTCTGTTATGAAGATAGATAATCAAACAATTACAGAAATATATAGGTGAGTATAAACTGTTATATTCCTCTTGGAGAAAAAGTCAATTAAAAATCTTTATTATATAGTGTACTGATTCTGGTAAAGAGGTCTAATTGAAATTTTAGTTATAATAACCAAAAAGTTGCCAATAATCCCCAAGAAGATAAAGCTTGCTAGGTTGATGAAGGAAAAAATATTTCTAAATATAGGATGTGTCCTGTAAGACAGAATACTTTCTCATGCATTTCTTTCCAAGAAGAAAATGCGGTAACAAATCATTCTGACACTTATTGTTACTAAACAATATCTAGGATCAGCAAAGTAAGAATACTTATTTCATTGAAGAGAATTATGAAACTTCAGGGCTGGGAAGGGGTTTTGAAATGGAATGTCATTCTCTTTCATTTTACAGATGAGGAAACCGAGATTCTGAGAAAGCAGATGACTTTCTTAGCATCACACAAGTAGGAACGTGAGAGTTAGAAGGGGAACTCAAGTTTTATAATTCAGTGCTCTTTCCTCCAAACCAAGCTGAAATGAGACCCTTTACTTTTTTTCATGAGTACTAATTTACCAAAGAGGTAGTGATTTGCTTTTAAACTCTTTCTCTCACACACACACAAAACAATAAAATAATATGCTTTAGGCAACATATTAACTGTATAGTAATCTAGCCTTCCACTACAAGTGTTATATGGCAAACAAAAAAAAAAAAATCTGTTCTTCATTAATTGAACCTCTAGAAATGGCTTTTACACAAAGCACAGTTGATTACTTAAGTTACTTCACTGTGTACTTGTGGGAATGTTTGATTTTACCTAGAAAATAGTTTAGCTTTTAAACATAAATACCCAAGTTTAACAGACCAAAACTCTTTCAAGAACTCATGATAAATATTATATTACTGGGTTTGTTCTTTGGCAAGAAACATTTTTATCCAATTCATGTACTCTCCATACTGTGGTTATTAAAGATTTACCATAGCAACTTAATTTATTTTATATACTCAAATAGCATAAGCTCAGCTATAGTTGATTAAGAAAAAAAGAGGAGAAAAATAAATTTTAAGTGTAAATTTCTTCAAAAGTAAAGCAGATATTTAATACGTATTATCCACATTCTAGAGCTGATAATATTTTTAGATGTCTTGAAATTTGGCATCAGCCTAACTTGAATCATCTGGCTTGAGGCAGGAACAGGAGTGGCAGATGCAGAAAAACCTACTCCACCTACCAGTGATGTACACTTCTATGGTTGATGGCTAATGCTAGCCAGTTGTGGAATTTTAAGGGATTTAATTTTAAGGGATTTTTTTCCTAGGGCTAAGTTTTCTCATGTAAACAATAAAAAACATGGAATAACTTGCCTTGGAAATCTCTTGTGGCAACAGAATTCCCTGTGCCTTTTAGTTCTCACTTTTATTATTTGCCCCAAAATCTAGTTAAGACTTAACATATGTTCCAAGGACAGAGACATCTGTCATGACCACAATATGCACAGTAAAAGAGGCCCCAGCTAACATCTAAAAGTACACATGAATCACAGCTGTATCAGAACATGAATCGTGATTAAGAGAAACATGGTCTAGCTGAGAACCCAAAAGTCAGATATACAGACTTCAAGTTGTTAAAAACATTAGATATGTAAATATTCCTTTTTATTTATTTTTTTACAAAACACTGTTGTCTATATAGTGATCAGTTTTCCTGAATTCACATGAGCAATGATATTGCAACTATGAATATGTTTCCTTATAGGGAGTGAAAGAAGAGTCATCATTCCTTCAATCTAAAAGGATTGCATTAATTCAGTAAACCATATTTTATGACATGCATTTATTACATACAATGCAATAATACTAACTCTACCCTTAAGTCTAATATTGGAAATCCCTAAAATAAAATGTCATAAGTTAACTTATATTCTTAGGCTTTACATTTTAACTTCAGAGATGGAATTCATGGTGGAAGCAGTAATTGTTGCCCATAAATGAGAACAATTTACCTGAATGAGTATGGAAACACCTCTTTTAAAATCATATACTTTATAGAAAACATAACTTTCTAATAAAGTGTTAATTTTTCTTTGTATTGATGAAAGTATTGAACAAGAAGTTTCATAATGCAGTTCCAGAAAATGGGGTGACTGCCAATTAAAAATGTGGGAAGAGAAAGTCTCCATCTCCCTGAAGGAACATACAGAGTCCTTTTAAGATAAGTACATTTAAAGAAAATTGTTATGCACAACACTAACTTCATTGTAGGTTTTTGGCTCTCTTTCATATGACTATGTCTTTGCAGATGCCTTTAGCACCAGTGGGGAATCTATACTGGAAATGCATTCTTCGCCACTTGGCAGAGTATTCACAGTAAACGAATATCAGACCTAGGATTTTGTTGTTGGATTTTTATCTGTGGCTGACTAAAAAGACAGACTTTTACCTACAGGTTGCATTACCCTAAACAAAAAGAGGGATAAACAGATTTTTTTTTTTTAAGGCAAGACCGAAGGAAGAAAGGAAGACCAAATCAAATTTTCGTTTGGAAACAAACAATAGCAGACAAGTTGGTTAGCAGGGACACTATGTTTAAATATGTGTGTGTGTGTGTGTGTTTGCATGTGGGGGGTATGTGTGTCTCAAAATAGGAGCAGAATGGCAAACTGAACACCTGTTCTTTCCCACTCCAGTTACTCTGATATGATCAAATAAATAAATGCATTCATAACAGCACTAGAAAACAAGAAAGGGTGGTGTCAACATCAAAAATGTTGAGATATTTATAAAAGATATAGAGCAGATAGGATTGAATTCTTCATAAAAAGAACACCAAAAAAAAAAAGAAAAAACATATAGGAGAGAGAGAGTGCAGACATGAGAGTGCTTACGGGAACTTCAGGCAGCTTTAGGAGGTCAAGGAGCAATTGTCGTGGTGATTAACTGGGGCAGTGCATTTAGAGGGACTAGGCTGGTCAGTCAGCCCCCCACCTCCTGACTAAGCTGAGCAAAAGAGAGCAGCAATTGCCTTCAGGCTAAAACAGATGAGCATGGGCTCTGAGACCAAAGAGATGGGACAATTCACTGTCACAGGTAGCTAGTGATACCCTTGAGACCAGCTGAAACCTCCTCCTAGCAGAACATCCTGTCCCGTTCCCACAATCACTGCAGATAAGCTCCTGTAATCTGAATCAATTCCTACTAAAATATGAACAAGTTATTCAAATATGTACACCAACTAAACTAAGATTCCAAGATAAAGAAAATGTGGGATATAAGAAAGCATGGTAAGAAAGAAAATAAAATATATTGTTAAGTTTAAATCTTTTTTAATTTCAGCTTTTATTTTAGATATGAGGACAGGAGCTACATGTGTTGGATGTGTACATATAAATGCTGATGAACTCTAACTGTAGTCAAAAAGTAATTATAGTTGGAGGCATATTTTAAGGATTTAAAAGTAAAACTTATGGTTCATCTTAATGGATTAAGTCTACATATTTACTTCATTTTATTTTAGAGTGCTACTAAAAACTGAAAAGTAAATTAAACGTGTACACAGGTATGCACACACATACAAAGAGGCATTTTAAACCAACAAAAGCTAAAAGAATGGGAAAGGAAATGATAGTAAATGAGGTGTTTAAAAAAAAAGAAAAGAAAAGAAAAGAAAAAACAAATGAAAGAATAAAGAAAGCAGCTGGGTAAGTGGTAACTGATTTGCTGAATCTGAAAAGGCTCAATTTTGTGCCTGAAGAGAATCATGCCAACAGGAAGCAAGACAACTTGTGCAAAAGAAACCCAGAATGACTTAGGAATTGGAGGTTCTGAGTATCTCTGAAGGTGGGGGTAAAAGGGTGAAACTGAAGAATGAACTCTTAGAAGGAAGTTTGACTACTGTAATCCCAGCACTTTGGGAGGCTGAAGTAGGTGGATCACTTGAACTCAGGAATTTGAGAACAGAGTGGGCAACATGGCGAACCCCTGTCTCTACCAAAAATACAAAAATTAGCCAGGCGTGGTGGCATGCGCTTGAGGTCCCAGCTACTGGGGAGCGGTGGGGGTGCTGAGGTAGGAGGATCACTTGAGCCAGGAAGGCAGGGGTTGCAATGAGCCAAGATCTCGCCACTGACTATACTCCAGCCTGGGCAACAGAGCCAGATCCTGTCTGCGCCCCCCCCCCCCGGCAAAAAAAGAAGGAAGTCTGACTAAATAAAAAGCAATCAGACCCCCAAGTGTCCTCCCTTATTCCAATATCTAGGTGATTACCTCTAACTAAACTGAGAAGACAGAAAAGTAATGATTCTAGAGAAATTAAATCTGAGAAGCTCTGAGCTCCAGGAACAGGAAGCGCAGCTAACAGATTAAATGAAATCCCATAGAAAGAGCTCCCGGTAGCCAGGCATGTTGGCTCATGCCTGTAATCCCAACACTTTGGGAGGCTGAGATGGGAAGACGTCTTGAGCCCAGGAGTTAGAGATGAGTCTGGGCAACATAGTGAGACCCCATCTCTACTAACAATTAAAAAGAAAAAAATTCAGCCAGTGTGATGGTGTGTACCTGTAGTCTCGGCTACTTGGGAGGCTGAGGTGGGAGTATTGCTTGAGCCCAAAAGGTTGAGGCTGCAGTGAGCCATGTTCATACCACTGCATTCCAGCCTGGGCAACAATCCATGGACACATTAAAAAAAAAAAAAGCCTCCCAGACCCCACCAAATTTGACAGCGGGATTATTATTCCTATTTCATCCAAGACAGGAGACTAGAGAAGTTCTCTCTGAGGAAACCATCCTGTCTAAGAGACAGAACTGCTGTCGAGTTTGAATTCAGCCTGTTCACACACTCTTCTTGAATGACTTGTTTATGACCAGTGCATTCTGACAGCCCCGGTACCTCTCTGAATGAATGATACCTATGCCATATAATCCTTGGAGGCCCCCAATAAATGACTTTCTACTGTTAGTTACTGGAAAACTCAGCAGTCAATAAGACTCAGCCTCATACACAGAGCATTTGATCAGCTACTTCCAGTATCATTCTTATTGTGAAGAGTCAACCAAAGATTACCAGATAGTAAAGGATGCTACCAACATGAAAAGCCAAGACATAAATAAATACGTAAATAAATGAATAAATAAATAAAATAACTTGGAGGGAAAAGAGGTAATTCAAAGGGCAGAAGAAAACTCTTAAAAAGTTACATTTTCGGGGAACGCTTATACACTATTGGTGGGAATGTAAATGAGTACAACCTTCATGGAAAACATTATAGTGATTTCTCAAAGAACTAAAAATAGTACTTTCATTCAATCCAGCAATTTCACTATTGGGTATCTACCCGAAGGGAAAAAATCATTATATATAAAAAGATACCTACACTCATATGTTTATCATAGCACTATTCACAACAGCAAAATATGGAATCAACCTAAGTATCCACCAATGGAGGATTGAATAAAGTTATATATATATATACACACAGTCTTCTTGAACGACTTGTTTATGACCAGTGCTACTGGTTTTTTATATATATATAATGCATATATATATATAAAATGCATTTTTATATAAATATATAAACTATGTATGTTTTCTATATATATGGCATAGAATACTACTCAGTCATAAAAAAGAATGAAATCATGTCTTTTGCAGCACCATGGATGGAACTGAAGGCCATTATCCTCAGTGAATAACTCAGAAAGTTACATACCGCATGTTCTCACTTATACGTGGGAGCTAAACAATAGGTACACATGGACATACAGAGGGAAATAATAGACATTGGAGACTCCAAACAGTGGGAGGGTAGGAAGGGCGAGGGTTGCAGAACTGCATGTTGGGTATGATGTTCACTATTTGGGTAATGGGTGCACTGAAAGCCCAGATTTCACCATTATGCAGTCTATGCATGTGAGAAACTTGCACTTGTACTCTCTAAATATAAATCAATCGATAAATAAATATTATAATCTCAGTGAAATAGAAAAAGATGTTATATCCACAAAACAAATCAAACAAGAATAAGATGTTATTTTTTTTAAAGACCATGAGAAATGTATAAAAAGATTCTTTCTGACTGAACAGAATTTTTTAAGTAGATAGAGTTAGAAACATAAAGTTATAGAAATTGCCCAGAAATTAGATCGAAATAATAGAGATGGAAAGTACAACAAACGGGGGTAAAACACACACACACACAAAAAAAATTATAGGATTATACACAGGAGATCAGAAATCTAAATTATTGTTTCAGAAAAAATAAATTGAGAGTGAAAATATCAATAATATAAGATAAGGTACCACGTAAATGAAAGATTATACACAATAAAACTTTCAGAATGACAGCAAATATCTCAGAGTGACTTAAAGCAGTGCATTGAAGCATAGAGTTTGCTGGTAAAGAATTACGAATACGTACTGAACAAAGATAGTCATGAGCTCAACTGCCTTATGGTAAAATAATTAGCAATTGAGTCTTCCTGCAGTTGAGGATGTAATCAGTCATGAGACCACATCATGCCAATTTTCATGACCAGTTGAGTTAAGAAACTTTGTTTCTTTGTGGTTCATAGAAGTATTACTCCTAGATAAGAAGGCTACTATCTTTCGCTTTGACACTGGAGTCTCTTTTAGAACTCCAAACATCAAATGTTTCAGTCTGAAAGCTCGTAACTGTCCAAAAGGAGTTACCCACTAAGTGACTTGAATAACACCTAGAATTCATTTCTCTGTCTTTTCAATTTTCATCCCCAATAAGAATCTTCAATAATGCTAGAGAAATACCTTCAACAACAGCAGCGTGAATACTTGCAAACATTCACTGAGTACTTCCCACGGAGGCATGAAAATACATTGGAAAGCAGGCTCATCAGGTTGCAGGGAGAGACGAGCAAAGCAATTTATTTATTTAAAACTTTTTATATGACAAAATTCAAATATATTTTGAAATTTCAAAATTCGAAAAAGAAAAAAGAATATAATAAACTCCATGTACTCTGCTTCAATAATTATCAGCTCATGGTCAAACTTGTTTTATTTACACCCCCATCTAATTCCATTCCCCTCCACACTACTGGATTATTTTGAAGCAAAACCAAGCAATCACATCATTTCCTCTTTGTGTATATCTTCATGTGTATATGTATACATGAAGATATACACGAATTTATACATGAAGATGAAATGAATATATATGAATGAATATGTATAAAGATGAATATATCTGATATAGATATATCAGAAATAAGGACTTTTCCTTAAATCTAAGCACAATTCATTATCGTAATTAGAAGTGATTAACAATAACTACACAATATTGCTAACTGTTCAATCATATGTGCGTGTGTGTGTGTGTGTTTTGGTACCACTATAGGTCAAAACATAGTTGATTGTTTTAATTCTTGTAGTTATTATTTTATTGAGGCTCACATCATCTCATCTTTGCCTTGAAAAAGCCTTCCCTAGCTGGCTCCAGAGTATTTTAGACATAGCCCCCAAAGTCACTGCTAGCTCTCTTGCCCTTCAGTATGATAAATTATTCCAGGTTCACGTTACACGATTCCTGCCCCAGATCTGTGATCAGTTCTCGCCCAAGGATCCCAGGTTCCTTTCAGTGCTCACAGTCTGAGCACTAGACTTTGAACCTAGTAAATGAACCCAAGGATATTCATTATACTACCTTGTCATTATTTCTAAGTCTTTTCAGTCAATAGAGCCAGGGAATTTATATTTTTACATTAAAATACATCACAATTTCAATTAATAATGACAATATAAAGACAAGAAGGTTTCTTTTTACAATATAATTTAAAGACTAGAAGGTTTCTTTTTGTCTTTGTTTTGTTTTCTGAGACAGGTTCTGGCCATCACCTAAGCTGGAGTGCAGTGGCCCAATTACAGCTCACTGCAACCTTGAAATCCTGGGCTCAAGAGATCTTTCTGCCTTGGCCTTCTGAGTAGCTGGAACTACAGGCATGTACTACCATGCCCAGCCATTTAAAAAAAAAAAAATCTCTTTTGTAGAAATGGGGTCTTGCTGTGTTGCCTAGGCTAGTCCCAAACTCCTGGGCTCAAACAATCCTCCCACCTTAGCCTCCCAAAGTGTTGGGATTATAGGTGTGAGCCACCACAGGTGGCCGAGACTACAAAGTTTTTACTTAAACGTTTTTTCTCTTAAATCTGAATTACCTTTCTTCCATATCAAAAACCCTAGTTCCTGATACCAACATAATTTCACTTGCTTTATCCCATAATGCACGCAACAGTCTCAAAAAGAACGAGAGAGAGAGAGAAGAGAGAGAGAGGGAGGGAGGGAGGGAGGAAGGGAAGGAAGGAAGGAAAGAAGGAAAGCAGGAAGGTAGGCAGGCAGATGAAAACAGTAACAACACTATCATCAATAATAACTTTAAAAACAATTTAAAATTGACAATTCTTTTTCTTAGGCAATATCTACTTACTGTATCATTTGAAATAATTCCTCTATGTGAGTATGCCACTAATTTCAGACTCAGGTTCATTCACGCCATTTTGCTTTCAAATTTCAGAGATTGCTTTGTTTCAAGATGATTTTTTATGGCCGTGTTAAACATTTCTATGTTTTTGAATTCCAAACAAAAACAAAATAGATTCAGACACATCTAGCTGTGAATCGTGTCCCCCACCACCCGGTTTCCACCATCCTCCATAAATAATCTTTTCCTGCAATTGTTTTTAGCACAAGCAAATTTGTATTCAGATCCTGTGATAAGGTAGACACATTTTTTTCACCATGATTTTTTCTTACTTAGCAGTAAGCCCTAGGGATTATTCCACAAACTTATTGATTTTTTTTTAAAGTGTGTTACTTACTAGACCAGGTGAAAAATGTTGTCTATAAAATGGGACAATTAGTAGGCAGCTGCTGGGAAAAAAGAAGATTTAATCCAAGTGTATTATTTTTAAAAATATGCAGATTGGGGCTTTATAGTAAACCTTCATAAAATGACTCACCGAATTCACAGCATCGAGCTGGGAAAAATTAGAGTAGGTGGCTTTGCTTCTTAGAGGCATACACAGTGTACAATTTTACCATGCAAAATGCTTTTGCTACTACAATTTTCCTTTGCTTTGCCTTTTTGAAAAGTAATGTTCCTTCCTATTTTAGTAGTACCATTTGCATTCCTATTATTCACACTGAACTGTGATTTCCATTTTTATCTTCCCTTTTTCACTTGTTTTCATTCCAGCATTTCTCCTCTTGGTCTTTGCCTTTCCTTTATCTTGCCCTTAAATGGAGGCCTCGTGTGCTATGGGAAGAGTGCCATGAATTTTCTAACCATCAAGCCAGGCCTCATCCCAATTTAATGATATAAGTTCCCTTGAACCGTTGCCAGCAAAGCTAGGACATCCCACACACATTTGCTATGGAAACACCTTCATGACTAATGGTCTCTCAAATTAAGGCATCTTAAAATTGAAGCTGGAAATGGTATTCATTTTTTCAAAATATATTCTGCAGTCAAGGAAAAATGTATAGCAGTTCTCTAAAAGTTATGAGTTGCCGTATTATTATACCCGGTTTCTCTGAGAGGCAGACTCCTACAAACCCAGTCTCAAGGTGTGTGCAAAATGAAAGCAAGACTTAGTTGATACTCCTCTGTGTCTTCAACTGAGCAGCCTCTGTTCTCCTCTGCTGTGTGTTTATGGGCTCAGGTCTTTGGATTGTCCCAAGTTCTTTACCTTAGAACAGAAGCAGAAACATTCAAGACCCTGCATGATTTGGATGCTGCCAAATCAGCAGATCACATCCCACCACTTTTCCCTCTCACACTGTCATAGCGAATTACACAGACTTCTCCAGGCCCACCAGGCCACTCTGTGCCTTTGTGCAAGCTATTGCCTCTGTCTGAGAAGACTGTGCTCATTTCCCAGGTGAATCTCTGTTTTATTCTTAAACACCTTGTTCAGGCATCACCTTCTCTAGGAAGTTCTCCTAGCACACCTTCTTCTCCCCAACGAGAGCTGACCCTTCTCTCTCTTTCATCATTTCTTATGTGTCCATGGATCTGTGACCATCTAGAGGGCAAAGATGATGTTTGTTTGTTCCCCACTATGTGGCACCATGCCTGATTAGTATTGGTTCTGCTCAACCATAAATCATGGTTAATTAAATGATGGAATGAGTCAACGGGCATGTGATGTGCTCTCTTAGGTGTAAAAGGGAGACTACGCTACCACCGACATACATGTTGCATTGAAATATCTGATTTAGATTTCCTCTGTTTCACATCTCTGTTTGGAAGGAATGGGGTTCTAACATACATCTCTGATTGCTGACCATGATGATTACCATAAAAATGGTGAGCATTATGACCAGATGGAAATGAGATATTTTGATTAACTTGAATGAAGCAAAGTGGGCTTTGCCACTCTCTGTTCTTTTAACAACCCATTCTTTAAAATCCGTGCAGACAAACATCCCAGGAATCCTTTTCATCTTATATTGGGCCTTCCAATATGATGCCTCAGTGCTCCTCACATTGGCTCAGCCTTGGCATATCCTTCTAATTGCCACCTTCCATTCTCTACCCACTGCCCCTAGTTGAAGACTGGCCTGCCCTGGAGTCGTGTCTGTACATCCTGATGGAGGCATGGCAAGAGTTGCTAATTTGATTGATTAATTTATCCAGCCCAATGAGGCAAGACAAGAGTAGTGACTCCCCGGTTAATTATAGCATGACTAACCTGTGTAAAATTATAGATGGCCAGGCCTTATTCTTATGTGTTTCTTTTCAGTCGGTCTGGGTTTGACAAAGGATCTCACTATTCTTATTAAAGCATTTTCATTATTCCAATGCTAAGGCAAGTTTTGGAACTGCCCAATGAGAAGCAGAGTCACAGGACATACCTTATGTTCTCCAGCAAATGCCATCCAAAAACAGACACCACTGTTGTCCATCTGCTAGATGACAAAGTGGAGACTTTGCAACACAGCAGAGGAGGCAGAAGAGAAACATCTTCCTTTGCTGGTGACCAGCAGAAGTCATCCCTATTCCATTTATGTCTTTATAATCTCCAAATGCAATGGAATAATTTTGCATCAGCTTCCTGACCACAGAAATGAAACTTTTTTCCTTATTACATTTGTGTGTTTGTGATAGATGTGATTACTAAACACAGGTTTATTTGGAAGTTAACAAATCTATTGCACAAAAAGCCACTTCTTCAGCTCTTACTGAAGGGGCCAATGAGAAGTCAGAAATCCCAGTTCCTCAAAAGCTGGATAATTTTACTAATGCTGTCTTTTCTCAGTATCAGGCTTTAGTACACATTTTCCCAGAAACCAATCTTCCTTTCCTGACTCCATCAGAGCAGGGTTCAACAGAGTAGCTTTCTCCTATGCTAAACAAATGATTTTTTGAGACTTCTTTTCCACTCACTAAGCTTCCAGTAATATCTAAGTTTGCCAAATATCTCAAAGGAATTAAAGACCAAATTTAAGAGAAGATGGCAAGTGCATTCTCAAAGCAACCGGGAGTACTCATCCTTAACGGTAAGAGTGACAAAGGAGGAAGCAGCAGTGGCCCATTTCCTCAGCCTCACTGAGCAGCATCTCTGAAAAATGAGCTCAGCTGTTAACAGCCTGGGAGGGACTGCTATCTACCACATCACAGTCAGTTGAGAAGAACAGGATGTTCTGAGTACAGCACACGAACCTCAAAGCTAGAGTCAAAAACCATATTTTCCAGGCAAGTGTTTACCTTTTTCTTCAATCTTCAAGAGAGAACGCTTCTGTTCTATGAAGGGTTAAGAAAACCCTGCCTGAGAAAGGAGAGTGCAAAACTGATAAACCTCTTTATTTTCATGTTATTAACGAAAAGAAAGCTCACTCTGGGTTGGTAACAACATACCACAAAAGTAGCCCTGGCACTCTTCCTATATTCTTTTGTTAAATTATTATACTTTAAGTTCTGGGATACCTGTGCAGAACATGCAGGTTTGTTACATAGGTATACACGTGCCATGCTGGTTTGTTGCACCCATCAACCTGAAATCTACATTAGGTATTTCTCCTGATGCTCTCCCTCCCCTGGCACCCCCACCCACTGGCAGGCCTCAGTGTGTGATGTTCCCCTTCCTGTGTCCATGTGTTCTCATTGTTCAATTCTCACTTATGAGTGAGAACATGTGGTATTTGGTTTTCTGTTTCTGTGTTAGTTGGCTGAGAATGATGGTTTCCAGCTTCATCCATGTCCCTGCAGAGGACATGAACTCATCCTTTTTATGTTTACATAGTATTCCATGCTGTATATGTACCACATTTTCTTTATCCAGTCTATCATTGATGGGCATTTGGGTTGGTTCCAAGTCTTTGCTATTGTGAATAGTGCTGCAATAAACATACATGTGCATGTGTCTTTATAGTAGAATGATTTATAATCCTTTGGGTATATACCCAGTAATCGGATTGCTGGATCAAATGGTATTTCTGATTCTAGATCCTAGATGATTCTAGATGAGGAATCATCACACTGTCTTCCACAATGGTTGAACAGGCAACCTACAGAGTGGGAGAAAATTTTTGCAATCTATCTATCTGACAAAGAGCTAATATCCAAAATCTACAAGGAATTTAAACAAATTTACAAGAGAAAAACAACCCCACCAAAAAGCAGGCAAAGGATATGAACAGACACTTCTCCAAAGAGGACATTTATGCGGCCAACAAACCTATGAAAAAAAGCTCATCATCACTGGTCATTAGAGAAATGTAAATCAAAACCACAATGAGATACCATTTCACACCAGTTAGAATGGTGATCATTAAAAAGTCAGGAAAAACAGATGCTGGAGAGGATGTGGAGAAATAGGAACACTTTTACACTGTCAGTGGGAGTGTACTTTAGTTCTTCCTTGATTCTTAAAGGAGCCATGCTTAATCTCCAGGTCTACTTGTTTACAGCTGAAGTGAGCCCCCAGGCAGTTATAGATTAAATTAATTTGCATCAGGTAAGTTGGTTTCCACCAAACTGAATGAAGACACAGAAGCTGGTTGGGATTCTTCCGTTAAACATTGTCTAGTCTCAGAAAGCAAAAAATAATAATAATGAAAGGAGGTACTAACAAGGAAATAAATAAGTTTAACGCCTAAAAGTGGCCATGCTTAGTAAATACTCATTTCTTGTCTTCAGTGAGTCTCTTTGTAAATTGCAGTTAAAAATGAAGTCTTGAGATGTACAATCCAGGAGCTGTCAGGCCTAATTTCCGTCAGGTATCACTGCTTAGTTGATAGCTGGTTGAGCATGGAGTTTTAGAATCAGACATATCTGGTTATCATCTGGATCTACTTCTACCCACCAAGGGATCTTAAGAAAGTGAATTAACCTTTCTGAACCTGTTTCCGTCCTTAAAATAACCATTGTGATAATTAAATAAGAGAATACATATAAAGGATGTATACAAGGTTTGTCACTTAAGACATACTCAATAAGTGTTATTATTATTATTACTAAATCAATATAATAATCAGGACTCAATTGACTGTAAGTAAAACTGATCTCAGTCAAACTACTTAAACAAAAGAGGAAAATTGTTGCCCCACATGATTGAAAACTTCAATGGCAAGTTGGGTTCAGGCACATACGGACCTGGGCGCTGAAACGAAGCCCCAGGTCTTGATGCTCACCCGACCCTTTTTCCCACCTTCTTCCATCTTGTGCCTCTGCTTTGCTGTTTTGCCTTCATTATTCTGCAGCCTTTTTTCAGAACAATTCTACACTTATATTTTCCCACCTGAGAAATCTTGGCCCTATCAAAAGCTCGCTCTCTATAACTCATTTTTTGGATCATATGCCCATCCATCTCTGAACCAATCACTGTGGCAGAGAGGCAGAGAGGAAGAGAGAGAGGGAGAACTCAAACTGACCAAGCTTGAGTCATGTGCTCAACCTGGAGCTGGAGGGTGATGCCAGCCACACTAAACCCACAGAATTGAAAAAGGGAGAAGGGAGTGACACGAAGAAGATGAGGGGGGCCTGTTACTCAAGAAAGAGAGCATGAATGCCAAGCAGGTATACTTGCAGTCCAAAACTTTTGTTTTCTTAAAGATACTTGCCAAGAAACAGATAAAATGCAAACTTCACCTTCGAACTGAGAGAACAAGGCCTGCAAAGATGGAACAATTTCTCCCTTCTAAGGTGAAAGAAATAGGAATATTGGATTCATAACCCGTTAAGATGTTGACTTGCCATAGGTACCACTAAAGGATATTCCAAGAATAGAAATACTGTTGTTCTTGATGTCAAGCTAAAGCCTACCTGTAGACTGGTCCTTTTTGGTCATCACGTATGGTTTGGGCATGTATTTGTTCTGATTCATTTTGAATCTTTTAAATACGTTTTATCTGTATTTTATGTTGAAAAGATATCTATCAAACTGCTTTCTTTTTGTATGGCCCTAACCACATCTCACTCAGAAATAGTGTCCCTTCATCCTAATGTGACTTCTTCGTAGTGTTTCACCATGTGGTGAATGAAGCAGGGTGCTGGAAATGTCCCCAGATGTTCTAACATACTTGCCAAAGCTGATGACAGCATTTTTGTTTAATTAAAAGCAACTTAGGTGACATATTTCTTTTCATAAAGGCAGTTTATGTTTAATTGTAGAAAAGTTAGAAGATACAAATAAGGGAAAACAAGGAGAAGAAGGGAGAGAGGGAGACATGAATGAAGCAAGAGAAGAAGAAAGGAGGGAGGGAGGAAGGGAAAGAGATAAAAAGATTTGCAGAGAAAACATATCACCCCCCAGAGAAGCCATCATTAGCATCTCCATGTTCAGCCTTTCAAAGTCCTTTTTTAAAAATTATAGATGGTGGGGTTATTTTTACAGAAATGTGATCATACTCTCATACTCTTTTTTTTTTTTTTTTGAGGCATAGGGCAGTCTCTGTTTCTCAGGCTGGAGTGCAGTGGCTTCCTGCAGCCTTGACCTTCTGGGCTCAAGCAGTCCTCCCACTTCAGCCTCCAGAGTATGTGGGACTACAGGTGCATGCCACCACACCTAGTTCTTTTCTTAAAATAGAGACAGAGTCTGCCCAGGCTGTTATCAAACTCCTGGATTCAAGTGATCCTCTCGCCTTGGCCAATCAAAGTGCTGGGTTTACAGGTATGAACCACTGCCCCTGGCTGAATCATATTTTTATAACTTGCTTGTTCCACTACTCCATATATCCAAATTATTAAATATTATTTCTACTAAATTCTTAATACTAGGAGTTCTTAACTTTTGAGTGATAGACAAATTTCTGTTGAAATCTCTTTATAGTACATGAAAATGTAGAGCATATGGGGATTTTTCTGGGGAGATGGTTCACAACTTTTATTAAGCTCCCCAAGGGTGCCTACAATCAAAAATTTTTAAAGCCACTGTTTTACACCCTCATTTTAAATGGTAAAAATAGATAAACCTGGAAGAGAGAGATATAAACAGATACATATCATGATTTTTTTTAACCAAATTCTTGTTACACATTTAATTCCATTCCACTTTTGAACGATTATAAACAATATGCAGTGAACTTAGCTTTTAAAGCTTTAACCACATAACTATTTCCCCGTGATACTGGCAGAAATGACATTGCTGGGAATTTTTTTCAGTGTGAAGTAACACAGATTGACAAATTGTCACAGCACTTAACAAGTGACTTTTTACACCATAGAACCCACCTTGTTCAGATACCACAGCTAGAACTGTATCACGAGAGAGACCCTCCTGCACATACTGCGGGAAGGAGCAACATTTCCTGCATTTGCTTGGTTTTGTTACAGAATTGACGCCCTGCCTGCCACTTTGAGGCACAGTTGCAGCGCCTCTGTTTACATTTTTGGAGGACACGTGGACAAGCCCAGGCAAAGGCGAACAGCACACGGTACATCAATCACACAAGGAACATCTGGTGATTCCCTTGGGGGAAACAGAATGATTCTGAGAGTTGGGGCACTGCCAATGGGAAATTCACACAGATGAAAGCAACAGAACTCATGCTTGCAGTTGCAAGCGGGTGGAGGAAGGAGGAGGAGAGTGGGTAAGCAGCAAGGTGAAATACAGGGTTCCCCGCCGAGTCTCACTTGTTATATATGAAAAGGTTTGAAATCAGTGTTTTAAAATATCGGAACTGGAAGTTGTGAAAGCAAAACTATTCTTTGGTTTCAGATGTATTGTCATGTAGGGACCTTGTTAAGGAATTTGCTAGAATAGTTTTAGTGACCCAAAAATAAATATTGATTGGTTCTGTATGTATTTATAAAAGTATACCTGGTCTGGGGGATCCGAGGCTACCGGATCATAAGAGAATACAGTGAAACCAGAGTGCGCTAACCTGCACATCTTTAGGGACTAACAACATCTTCCAGGCTTGCCGTTTTTGATGTGCTGCCTGTGAAAAGCAGAGTTTTGGGTATTCTCAGCACCAAAGTCCCCGCAAAGCAGAAGAACAAAACCATCAAAATGTTACTGGTAATTCATAATCTGAAGCTGAGCATATAAGTATTTGTCTTTTTTAATTGTGGATACATTGAATTTTGGCTCCCAAATGGTGTTCTTATGATTTCAAGTTTTCCCTCAGAGAAACTACTATACCAACAAGCCCTGTCAGAAGTCACCTCCAAATGCATGGAACACCAGGAATGACCCCTCCCTTCCTTCAGAGCTGATGTTTCCTTGGCAAGCACTTTTTCTCAGACTATCTTGCCGTCTAATTTCTATACCGCCTCAAGATGACATTTTGTCTAGCAAAAAGTGATGCAAAGCTCTTTTGCAAAAGCCCCTCAAATTAATACACCTTACATATTTTCACGAATAACACTTTCCTTGGAAGCTCCATATGTGTAATTACGCTTTCACGGATGTAAACAACTAAAACACAAGAAGATTAAACGACCTCTCTGAGATGACATAGCAAATCATCCACCAAATGCATGATGTCTGACAACTTATGACACACAAATGCTTACACTGACAACTTGCCCTCATCCTTGTTTCTGTGCAGAAAAATAAGGGAAATCGTTTACTGGCCCAGAAGACCTCATGATGTTATGAAGATGGCAAATTCAATCAGATCCTCATTAACTAGATCAAAATGAGGCCTGACAGAGTCTTCATTAGATCTACAAAATCCTTCTCGTTTTAGCTCTGAGTCTCCTGACTTGTCCGTGTCATCATAAATTGGTTGTTTTGAAGTCAGAGAGGACAAAGTGCTTGCGATGATGGTCATCCTGTCTGACCTGTAAGGACAAGGTTCTATTAGAGAAAATAAAACAACAGTGCAGCAGTGGCAAGGCCTGGCCGAAGAAATAGATTTGCTAACCGGCAAGAAACAGACAAAAGAAAAACCCAGTTATTTAAAAATACTGACCAAAATAATAACAACTACAAAGACATTGTCCCAATCCCATCATAGAAACCAATGTAAACTTCTCTTGTGAAGCTGAATTACAGGTCACTTAGGTTCTATTACATACATTTTACGTTCCCAGTCAGAAAAATGGCATCCTCTATATCTGAAAAATATTCATCTAACCCTAGATGAGCCGTCTTCTTTTTCTTTTTTTTTTACAATGGAATTAAATTCTGTCACTTTTTTCAGCAGTGGTGCCAGCGAGACCAGCCATTGAAATAAGCAGAGTCAATGGCCATTGAGTTAACGAGACTTGAGAGGGGCCAAAAAGCCGGCTTGCCAATGTGCCTGTGGATTCCACCTTAGAGTCACTCCAATGAATGGGGCACGGCATTTCCAAAATGCTCCTGTCACAAATGCTAATGCAGACCTAGCACAGTGCTCAGGCCATCACAGTCACTCAATGTTTATTGAATGAATAAAAGAATGATTGTTGCCTGTGAAGGATAATAAGTTGTGATTATATTGGTTAGATTCTATTCCAAAAATATGTAAGTATCTGGAACATATTAACTCATTTGCTCTCACTATCTGTGGTTAGGAAATAGGTTCTCAGATTGGCCCTTTGCCAACAAGCTCAAGCCAGCTCTTAAAGAAATGGAACACTGGAAAGGAAAGCGTGGGACGGAGGCAATGAGATATGAAAAGGAGTGACTGGGAAGATCCTGAGGTTTGGCAGAGAAAGAAGCAACTTGATAGGTTAGTTCATATCCTTGGCTTCCAGCACACTGTGGAAACCAGTACCAATCTCCCAGAGGCCTAGAGGAAGCATTTTACCATCCAAAGGAACTACTGATTAGTGGTTAAGCACACAAATTCAGGAGTTCAAATTCCTACTCTCCTCCTTCCTAGATGTATGACTCAGTGCAAAGTATTTAACTTCTGTCTGCCTTAGATATTGTTGCCCTGAAATGAGCATCAGAATAACTCTCTCCTTGGGCCTTGTGAGGAATAAGATAATACACGTAAAGCCCACAGAAGAGTTCTGGCCTGGCCTAGGAAACACGCAGTTAATGCTAATTTTTATTCTTATCATTAATATCTCCACCTTATACTATCTCTAAGTAAGACAGTAGGGGTGGGCAATTTATCTCATACCATCACAACTTCTACAAATACATGATAGAGAAGTTGGCTAACTGCCTCAACAGCGGTTGCCTCCTGTTAGTATATGTATCTCTGCATGAAGGAGATAGATATGTGCATTTCACATTTATGCTCCTGCTATGGGTAAATTACTGGACCTTTCCTTGCCTCAGATGATGAACAGAAAAATTAGATAATAATAGTATGTGCCTCATTGTATTGCTGAAGAAGAGAGTTATAAGATTTAGGCCAGGGGAAGTGACTCACATCTGTAATCCCAGCACTTTGGGAGGCTGAGGCAGGTGGATCGCTTGAGCTCAGGAGTTCGAGATCAGCCTGGGCAACATGATGAAACCCCATCTCCACTAAAAATACAAAAATTAGCCAAACATGATGATGTACACCTGTAGTCCCAGCTACTCCAGTGGCTGAGGCAAAAGAATCATTTGAACTCAGGGGGCAGAGGTTGCAGTGGGCCAAGATGACGCCACTGCACTCCAGCCTGTTCAAGAAGGTGAGACTCCATTCAAAGAGACAGAGAGAGAGAAAGAGAGATGATTTAATTTCTAGATATAATCTAGAACAGTACCAAGTAAATAACAAGCATGGTCAATATTATTTCATATGGATGTGGGGGGTAGGGGTATAAGTGTGTGTTCCTCACAGTTTTTCTAAGGATGAGTACAATCTCGATAACCAATTTTCAATTTAAAAATCTGGGAACACATAGGTATTTACCCAAATCAGTTCTTTCACAGTATGGAGGATGGCTGCAACTGACATGATAAGGTGACAGAGACTTTGTTTCCTCAGCTTTGTATTCCCCCTGAACTTGTCTGAGTAAAAAATCCATGCCCAAATCCGGGCTCTGAGGCGAAACCACTGTTTAATTCAGCAGCGGCGATTAAGGTCACCTAAAAAGATTATTGAAAGCATGATGCTAGCACTCATTAGAGAGGGCTAGAGTTGATCCCTGGGTTAGCAGTCCTCACTTTCTGTGCTGCCTTGGGCATCAGTCTAGAATCACACACTCTGCATTCAACCTCAATTCCCTCAGTGGTCCCTAAGGGAGAGACTAATCTGCCATTTATTTCCAACTCGGTGAAATGGAAGGGCTATTTCTAACTCTGGGAAAATGCATTGGTGGGAATGAGGCAATAAGCAGAGGAAACAAGTTTTGGGGGTTCTTTCCTCTGAATTTTAATGTCAGAGTTTCCTGTGTAAGCGAAGCCGGGATTCTTTTTTTCTCATTTAAGCCTACGCATCTACTGCACACAACTTTGAAACTCAGAAAGATTGTTCACAGCATAGTTCTGTAAAATAAATATACACATATAGATCCATAAGATTCTGGGGGCTGGCAATGTATTCCTTACCCTTCCAACTTCTACAGATACACAATAGATAAGTTGCGTATCTGCCTCAGCAGCTGTTGCCTATGCTCAGAATATGCGTGTCTGGATGAAAGAAAAAGACATGTGCATTTCACATATAAACTCAGCACAGTCTCCAAGTTAGGGAAATGGCAGTGCTGTATAATAGCAATGAGCAGAGAAATGTCTGCTCATTGATATGTAAATGACAATAGCAGGCATTCCGCTGTGTTGAAGGAATCCCATGACTGGTTTGACCACAAGCAGGTTATTAAAGTGAAACAAGGCTATTTTGTCCATTATGAAAAGCACTGTCCTTTCCCAGTGAGTGGCACATTCAGGGCTATTTACATTTCAACAACCAACAATAAATCAATATAAATACTCCTTTAAATCCACTTTCTTTTTCGAAGAACAGTAGCTGTTCAAAATCATGCGGTTACACAAGAATCTGAATCAAGCAGAAATCATTAAAAATCCAACATTCAGTCAATTCTATATATATTAAATCATTCATAAGTAAAGTCTTTCAAAGCCCTGGAGTAGAGTTAAGAGAAATCTCATTGTGTAATGCTGTAAACTGAGGTTCAATTGTTATAGCCAGTAGCTATGTGTATTAAGTATTATTACGTAATCTATTTATTATTGTATTTACTATATGATAAAAATACTGTATGTGAGTACTTATTATTGAGATAGGCATATTTCATGTATTACATTATTTAGTCTTCACCATGAACCTGGGAAGCAAATATCATTATAATCTGCACTTTAAAAATAAAGAAACTGAGGCTTGAAGAAGTTCAGTAACTTGCCCCAAGCCAGAAACCCAGTATGTGGGAGGTCCAGGTTTCTTATCCAGGATTCTGATCTGCACTGCAGTGGTGCTCTTAACTGTCACCCACACCTCCTCTCCACAGAGATTCAATAATAGAAAGTGGATTTCAGCTAGTAAACTATATTGGGCGCTCAGGATAGTCTGCTTGAGTCAGACCAAAGACTAAAAAACTATAGTTCAGGCTGGGTGCAGTGGCTCATGCCTGTAATCCCAGAACTTTGAGAGACTGAGGCAGGCAGATTACTGGAGCCCAGGAGTTCAAGACCAGGCTGGGCAACATGGTGAAGCCCTGTCTCTACCAAAACAAAACCAAACAAAATAATGAAAAGCTATTGTTCAATCTATAGGCACATTTTCAACTTTCATTTACAAATCATTGTGAAAAATCAAGTTATCCATAATAAATTCTACCATTTATTCATTTTTGCATCCAACAAATATTTATTGAACAGTTAATAAGTATGTGGTACATGCCAGAACTTGGGGTTAGAGCAGTGAACCAGACAGACATGGCCCCAACTCCACTTAATGTACAGTCTACTGGGGGAGAAAAACATTAAAAAATAATCATTCAATACAATTGTGGCAAGTATGTAGGAGAAAAAGGCCTCAAGGCAAGGAAAACCAATGAGAGAAAGACCAACTTAGTCTAAGAAAGTCAGAGAAAGTCACTATGAGAAAGTAATTTTTTTTTTTTTTTTTTTTTTGAGACAAAGTCTCGCTCTGTCACCCAGGCTGGAGCGCAGTGGCATGATCTCTGCTCACTGCAAGCTCCACCTCCCGGGTTCTTGCACTGCTTGTTTTTCATCTGTGGAGTC
>NW_012103588.1:3866290-3906217 GCF_000951045.1 Mandrillus leucophaeus
TTTTTTGAGACAAAGTCTCGCTCTGTCACCCAGGCTGGAGCGCAGTGGCATGATCTCTGCTCACTGCAAGCTCCACCTCCCGGGTTCATGCCATTCTCCTGCCTCAGCCTCCCTGGTAGCTGGGACTACAGGCGCCAGCCACCATAGGCTTGGAGACTGGGTAAGAGTTAGCCAAATACAAGAAAGGAGAAGTAGATCAGGATGCTGTAACAATGCAAATATGCTTTAAAAACACTAAAAGGTATTTATTGGTCGCTAAGAACAGTGTCAGATGCAGTTTGATCAAAGCTCTGGCTTTCTTTCTTAGAGACTCTAACTGTCCTTCCAAATTATATGTCGGTTTCAGTCCTTTGGTTTCTATCATGATATGTCTACCAACAACAACTAGAGCTTTTTTGTTCACATTCAGACAAATTTCCCTTTCTATGCTGATTAAACCACCCCCAAACCAATCCTTCTAACCAGTGGATTATGAAATTTGTAGACTTTCATATCCTAGGGTGGATCCATTTCATCCAAACATATGGCTGCTAAGCATAGATGTGATGTATATGGAAGAGGCAACCACACTTTCCATGTCAAAGAGAAAACTACTTTGGTCAAACAGAAAAACATGTGCAAAGAATCTTAGGTGATCAGATTAAAAGTTTGAGTATCTAACATAAGCCCAGCGTGAAAAACAGAAAATAAAGAGAATGATATGAGATAAGTTTGCATGGCCAGAGAGGGGTCAGATTATGCAGGATCTTGAAGCCCACATTAAAAATGTTGGACATTTATCTCAGGTTAATGGAGAGCTTTTGTTGTATGTTATGATGAAATCTATATATTAAAAGCATTCCTATATAGAAGAAATGAATTATCAGAAATGCATATTATATATCTTATACATATATGTATATAAATAAACTATTTCTGAAAAATATACAATCAACTTGTAAATGTGGTTGCTTATAGGAAGAGGTCCCTGGGGAATAAAGGGCTGATTTAGTAGAGAGACCTACTTATCATTGTGCTCACTTTTGAATTTTTTTTTTTAACTATATTTATGCATTCTCAAAGTCACTATGAGAAAGTAATTTTTTTTTTTTTTTTGAGACTGAGTCTTGCTGTCTTGCCCAGGCTGGAGTGCAGTGGCATGATCTCAGCTCACTGCAACCTCCACCTCCAGGGTTCATGCCATTCTCCTGCCTCAGCCTCCCTAGTAGCTGGGACTACAGGCTAAAAAGTAGTAAATTGTTTGAACTGATTATCCTGTCCACTGTATGGAGAGAAAAATTAGAGGTGGGAAAGAGTACAGGGAAGCCAGCTAGGAGGCTACTGCAGCTGGCCATGCAGGAGATGGCGGTGGCTGGGCTTTGTGTGGTGCAGAAATAGGATTTGAGCCCAGGTCACCCGAAGCTGAAGCTCCTGCCTTTCACCACCACTATAGCTAACAAACCATGTATTTCTATGGAAGGCACACACAGGTGGAGCAGGAAATGACTACAGAGCCAGTTATTTCTGAGCATGAGATGCAATATGGCGAGGAGGCCTGAAAAAAGCCAGAGCCAAAGGAATGGTTATAACAGGATGATGGGAGCCTGGGGAAAGGGAGCAAATTTTCATTTGTGCAGAGGTGCAAACTTATTTGATTTACCTGAGCTACTGATATCCCCAGTTGTAACATTATGCAAATGTAACACCTCTAAAAATGAGACACTGCATCCAAATTGAACTCTTGAGAGTCAAGATTGTCAAATAGAATGAGAGCCTTGAAACCCCTTTAGCAGCCAGACCACACTGGGCAAGAAAATAAGAAGTTGCAGTCTCCTCTCATTCTGCAGGCTCATGAGCTTCACTCAGTCTATGCTGGGTAAAGGTGAGCTGAATAGCATGCAATAAGCAGGCACTAGTAAGTAAGGAGAGGATTATCAACGAAATGAATAAATGTCAGGAGAAGTTTGAGTGATGACTATACAGAATTAACAAAATATAAAATACAAGGTTCTGGAAAATTCTAGCAATTGCATTAACTAGCTAACACAGGAGAACAGCCGGTAACATACCATCTCCTTCAAGCTGAGGCGTACCTTTGTAGAATCACTGAGTGACCATTTGAGAAAATCCTAATTGTTTAAAATATGAGACTTGACCACCTTGATGGAGTATCAGGTAGGTATTCATATGTCCAGAAATCATATTTTTATACTATATTTGGAAGCCTGGGTATTTTTCTGTTTTATCTGTTGCCTTCCAAGGGCTATAGGAATGGTGACATTAGATGAAGTGGCGGGTCTCACCTTGAAGAGACAATGGAATGAATATAAGATAGAATTAGAAGGCAGAGAAGACAAGACATGAATTCAAGACTTAGGAGAAAAAGCATAAGGGATAAGCAAGGACCAGTCACATGACAACTTCACCTAAATACTGCTCTCCCACTAGTAAGACTTTCCTGACTAATTTGGCCCCAGGATAATTACGCCATTCTGTATCCCATTCCTCCTGGGCGTGGCTACACCAATGGACAGAGTAATATGACTAACAGATTGCATGACGACCTATTTCAATCACATGCTTAGTTTTCCTTCCTCTGGGCTTTCTCTGTGATTCCCTCAACAGGGAACTCTATTTATGATGTTATTTCCATTTCACTAAGCTTAATTCTCCCTATCTACAATTCACCTCCTTTATAAGGTACTGTTCTTATCTCTCAAACTGAATGCAATCACTCCTTTTGAACCTCTTATCATTTCATGATACTTTCCTTGTCTCATTTACGGGTACAGTGCAACTTAGTGGTAACAAGCATTTAGAGCTGGATAGGATCTGGCCCAATGTTCTCATTGAATAAATAAGGAACTTGAGTCCCAGAGCAGACAACTGAGTTGTCCTAAGCTACACAGTAGCATAGCTTGTACCAGGACACGTATCTCCTGATTTGGGGCTCCCTTGTCCTCTGATGGAAACGTTGGGGTTCTCTGCCACATTGTTCTGTGCAACCAGCTCCCTCATTTTTATTTCTATGAATAGAAACTGGGAAAGTGGGTTTAAACTTTTAATCAAACATCAGACATTTACTGCCTTTACTAGATGTGTGACTTTACCCTTTCTGCAACTCTATTTCTTCATCTGTAAAATGGTGATAGTCATGTCATGTACTTCACAGTGTTATTGTGAGGAATAAATTGATATATATAGAGAGAGATGGATATAGATATTTATCAGCTTGGGGCAGACCATAAGCACTCTGTAGAAACTGGTTATTATGACTACTACAACTGTACATAATAGTTTTTGTTTGTTTATTTGTTTGTTTTTTGAGATGGAGTCTTGCTCTGTCACACAGGCTGGAGTACAGTGGCACAATTTTGGCTCACTGCAAGCTCTGCCTCCCGGGTTCATGCCATTCTCCTGCCTCAGCCTCCTGAGTAGCTGGGACTACAGGCACCCACCACCACGCCCAGCTAATTTTTTGTATTTTTAGTAGAGACGGGGTTTCACCGTGTTAGCCAGGATGGTCTCTATCTCCTGACCTCGTGATCCGCCCGCCTCGGCCTCCCAAAGTGTTGGGATTACAGGCGTGAGCTACCGTGCCCGGCCAGTTATTGGTATATTTGTTGTATATCTTAATTAGATTATATATGCATTTTAAATTATCTGTCTAACTCAGTTTGTTGTACATAATATATTTATCTTCTATAGCTGTGCAGCAAATTACCCCCATCATTTTTCAGTTTAAAACAACAAACATTTATTATCTCACAGTTTCTATGAGTCAGAAAACTGGGCATGGTTTAGAGTTTCCGCAAAGACTGCAATCAGTGTGTCTACCTGGGCTGTGGTCATCTCAAGGCTCAACTAGGGAAGGATCCACTTCCGGGCTCACTCATGTAACTGTTGGCAGACTTCAGGTCCTTGCTGAATGTTGTCTGGAGACATCAGTTCTCTGCCATGTATGTCTCTCCTTAGCCACAACCAGCTGGCAGTTGGCTTTCCCCAGAACAAATGTTGAGAGAGAGAGAGAGAGAGAGAGAGAACAAATCAGAAGTCACAATCTTTTTGTAACCTAATCTCAGAAGTGAAAACCTATCACTTCTGCTATATTCTATTTGTTAGAAGTGAGTCATATCCAGCCTACTCCTGAGGGGGATTAAACAAGGATGTGAATCCCAGGAGGTGGTGGTCACTGGAGCCCATCTTAGAGGCTATCTTCCACACATAGCAAGAAATCGGTAAAAGGTAAAGTTATTAAACGTATTATCCTTACCAGACAGTCCTTATAATTCTGAAAGATCATGCATCTAATGGACTGAACCTGGGACCTGAACAAGTAAGTGATGTCTAAGAGAAACACTCATTTGTTTGTTTATTAAACACGGGGGTTTTTTGTTGTTTATTTGTTTTGTTTCGTTTTTGAGACAGGGTCTTGCTCTGTCACCCATGCTGGAGGGAAGTAGCTTGATCATGGCTTACTACAGCCTCAACCTCCTGAGCTCAAGCAATTCTTCTACTTCAGACTCCCAAGTAGCTGGGACTACAGGCGTGCACCACCACACCAGTTTAATTTTTGTATTTTTTGTAGAGACGAGGTTTCACCATGTTGTCTAGGCTGGTCTCAAACTCCTGAGCTCATGTGATCTACCCACCTCAGCCTTCCAAAGTGCTGGGATAACAGACATGAGCCACTACTCCTGGCCTTGATCCCCAATTTTATGTCAGACACTGTGTGGTGAGTTAGGGATGCTAAGAACCTTTTAAATGAACTTTTGAAAAATGAGTTCATTTAGAGCTGGTTAGGATTTGGCCCAATGTTCTCATTTAATAAATAAGGAAATTGAGTGTCAGAACAGACAAATAAGTTGTTCCAAGTCACAGCAGTACAATGGGTACCAGGATATATATCTCATGATTTGAGTCTGCCTCATCCTCTGACAGAAATGTAGGGGTTCTCTGTCACATTCTCCTGTGCAACCACTTCTCCCCATTTTCTTCTTCTCTTTTTTTTTTTTTTCTTTTTGAGACAGAGTCTCATTCTGTCACCCAGACTGGAGAGCAGTGGCACAATCTCGGCTCACTACAACCTCCATCTCCTGGGTTCAAGTGATTCTCTGCCTCAGCCTCCTGAGTAGCTGGGACTACAGGCACCCACCACCACGCCCAGCTAATTTCTTTTGTTTTGTTTTGTATTTGTCAGTAGAGACAGAATTTCACTATGTTGGCCAGGCTGGTCTCAAACTCCTGACCTCAGGTGATCCGCCTGCCTCGGCCTGCCAAGGTGCTGGGATTACAGGCATGAGCCACTGCACCCAGCCCCCATTTTCATTTCTATGAATTAAGTCACAGAGAAGGACTAAACCAATGGGACATCCATGCTTTTTAGATGCTTATGGTTTTATTAAATTAAGTTGTTATTATTAGGACACTCTTTAAATGAACACAAATTATCATCTCTGAAGTTCCTATATTACTAACATAGATTTTCACTGACTCATTTTTCTCAACTGCCTTGTTCCCTGTACTAATATTTCATTTAAACTTTAAGACATCCTCTGACAGAAAAACTGAGTTAGACATAACCTATGTTAGACAACTTCGGACAGGGAAACAAATGCATTGTGCTGGAAACACAAACACAACTTGCCCTTAAACCATCCAAGCTTCCATTCTCTTCGTTTGCTTGTCTACTGAGGCTGGTTTTTGTTGTTGTTGTTGTTTCTGTTTGGTTTGGTTTTGACACAGAATTTTGCTTTGCTGCCCAGGCTGGAGTGCAGTGGCACGATCACAGCTCACTGTAATGCCTGTAATCAAGCAATCCTCTGCCTCAACCTCCCAAGTAGCTGGGACTACAAGTGTGTGCCCCCACGCCCAGTTAATTGTTATTATTATTATTATTATTATTATTATTATTATTATTATTTTTAGAGACTGGATCTTGCTATGTTGCCCAGGCTGGTCTCAAACTCCTATACTCAGGCAATACTTCTCTCTCAGTCTCCCAAAGTGCTGGGATTAAAGGCATGAGCCATTACATCTGGCCAGGCTGATATTTATTTGTTGTTTTGTTTTGCTTCCCTTCCACCAGAAAGCAATGTGTACATTGTGTACATGTATCAAATTCAACAATGCCACTTTCCCCTCCTAGAAGAAGAGAATAACCCTAACCCTATTCATGCCTGGGAACAGAATGTACTTCAAGAGGCAAATACAAGAATTTCATATGATATAAATAGACTCCATCAATTCAAGGACAGGGTGTTAAAACCGAAACATTGACAGGTAATTATCAAAAGTACCTTAGAAAAGCAAGTTTCTGTGGACAATAGCTGCAATTTATTATTATTATTGTTGCTAGCCTCCCTGATGTTCTCCATTTATGATTCGAGTAATCTTGTCTCTTTTGATGAATCCAGCTTTTGTTTTTCATTAAGGTGTCAATGCTTTAGACCAAAGGCCTGCTGAGTACAACAAAACCCAAAACCTGACAGAGGAAAAACAGACCTTTATATCTGTAAGCCCAAACACAATTGTCCCTGAGGGATGAAAATGTGTATGTAAGAAAACACATGTACACATACACAGAGGCATGCACACACACACACACACATAAATTGTTCTTGACAGCCCTGGAGATTATGTTGGAAATCTTTTAGCCAGGTCAAAGTGGCATATTTCAGGAGCTGGCAGTTCTAGATCACGGAGAATGAAACCAGCAACCTTCTGTTCCTACTAACATCTTTATGTCCACTTTGTGGGGATCCTGCTGAATCCCTAGACAGATCTGAAAGGAGAAAAAATATCTTTCTCCTTCAAAAATTTTCAAACCCCTCTAGAGATTCTAAGCTCTACATGGTGTGCCTCCAGCATTGTTTATTCCTAGGCGTTCTGCTGCAATGCTTGGGCAGCTAACCTTTCAGAATTGTCTCAGTCCTGTGGGGTAAAGGGATGGGCAAAGCATTCATCAGTCAGAGTCTATAGAGGTATGAAATAGACACACCATATAAGCAACCAGCCCCAGCACTGGGTGTTTGCGCAAGCATTTCCATAGGTTCTTCTTCAGAATCAACCTACTACTTCTGAGAGGCGTGGGTTTTTATCAGCCTAATATCCCAAGTCAGTGACAAAATCCTGGAGAGTTGTCAAGACTAATAACTTTTCACCATCATATTCTCAACAGGGAACGGGAAATGGAATTTTCCCAGTGCTCAAGGCTGAATGTCTGTAGAAAATTAAAAAATAATAACAATTCAAAAAAAACCTTTAAAAGTTTGAAGAAAAGATCAATGTAAATTAAACTCCCTCCATTCCCAACATTGAAAAAGTTTATTCTATGTGTCCCAGAAAAAAAAAAAAAAAAAAGAAACTTTTGGAAGAAAAGCTCAAATTTAAAAATATATCCAGAGCATTGATTTTCAGATAATTAGAAAATGCTATTTTCTAAGTATCTCAAATCAAAGGTATGTGTATTCTGTATTAAGATTTTGCTACCAAGCCATAAATAGCCATGGAATATAAAATATGCTGTCCATATTACTTGGCATTTGAAACCTAGCCAGTCCTAAGAGAAAATCTAAAAGCAAAAATAATTGTTTAAAAGAAGTTGTTTTTCCCTTTTGCAACCTCAACTCCCATTGCCTATGTACTCATTCAAGAAAAGAAAATATTGGCTGGGAACAGTGGCCCATGCTTACAATCCCAGCGACTCTGCAGGCTGCAGCAGAAAGACCCCATAAACCCAGGAGTTTGAGGCTGTAGAGTGCTATAATCATGCCTGTGACTAGCCACTCACTCCAGCCTGAGCAATATAGAGACTTTTGCCTGTTAAAAAAAAGAAAACATATTTTAAAACAAAGAGCAAAACTAGAAATTGCATCTATTGTAATATTCCAGCTTTGTTTCTTCAAAGGCTATTCATTCATTTATTCGTTAATTCACTCAGCAAGCAGTCACAGAGTTCTTTTTTGACTAAACGCTGTAATAGGAGAAAATACATAAGTTACACATAGCCCCTATTCAGAGGAGCTCACTTCTCAGTAAGAGTGGCACACATACAAACAAATAATTATGTTCTAAGTGCTACATAAGAACTGCAGACGCAGCATTATTGGAACCCAAAATGCTGAGTGGCTAACACCAGCAGACTTGAAAGTGTCTTTACAGAGGAGGTGATATTTTAGCTGAGTCTTAAAATACAAGTAAGGGTTGGCTAGGTAAGCAAGATGGAAGGAAGCTTCACACGTCTTAGACAGGATGACAGAATGGAGAAGAAGGTGGTAGGAGATAATGAAAAGTAGGGGCCAGCCTTTAACTGACACATACTTCTTGCTAAGGTGTTTGAACTTGACTCCACATGCAACAGAAAGCCATCAAGAATTCTTAAGGAGGAAAGATTTCATTTTTATTCAAATAATTCAGGTGGTATCACAGAGCAAAGATGAGAAGATCCAGCTATAATCAGTATTTCACATGGCTACCCAGAATGCCCCCAACCTAGACCAACCATAATTGCTGCACAAGCTGGATCTTGTCCATTACTACATCTCCCCTTTTTATAATCTTTTCCCTATTTGCCTTTATTTATTCCTGCTAATCGTCCATTCATTTATTCAACCATTTCATCATTCAACAAATATTTATTGAGCCTTTACTAAATGTAAGTAGGGGCTGGCAATCCAGTGGCACACAGCAGTCAGATGATCCTTTTGAAACATGAATATAATCTTATTATTTCCTTTCAATAGCTTCTAATCCTATTTAAAATAAAACCATGGAGGACAGTGTCTGGACCTTGGCAAAGCTGATAGTCTAGCAGGACAAACATTTGTTTAAATACAATTGCAATGCTGTGTAATGAACAAGAGGATGGGAAGCTATGCAAGGAAGGTGGTTACAGAGGCTTCCCTGAGGAAGTGATAGTTAGCCTGTGACTTTAAGGATGAGTAAAATTGAGCCAAAATGCATGTGTCGGAAGTAGCAGGGAAAGAGGCAGACATTGCCCAGCAATTGGGAAATAACCAGAGGCAGGAGAAAACATGGCAACTTGGAGGAAGTGAAAGTGTCTTGCACGCCTGAAGAGTCAAACAAGCTAGAGAGATGGGCTGGAGTTCGAGCCTGCTGGGCTGTGTTAGCCATGTGCATTAGCCAAGTAGGCTGGGTTGTGCTGCAGGAACGAAACCTTAAAGGTTGCTGACTCAACAAACACAAGTTTATTTCTCTGTCAAATAAACTCTAATGCAGGTCAGGTGATATTCTAGGGCAGTTCTTTTCCATGATGTAACTGAGACACCCAGGATCCCACTATGTTTTGATATTGCCATCTCAGCATGTAGCTTTCAAGATCCCCACAGCAGGTGAAGACAGCATGTGGAAGTGGCACACCACCTCTTACATGTGTAGGTTCAAAAGCAACACATTCATTTCATCCCTTGCTTGCCAGAAATAGCCACAAAGTCCCAGCTAACTACAAGAAAGGCAGGAAAATGTAGAGAGCACGAGGGCCCATTTGGAGATTGCCAATGTTTCTTCTAAGGCATGCAGGTCTTAGCAGGCTGTATCCTAAGTAATGGAGAACCACAAGCAGAAGACTAGCCAGGATCAAGTTCATGTTGTAGAGATTACCTGCTATGCTGTGGAGAATGAAATGGTCGGACAAAGAGAAACTAGTTAGGAGGTTTTTCAAAGGTTCAAGTAAGAAAAGATGGTGGCTTAGAATGTGAAGGTGTCAGCATCCAGCTTAATGAACACCTTAATGCAGATATTTTTATAAAAATTCCTAACAAGGAATTAGTATAAATTGATACTTATAACAAAGGAGGATTTAAAGAATAATAACAATCATAGAATGTGTAAACTATTGTCTGAATTTACCCAGTAGTTTAAAGGAGTATAAGTAGCTGAATTCTTCTCCCATTGGTTGAGAAGGAAGGGGTACTGAAGAGCAACGGTTTTTGGGATCTGGGTCTATGGAATGGTGAAACAGAAAGAAAAACACCTGGTGATATCTGATGGAGCAGCGGTCACCAATCTTTTTGGCACCAGGGACCTGTTTTATGGAAGATAATTTTCCCATAGACTGGGGGAGGGTTGGGGGAATGGTTCGGGGATGATTCAACCACAGTCTATTTATTGTACATTTTATGTCTATTATTATTACGTTGTAATATATAATGAAATATCAATAATTAAACAACTCACCATAATGTAGAATCAGTGGGAGCCCTGAGCTTGTTTTCCTTCAACTAGATGGTCCCATCTGAGGGTGATGGGAGACAGTGACAGATCATCAGGCATTAGATTCTCATAAGAAGTGTTCAACTGAGATCCCTCACATGCATAGTTCACAATAGTGTTCACACTCCTATGGGAATCTAATGCTGCCATTGACCTGACAGGTGGCAGAGCTCAGGCGGTAACGTGAGCAATGAGGAACAGCTGTAAATACAATGAAGCTTCACTCACTCACCTGCCATTCACCTCCTGCTGTGTAGCCCAGTTTCTAACAGGCCGCAGACCAGTAACTGTCCATGGCCTGGTGGTTGAGGACCACTGTGATAGAGTATCTTGAAGTCAAGGCTAAAGCTGAGACCAAAGGAGTGTGCAGAGCTAATACTCACATAAGAACCTGAGTAACAAATCAGAAAAACGATAGGCTGGGTTCTGTGGCTTACACAGTACTTTAGGAGGCCCAGGCAGGAGGATTGCTTGAGCCCAGAAGTTTGAGACCAGCTTTGGCAATGTAGTGAGACCCAGTCCCTACAAAAAATTTAAAAATTGGCTGCATGTAATAGCACAGACCTGTAGTCCCAGTTACTCAGGAGGCTGAAATGGGAGGGTCAGTTGAGACCGAGGAAGTTGAGACTGCAGTGAGCCAAGATTGCACCACTGCACTTCAGCCAGGGCAACAAAGGGAGACCCTGTCTCAAAGAATATATATATTTGAGAAAAAAAAAAGGATAAATAATTTTCTAGAACCAGGCAGCTGAGTCAGAAGCTAGAGTATGAAACCAGAGAGCAGAGGGATAGGCAAATAAGCACAGGAAAGTGAGTGAGGTCACAAAGTGGATATTCTGAACTGTTTTTACATGCTTTCAATAACCCAGAGACTTGTAGTTACAACTGCAAAAGAGATAAGGTTGGCATTAAACATGTTTCTGCACTCATTTAGCCATTAATCATCCCCCATACTATGTGCAGGATAGAACTCCTATTTTCACATCCCTCCCACCAACTCTTCCCCATCTCAAGAAAATCATCTACCATCCACTCAAGTCCCCCAGCAAGGAGCCCTTCTTGATTCCCCTTTTCTCTCAGGTGCTGCATCTTCACATCCAATCCATAAGCATGTCCTTTGACTCTGCTCTGAAATAGAGCCTGGTTTGTCATCATTTCCACTCTAGTCCAAGCCACATCATTACTTGTTTTGACTACAGTGATACCTTCTTAACTAGCCCCCATCTTCTGCTCCTCCCTCCTACAATATCTTCTCACCACAGCCGCAATGCTCCTTATAAAACATAAATGTAATCATATTACTTTGTTCTGATGGCTTCTAATCCCATTCAGAATAAGCCATGGCCTACCAATCCTTTAGGATGTGGCAGCTTCCTTCCTTTCCAATCACATCTCCAACTCTTTTCTTTATCTGATACCCTCTCCAGGCATGCCAAGCTCATCTTCGAGTCATTGCACTATCCCCTCCCATCGCTTTGAGGCTCTTCCTACTGATCTTTGCATGACTGTCTCTGTCTTGTCATATAGTTCTCACTGTTAATATCGACCCCTCAGACAGGCCATCCTTGAACATCCAACCTAAATAAGCCACTCATTACAAAAGAGTCAATCTATGTTGATGCCCTGTGTACACTTTTTATTTTTCACATTTTTTTTCTTAGTTACCTTCATGGTGTCATTACCATGTTTTTGTTATTTTGGTTGTTGTTGTTTGTTTCCTCCTGCTAGAACATACCCTCCAATGAAAGCAGCACCCAGCTAGGCATGTTGGCTCCAGCCTGTAACCTAGCACTTTGGGAGACCAAGTCAGATGTATCGCTTGAACTCAGAAGTTCAAGACCAGCTTGGGCAACATAGTGAATGAAACTCCATCTCCACAAAAAAGATACATATATATATATGAAAATTAGCCAGGCATGGTGGTGCATGCCTCTAGTCCCAGCTACTCAAGAGGCTGAGGTGGCAGGATTGTTTGAGCCCAGGAGGTTGAGGCTGCAGTGAGTCAAGATTGTGCCACTGCACTCCAGTGTGGGTGACAATGTGAGACCCTGTTTCCAAAAAAAAGAAAGAAAGAAAGAAAACAGCACCCTAACTTGCCTTGGTCATTACTGTATATACACAGTGTGTAGAACAGTTCTTAATGCATGGTAAGCACTTTCTTCTAGTTTGTTAAGTAAATAAACGAATGCAGAAATGAACAAATGAGTGAATTCCTCCCTCTTTGTCACGTCTATAATCTTTTCCTCTTCACTGTCTTCTTATCACCCCTCCCACCACCCAGCCTAAAACTTTGTTACATCATTCAAAATTTCTTACATCATTCAAAAATAAAAATTTTCTTTAATCCTCTCTAGCTTCTCTCCATCCTTTCTTCTTCCTTGTTTACATAAACTTTTTAAAAGCATACTCTACAATTAGAGTATGTTCTTCTCTAGCTTCTGGCCCTCCACCCTGTGGAAACTGTCCCAGTTGAGGAAACAAAAGGCCTCTTAAATGCCAAATCGAGTGACCATTTTCAGCCCTTGCATTACTGTACCTCACTGTTGTATCAGATGGTGTCTCTTCTTCTTCCAATCTTGACCCGCTTACCAACTCTTCTTCCTATTTGTACCTCTCTGACTATTCCCTCTCGGTTCTCTTCTTAAAGCAACATCCTTGACTTCATCACACTATTTTCACGATTTCCCTTTCAGCCCTCTACCATTTGTTTATTGTCCTATGGCTCAGGTCACTTTGAATCCGTGGTTCATGGCCCTTCTCTCTTTACTCTCTCTTCCTACCTGATCTCCTCCTCTCTTAGGACTTCAAATGTCCCCTAAAATCAGATTTTTTAAAAAACTGTACCTCCAGTCTAGAACTCTTGCCCCAATCCGTATATGCTCGAATACCCCACAATCACTTCAAACTCAGCATATCCAACTCCGTAAGGTCTGAGTTAGTACCCCCATTTTATAATAAGAAAACTGAGACTTAGCAGTTAGACATTTCACCTAAGAGCACTTAACTGGGGAACAGTAAAGCTGGAATTTAAATACAATTCTCCCAGTCACCAAAGTCCATTTTGTTCCACTATGTTACCTTGTCCTTGTGTTACAACAGTAGAAAGCTGACAATAGCCAAAATATCTTTCTAGAGAGTAGTTCCATGTATGATGAAATGCCAAAAGATGACATTTTACACTGCTTAATAGAAAGGATAATTTTGATGTATGTTTAATGGGAAAAATGCTCATGACATATATTGAAATTTTTTAAGCAAGACATAAAACTATGTATATTAAGATCCTAATCTGGTTCTTATGATTAGAATAAAGTCTGGAAAGAAAACAAAAAACACTAAATGTATCATTATGTGATATCATAATTATAGTTCAAATAATCCTCTTTTTCCCTCTACCAGCTCATTTCTGCTCTCTGCTAGTACCTCCAATTTCCTTTTAGAGAATCACTTCTTCCTCACTTATGGATCTTAATGATAATAATTGAGGTTCTTTACTCCTTGTAAGGGAAGTTGAAAAGGATCTCTGGCAGTTCCTTATCCAGATCTTTTTGCTTATAAGCCAAAGAGCTTGCTGCATCCTAATATGAGCTAATAAGACTTTTTAGCTGAGCTACACTGGGACACACACACACAAATGATAGATTTCATTCAATCCTATTGCACCTGAACTAGGCAGTCAAGTTTTTACTACATTGATGGTTAGAGCTGCCCTTCTTTTTGTCCTATTTCTAAACTGATCCTCTGGTCTCCTGTTCATTCTGGATAGGAAACACTCTTATAACCTTTTAATATATTTCCTTTTTTGAGCTGGACACAGTGGTTCATGTCTGTAATCCTAACACTTTGGGAGGCTGAGGTGGGAGAATTGCTTGAGGCCAGGAGTTTGCGAACAGCCTGGTCAACACAGCGAGACTCCATGTCTACAAAAAAGAATTTGTTTTTTTAATTAGCCAGGTGTGGTGGCACACACCTGTAGTCAGTCCTAGCTATTCATGAGGCTGAGATGGGAGGATAGCTTGTGACCAGAAGTTCAAGGTTATAGGGAGCTGTGATTGTGCCGCTGCACTGAGTGACAGAGCAAGACCATTTATCAAAAAAGTAAATACACACATTTTCTTTTTTGACTATCTCTTATTGGTTTCTGTTACTTAGAGCCAAAGAACTCTAACTGATAGATGTCTTTATTTTCTATTTTTCTACAATAAACATATTTTGTCTTTATATTCAAAATAAAGAAATGAAAAAGATCCAGTCCTAAAATAGTAAAAGACATGGTCAGAAAAGCATGTGACTATAAGAAACCTGCATTAGATGTGTAGCTTAATCTCTACTAATCCATGACGGCTCCTGGTGAATCACCCCACTTCGTATTGTCATTCCACACTAACAGCAGATCAATGGCATTACTTCGTATACAGACAGGAGACATTTTGATTTGTGTTTCTAATAGGTTTGTTGCTAATAAGACCCTACCGAATCAAGGCGTGGTTTATACTGGAAAGTAAATGCATTCATTTGGTCAGGTGATCCATTTGTTAAATGCTTTCTCCACTCAGTTCAGTGAGTATACAAAGCTCAGTGGTACCCAGTTTCTGTTCCTGAGAAATTCCTCACCATATTTTGAAGCAAATGCACAGCAGATAAATTGCAATAAGACATGGTAAGTGCTATTACAGAGATATGAACATAAAGGCAGAGAGGAATGAACTGTCAGTTTAAAGATTCTAAATACAAGAAAGAAAATAACAAAAGCCTCAGCATTAACTGTTTTAACTAAAAAGTATGTTATAGCCAATAGTGAATACATGCTTATTTGCAAAAAGGAAGATCCATTTGATGAGAAAGCACGCGAAGTTTGCTATTATCCTTTCAGTGGCAAAACTGTATTAAAGGCTGTGACTTTCATATTTTTTAAAAAAGTGCACCTAACAAGTCAGAGATAAAACTTTAATTTTTAGTATTAAATCCCTTTAAAACATATTGTAATGACCTTGCCATCAACCTATTTTAATAAAAGAAAGTCACCATCAGCATCCCCTTCTAATCAACCTCTTTAGTATTTATTTGAACATTTCCAAAATCCAATCCCCATTTTCTTAGTGCCAAGAGTACTGAAGTACTGAAGTCCCACTGAAGGACCCACCTAAATTCTGTCTCTTTGCCAAGTGTTGGGTAAAATGGGTGGAGTTCTCCCAAATGTATCTTTACATCTTTCTATGCCTAGTATGGGTTTCTTTCTCACAAGACATGATCTGATACCTGCCTACACCAGAATATTGACAGAGGCAATGACTCACCATGTCACCACTTCCAGGTAACATGTTTACATTTAGACTGAAGCTTTCTAGAGAAAATGTCTTAACTGAAAGAAAGAATAATGACCCTGTTAGTGGAAGTGTTGGATATGATAGACCAAAAACAAAATAAAACATCAAAAAATCTAGACCCAGAGAGTGTAACTCAGTAATTCTGATGAGGGATCTTTGAAAAATAAATGCGTCTATCTAAAAAATTGTAATATTCTCCTTTCTTAGAAGACACTAATATTGGGAAGGAAGTTTGGATATTTAAGGAATGACTAAATAAATAAACATTTCATCTTACCCCGAAATAGCCAAATAAGTTCCAAACAAAAATCAAGCCCGGGAACATACACACAGAGATGCTGCAGGGACAGACCACATGTGAAGCTATTTATGTCTTATGACCTCTACTTTCCCTGTCTCTGCCCTTCCAAGGTCAACTCCAATACTCACAGGAGCAATTTAGAAATAATGACAGAGGATGAGCTTTTTTTTTTTTTTCTGAATTAGTTTTTATTTTTATTTTTTTTTACTTTTTTTTTCTGTATTCCTTCTAAAAAAAAAAAAAAAACACAGGATACATGTGCACAACTTGCAGGTTTGTTACATAGGTATACACGTGCCATGGTGGTTTGCCATACTTATTGACCCATCCTCTAAGTTCCCACCCCTCATCCTTCACCCCCAACAGACCCTGGTGTGTGTTGTTCACCTCCCTGTGTCCATGTGTTCTCATCATTCAGCTCCCACTTACGAGTGAGAACATGCAGTATTTGGTTTTCTGTTCCTGTGTCGGTTTGCTAAGGAAGACAGCCTCCAGCTTCATCCATGTCCCTGCAAAGAACATGATCTCGTTCCTTTTTCTGGCTGCATAGTATTCCATGGTGTGTATGTACCACATTTTCTTTATCCAGTCTATCACTGATGGGCATTTGGGTTGGTTCCATGTCTTTGCTATTGTAAATAGTGCTGCAATAAACATATGTGTGCATGTGTCTTTAGAGTAGAATGATTTGTATTCTTTTGGATATAAACCCAGTAATGGAATTGCTGGGTCAAATGGTATTTCTGGTTCCAGATCCTTGAGAAATCACCATACTGTCTTCCACAATGGTTGAACTAATTTACATTCCCACGAACAGTGTAAGTATTCCTATTTTTCCACAGCCTCGCCAGCATCTATTGTTTCCTGACTTTTTAATAATCGCCATTCTGATTGGCAATGAGATGGTATCTCATTGTGGTTTTGATTTGGATTTCAAAATGATCAGTGATTTTGAGCTTTTTCTCATGATTTTTGGCCATGTAAATGTCTTCTTATGAGAAGTGTCCATTCATATCCTTTGCCCACTTTTACATGGGGTGGATGGCCATATTACCTGAAGTAATTTATAAATTCAAGGCTATTTCCATCAAACTACCATTGAAATTCTTCACAGAATTAGAAAAAGCTATTTTAAATTTCATATGGAATTAGAGAAGACCCCATATAGCCAAGACAATCCTAAGCAAAAGAACAAAGTTGGAGGCATCATGCTACCTTACTTCAAACTATACTATAAGGATATAGTAACCAAAACAGCATGGTACTGGTACCAAAACAGACATATAGACCAATGGAGCAGAACAGGGACCTCAGAAATAACACCAAACATCTGCAACCATCTGATCTTCAACAAACCTGACAAAAACAAGCAATGGGGAAAGAGTCTCCTATTCAGTAAATGGTGCTGGGAAAACTGGCTAGTCATATGCAGAAAACTGAAACTGGACCCCTTCCTTACACCTTATACAAAAATTAATTCAAGATGGATTAAAGACTTAAATGGATTTAGATTTGTCTAAGGTAGTGTCCTTAAATGTAAAACCCAAAACTATAAAAACTCTAGAAGAAAACCTAGGCAATACCATTCAGGACATAGGCATAGACAAAGACTTCATGACAAGAACACCAAAAGCAATTGCAACAAAAGCCAAAATTGACAAATGGGATCTAATTAAACTAAAGAGCTTCTGCATAGCAAAAGAAATTATCATCAGAGTAAACAGGCAACCTACAGAATGGGAGAAAATTTCTATAGACAAAAGTCTAATATCCAGAATTTATAAGGAACTTAAACATATTTACAAGAGGATGAGCTTTGGAATCAAACACAGCTGGGTTAATAAGTAGACTCTGCTACTTATTAATAGTATAATCTTGGGCAAGTTACTAAATCTCTCTGAACCTTAGTCTTTTGATCTGGAAAATGAAAAAATAATTTCTTTCTTGTAGGTCTCTATGAAATTTAAGTGCTGCTACATAAGCACCTCATCTGACACATTGAATGTGTTCAATGTTCAGTGGCTATTAGTACACATGGAGTCATGCTTTTGCTGGCAGTAGCAATACACCCAACCTTGCCCTTCCCCAAAAAGACATTTTTGTTCCATCTTTTCCTTTCCAAATCCCATAAGCAACAAACAATCAAACATGTCTGTGCTTTATTTGTTGATGCTCTGTAAACCAGCCAATCCAAACCTGAAAATGCCAGATGATGGCTTTGCATTACAAAGTACCTCTGCTGAAATGAAGATGCTTGCAGAGCTGACACTTGAATTTAAAGTAGTGTCAGTTGTGTCCCGCTGTTCTATCACATCACATGTTCCAGAATAACTGATGTCTACAGAATTATTCACACCAGGTGTCGGTGGGCTCATAGGCTTCAAAGGAAGGTCAAAAAGAGCTGGCCTCCAGTCTCAGCACATGAACCCCTGGCCACTCTGTGTGGGCCCAGGAGAGTGGAGGTATATGTATGTGTGAGAGCCTAAAGAGGATTATCACTTCCTGTTTCTATATTCATCCTGTGTTCAGGCAGGAACTATAAGTACAATTTTTTTACCTATCAGCATTTTCAGAATTAGAAAATGAGAGGGCTGAGAAAGAACAGAGAAACCATAGTGTATGTAGCACTTCTCAAGGTATGTGGACTCTGCCTCCCATCGATGGAATCCCTAAAGATGGGATCAGTAACCTTTATTTATTTATTTATTGTATTTTTTTTTGAGATAGAGTCTTACTTTGTCACCCAGGCTAGAGCTCACTGGCGCGATCTTGGCTCACTGCAACCTCCACCTCCTGGGTTCAAGTGATCCTACTGCCTCAGCCTCCCTAGTAGCTGGGATTACAGGTGTATGCCACTATGCCTGGCTAATATTTGTATGTTTAGTAGAGACAGGGTTTCACCATGTTGGCCAGGCGGGTCTCAAACTACCGACCTCAAGTGATCCACCCACCTCAGCCTCCCAAAGTGCTGGGACTACAGTCGTGAGCCACCGTGCCTGGTTGTAAACTGCACTTTTTTTAAACAAGCATCCCAGGAGATTCTAAAGCATGCTCAAGACTGGAAATCACCAAGCCAACCTGAGTGTTCCCATGTCACAGTGAGGATGTTAAAGCCTGAAGAAAATGAATGATTTGTCTAAATCGGTGTCTTAACCTCAGTGCTATTGATAGTTTGGACTGTGTGATTCTTTAGGGTGGGGAGCCGTCCTGGGTACTGTAGGACGTTTAGCAGCATCCCTGGCTTCTACCAAGCGGATGACAATAGCAGCCCTTCAGGTGTGACAGCCTAGTGTTTTCAGAAATGGCCAAGGCAAAATCGCCCCGGGTGAGAATCACTGTCTGAAGTCACAGGGAGCATCAGGAGTGGAGACATACCCGCGTACAGTGTCCTGATTCACAGCTCAGCCATATCCCTGCGTCTGCTGGCTCCTCTTCTCTTGGAGAGGGAAGCAAAATGAGAGGGAGGGGGACTCAGGTCGTAAAGGTCACGGGGTGAGAATGTGGAAGTCAGAGCAAGTAACAGTGCTACTTTTCGGGGGGTGACCTGGAACATTTCACCTGGCTTTTTTGATGACTTGTGCTTTTAGTCATTCCTACTTCTACTTGTCCCCTGTTTAAACCTTGATCTTCCAGGAGAACTGGCAGGATTTGAATTGCCAACATCTTGGAAAGGCACGCAGAAAGGTGCCATATAAAATGTCTTCTAAACTGAGATTGAGTTAAAGATTCTGCTGTGTAGAAACCAAGAGTGTCCTATTCTAAATTTAGTGCCGTGCCGGAAGAGGAGGGTAGTGAGGAGCAATGCAAAAGGAATCAGGAAATGTGGTTTTTGGTCCCAGCTCTTTCCAAACTTTAGCAAATAACTTCAGCTTTCTGGTCTACAGCAGTTTCCCATCAAATGGAGGGATTAAAGTAGGCCCCTATATCCGTGCCTGGAAGCATCCTGTGTCCTCCACCCACGAGGCACTTAACACTGTCATCAAAAATCCAAACTCTACCTTTCTTCCAAAATCTAACTCCGGTCATGGTTCCTCAATTTTCTTTGGTGATTATGATAATGATGTTGTGGTTGCATAGGAGAAAGTCACTGTTCATTTAAAAAAAAAAAGCACTCTGAAGTATTTAGAAACAAAGTGTCATGGTGTCTGCAACTTATTCCCAAATGGTACCGAAAATTGTAACATTTGTATCTTATATATGCAAATATATATATTTGTATAGCGAGAGGGACCCCAAATATACCAAGAGATTACTAAATGTTGAATCTCATTGAAGGGTATGTGGGTGTTCATTTGATGCTTTGTTCTCATTGTTCTGTATGTTTTAAATTTTTCAAAGTCAAATGTTGAAGAGAAAAACAGCTCCAGTTCTGTCTCCTCTAAAAAGCCTTTCCTGAATTAGCTGAAATAATTCCTCTGGATTCCCACAGCATGTATGTACTCTGTGTTTATCACTTTCTACTTTGTATTATAGTTATTGAAATACTCACATGGTGGGTCATAAAATAGCTAAGGTAATACTCAACTATGCAGAGAACATTTGTTCCCAAACTGTTCTTTATTTAGTCTACAACTTCTCTGTTCCTCCTCACAAGACCTGCTACCGACAGGAAAAATACCGAAATAAATTTTAGTCCAATCTTGTAATCTCAAATTGATCACATAATTTAAATAGTTACTTTAGGTAACTCAGACACATTTGGATAAAGGCCAGGCCCTACCTGTTTCTACTCCCATTTTTATCCCTAGGATGGCAGCTGGGTGCAAAAGAGAAACTGATGGGTCGGGAGATGTCATGGGAATAGGCCCCCAAGATCAACTTATGAAACTGTCTATTAATAGTATATCCATTGCTCAGACCTTAACTCTACACATGGTAACAAGGTCCTTGAGGGACATCTTGGTATTATAAGAAGGAGTAGGAGGAAGTTTTATTTCTGTGTCCTCTGGATGGCCTGGACAGTACTTTATACTTATAGGTTCTTGATAAATATCAGCATCCATGGTCTTTTTGGTCTGTTTCTCCAATCTCCACAATGTGCCTTCTGCTCACATCACTCACTGAAATGTCATCATAAGTAAAAATAATAAGTTGACATTAGTAAAAACTAATTTTCTGAGTGCCTGCTATGTGCCAGGCTCTATGCCAGGCTTTTTACCTGTAATATTTAATTCCCACAATAAGTAGATGAGCTAGTACTATAACTAATTTATAATAAGGACAACCACTGGTCTCTGCATTGATGGATTATTGAATTATGCTTTCTTCGCACCCTTCGCAGGCTGTATTTGAAACTCCCATTTTCCATGACCTCCCAATTTACTTATACAACCATACCTTTCTCCAGCCATACTGTTTCACTTTTGTCTCCTGTAAATGCTATGTTCTCTGACCATCTGTATTAGTCCGTGTTCACGCTGCTGAAAAAGACATACCCAAGACTGGGCAATTTACAAAATAAAGAGGTGTAACGTACTTGCTCTTCCACATGTCTGGGAAGGCCTCCCAATCATGGTGGAAGGTGAAAGGCACATCTCACATGGCAGCAGACAAAATAAGAGAGGTTGTGCAGGGAAACTCCCCTTTATAAAACCATCAGATCTCATGAGGCTTATTCGCTATCACGAGAACAGCACAGGAAAGACCTGCCCCCATGATTAAATTACCTCCCACTGGGTACCTCCCACAACAGGTGAGATTTCAAGATGAGATTTGGATGGTGACATGGCCAAACCATATCACCACCCTACCTTTTTAAGTTACCTTTTGCATTCCCTTCAGCCTCCTTCATACTTCTTCAAAATCCGTCCTTTAAGAGCAAACTTCCATTCATTCAATCAACACACTTCTATTGAACACCTACTTTGTGCTTGCTACCCATTGTCCTAGGTCCTAGAAGGACAATGCTAAGAAAAAGAAATGCAGGCCCAATCTCTGCCCTGGTGGACTTTACAGTGTCTAGTAATTAAGTTTCAGTCTCGTCCCAGTTACTTTACTCTAACAAGAAAACAATCTCCCTGCTTGCACCTCCTTTCAAATATGCATGATATCTGTTTCACCTATTGGACACTTATTAGGTACAGCTATGTCAAATTGGTCATCCTATTCAGGGATTCATTTATTAAGGGTAACAATAGTAGTAATATCAGTAAATTCCATTAATTGAATGTCTCCCCTGTGCCAGGCACTCTACATATACTGTCTTTGGTTCTCACAATGACATGGCCTTGAAAGAGGTAATTTTTCTCTTTTTACTAATGAAGGCCTTGCAGTTCAGAGATGATAAGTAACCTGCCCAAGGCCACATAATTAGTAAACGACATTATCAGTGCAAGAACCCAGGTCCCCTGGCTCTGAAGGCTCTCTCCACAACACAGCAAGCAATCAGATGTCTTTGTTGCATCATGCATTGAGGTAGTGAATGTCAGTAAACAGTGAGGAAGGGTAATGTGAGGAAAAGACCATGGTTTTGGAAAAAAACAGACTGGCATTCAACTCCCAGCTATGCCACTTCCTGGTTATGTGACCTTGGACTAAACTTCTTTGTATTTTGTTATCCTCATTTTAAAATCACCACAGCGAAAATAAATAAATAAAGTCAAGAATCTCATAGAGCTGCTGTGAGGATTAAATGAAATGATAAATATCTGGAAAAGCAGCAGGTATATAACAGGCTTCCGGCCAATGCTTCTTCTCTTCTCCCTTTGTTGATGCAGATCAGTTAAAAGTTTGCCATCTACCTTTTTGTTGCTCATATGAATTCCTAAGTTTGATACTAAGAAACACCTGCAGAAGGGTCTTTCAAGCACCTGCAAGTATATTAAAGAGGCAGATACAGGAACTGAGAGATAAAGGCAGTACGGTTGAGAGGAGATGGAAAACCAATCTAGAAACCAGGCAATGGGAGGCTGTGTGGTTCCTTTTGTTAGGAAAGCTTTTCAAAGACAGGGTCCTTGAAGCTTTTGTGTATCAAAAGCATTTGAAATGCTTTCCTCGGGTGCACTTATATAGTATTGCTTCTGTGGCAAAGAAGGTATAGTCTTGTCAAAATGCTATTGATTTTCTCAGAAGGAATCTAGAGACTTCATTCACCAAAGAAGCCCTGCAAACAAGCCCTAAAGCCCACTCTTTTTTTCTATAAATTTGTCACCCACTCCAGAAAAGAACATGGCTAATTAACTAAAGTTCCACATTTATTCAATCTGTACTAGGTACTTTGATAGACCTTGTACATCTACCATTTCCTTAATCTTTAAAGAAAAAAAGCTTTTTGAGGTGGGAATTATAAGAAAGTTGACACTCAGAGAGGTTAAATATCTTGCACAAGATCACACTGTTAGAAATCGTTGGTGAGCTTTGAACTGACTTGTTTATTTATTCAACAAATATTTATTGAGTGACTACTATGTGCTAAGTCTATCTGTTTCTAAAGCTAATGCTCTTTTCACTATCTAATTCTTCTGGTAAAATAAATAATATAACAGTATTCTCGTTCTTTCAGAACACAAAAGCAGTTTGGCCAGAACATGATATGCTCATGGCTCAGAGAAGATGATCAGGCAGATTGGCCTGGCCGGGCAAGTGTTCATATGTCTCAGCAGCACTCCACGTGTATTCATTCATCTCAAAGCTGGATTTTTAAAAACGAATGGTCCACTGTAGTCAGAAGTGCCATTCTTGGGAAAGTATGACTACCTGTGTTTGACTACTTCTAAAATTTTATAACGAGGATACATTTCAGAACATGTATTTACTAGAAAGTTGAAAAGAGGTGAAGATCAGTACATGCAACTCACTAAAACAGAAAATTGTAATTGTAGTGCCTTACTTTTATATAGGTAATAGTTCTTTCCAGTGTACTATTTATAACATATATGATGCCATTTTAGCCCCATACCAGTCTGTATGATCAGGAAGGGAATGGTTATCATGTCCATGTCTCACAAGAGGAAACTGAGGTTCAAGTTGTCAAAGTCATTAGTACTTTCCAAATGTCCACGTTCACATCATTATTTAATGGCAGAACCAGAATTTATCTTAGGATCTTTCTGCTCTTTCCAATGTACAATCTTCATTGGTCAGAATGAGCTACGTTGTATTGCAGTAACAAATGGCCTTCAGATCTCAGGAGCTCACTATAATAAAGGTTGATTTCTTGTTCATGTTCCTTGTCTGCTGTGGGTTTGGTCTGCTTTGTGTTTAGTCCAGGACTTAGCTGACAGAACAGCCTCTATCTGGATCAGTGTCAGTCACGTGGCGGTGTGAAAAGTGCAACTGATGGACTTCACGCTGGCTCCTAGGGCTTCTGATAGAAAGTAGCTTTCACCCTTAGTTCATTGGCCAAAGCAAGTCACAGAATTGCCCACATGCAGTATGGCAGGGGTGTATCATCCTTTCACAGGGAAGGGCCCCAGATAGGCATAAAATTATTTCAGTTCTATCAGGGTAGTAATGCATAAAGTGGTTGTCAGCCTCCCTTCCTTGTAGCATAAAGTTATTCTTTAATAAATGCGGTACTGGAGAAGAATTATTTTAGGTATAATGAGCCAAGCAGTCCTCTTAAATCACGTAAAAATTAAATAATTAAACAAATTCAATATTTAAAAATCAACAATTTTCAAATGTGACTGTTGAGCACTAAACTTTCTGCATTTGCAAAGAGAGCAACTTTCACTCTGGGAATAAACTTTCCGTTTCTGGCAAGAGAATTGGATAGCAACATTAAAGTTCTACTGCGAATGGGCGTCAGGGTGTCATATTTGAATGTGTAATGAGTAAACATTGGCAGAAACCCCCTTTGCCACGTGACTTCAAAACAAACACCAGTCAGTAGGGAACTACCAGCTGTGCCCAGTAGAAAAAAATGTGCTCATATACTTTTCTTCCATGAGCAAAAAAAAATCCCCACCGAAATCACCTCCCCCCAGAATGTAGGGCACGAATGGGTTCTCACATGTGTTCAAGAACAAAACCCCACCTCTGGAAAGTCCTCCTGGCAAAGTCATTTAAACAAAGTGCAGAGGAAGACAGAAGTAGGACATGAAACAGAGTTCAGGCATTCACAGAATCTTGCCTTCCCTAAATAAATTCTCAGCTACAGGAAAAAAAAAAATAGTAAAATAAATAATATAACAATATTCTCTGTCAGGTTGAGGAGCAGGATTGGGGAGCGGGAGCATTTAGCAAGAGTTTAAAGTAGCTGATTTCTAATGTTGGCTACATTATAATGTCCCTTACAATCCTAAAATTCTATGATTCCAAAAGTTTATGTGATGAAGAAAAGCAAATCTGCATTCTTAAGTACAGAAAAAAAAAAAAAAAGGAAAAAGGCTACCTTTTATATATAATAAAATTTAACAGTGAACTGCAACCTCCCACCTCCAAAAAAAAAAAAAGTCCTGGTGACTATAAAGTTGTCTTGGGCTAGGCAATCTGCATATAGAATTCTGTTCCTTAAAAATTTTTTGGCACTGAGTCAGAACTTGATTTGTAGAAATGATACCTCCCCAATACTTCTTTTAGAGCAGTGAGTAGGGGAGGTAGAATGAACTGAGTTAGAACTTTCCCTTAGACTTTCTGTAAAGGTCACCAAAGAGAAAATCCACAAAGAGTCACTGACCTTTAGTCACTTACGCGTATGAAATGTGTTGTCCTAGGATGAAGGAGAATCATTACTGTACATCACATTGCAGATTAAATAATTAAATTGTTGTGTCTTGCTTTTTTATTTCCATGACTTTAAATAGAATTCAGGTTGAAATGAACTGGATTGATCAGAGATGTTTCTAAATATGTCAGTTGTGCTTTTTTGATATGCATGGATGTAATTCTACTATTTTGCTGGCATAATTGCTAGCAAATCCCCATAACTGATATTCAAATTTTAGTGTAGATATAAGTAAAATTGTGTCTGTTATCAAAATACCAAATTTCATTTGAGCAAAAGAAATGAGGGGAGAGAATATGGATATATTAACTTGTTCTTATCTTCTCTGATAAGCAACATGGTACCCTGCTGCTTTCTCTAGCTACTTACTACAGAAAGAGTACATGGTCATGAGATGCATGGAGTTTTTAATATCTAACTGAACACAAAGAAACTTCTCCAATGGCTAGTCATATTAAGTGATACAAGAGATGCATCCACTGGAAAAGACTGTGGCTCACTTTGAGGGTGAGTATAATGTCACAGGATCAAAATATTTGAAAGAGAGAATTTGGAAGCTAAGGTTAATTTAGAATCTACAATTGCTCACAGTTTTCTTCCCTTCTACAACCAATTCAAGTCTCTCTTAGACTCCTGAATCAAAAAGCTGATAGAGCCCATAAGTAGTAGCAGAAGTCAGTGAAACTAGAGGATCAATAATTGTATATATACACACACACACACACATATATGAATGTCTATATACACAGACATATATATGAATGTGTATATACACACATTCCTGTATGTATGTGGAAGTGTATACATAGATATATATCTATACATATTTTTTTCTTTTTGAGACAGAGTCTCATTGTGTCGCCCAAGCTGGAGTTCAGTGGCATGATCTCGGCTCAATGCAAACTTTGACTCCCGGGTTCAAGCAATTCTCATGTCTCAGACTTTCAAGTAGCTGGGAATACAGTCATGCGCCACCAGGTTCAGCTAATTTTTGTATTTTTAGTAGAGACGGGGTTTCACCACGTTGGCCACGCTGGTCTTGAACTCTTGGCCTCAAGTGATCCGCCTGCCTCAGCCTCCCAAAGTGTTGGCATTACAGGCATGAGCTGCCATGCCATGCCAGGACTATATGTATATATTGAAGATAAACACATACATATATGGAGATTATAGATATATACACATATATATCATATATATCCATATATCCATACATATGGTGTGTATATGTATATATCTATATGTGTTTACTATATGCGCACATACACACACATCCCATATATATATTTCCACACGTATGGTATGTATATCTCTAGATGTACATACCAGATATATTTATATATATTTATATATATCTGGTATGTACATCTAGAGATATACATGTATCATATGTGTATCCATATATGGTATATGTAATCTCTTTATGTGTATCTATAATCTCCATATATGTATATGTATATTCTCTATATATGTATAAATATATATACATGTATACATTTCCACATACATACATGTATGTGTGTATATATACATATATTAATAAATGTATGTGCATATACAATTATTGATCCTCTATTTAGTTTCACTGACTTCTACTACTACTTATGGGCTCCACCAGCCATTTGATTCAGGAGTCTGAGAGATTTGAATCTTAATGGAGGAGAAGAAAGTTACGTGCAATTATAGATTCCAAATTAACCTTAGTTTCCTAATTCTCTTTTTCAAATATTTTGATCCTGTGACACCATACTCAACACCTTCTTCTCAAACTGAACCAGTCTTTTCCAGTGAAAGTATATTCCATATCCATACATACATGGATATACATATACACACACATATGGATATATCCATGTACAGATACGGAAATTCACATACATGTATGAATACATATATACATACACATTTATATATGTATTTGATTATGGCACAACTAGCTACTCAACTGATTTTTTAACAAATCCCAATTTATGCCATTTACAAAAAGAAATGCCTTCTGGATTAAAGACAACCACAAAAAATAAATACTTCAAGAAAATCTAGCATATATATACATATACGTATAATCTATAGGTGGGAGGAGGCTTTCTTGTCCAAATAGAGAAGATATAAAAGAAAAGACAGACTGGGGTGGGGGGAGGGGGGAGGGATAGCACTAGGAGATATATCTACAGTAAATGACAAGTTAATGGGTACAGCACACCAACATAGCACATGTGTACATACATAACAAACCTGCACGTTGTGCACATGTAACCTAGAACTTAAAATATGATAATATTAAAGAAAAGAAAAGACAGACTTACTTGATCATATAAGAATTTAAAACTTTTTTGTTAAAAGAAAGATTCCACAACAAGGTCAGTAGACTAATGATAGGTTTGGAAATATTTGTGACGTCAACAACAGTTGGGTTTTTTGTTTAGATTTGTTTTGTTTTACAAATTGACAAAAACAAAGACAATAAACAAATGGATAAAAAGAATAAAGAATTCAAGGCCGGGCGTGGTGGCTCACGCCTACAACCTCAGCACTTTGGTAGGCTGAGGCAGGCGGATCACGAGGTCAGGAGATGGAGACCATCCTGGCTAACATGGTGAAACCCCGTTTCTACTAAAAATACGAAAAAATTAGCCGGGCGTGTTGGCAGGAGCCTGTAGTCCCAGCTACTCGGGAGGTTGAGGCAGGAGAATGCTGTGAACCCGGGAGGCGGAGCTTGCAGTGAGCCGCGATCGCGCCACTGCACTCCAGCCTGGGCGACAAAGAGAGACTCCGTCTCAAAAAAAAAGGGAATTCAAATAGATTCAAATAGGAAATTTACATAGGGGCAATGAACAACAAGCAAATGAAAATATTCTCACATTAAATCATAGTCAGGGAAATGTAAATTAAAGTTACAATGATATATATATTTTTATATCCATCCGACTGGGAAAAATTGAAATGATCAATAATCTCTATTAGTGGTAGGTATATGGAAAAACGGATGTTCATACAGGCTGAGAAAAATTTAACTGTAAAAACTATTTTGGAAAGCCATTTCGCAGCATACATTTAAAAAATTGAAGATACATGCGCCATTTAACCCTGCAATCTCTCTCCTTGGCAACTCTCCCAGACCAACATTACATAGAGCATGTGTAAAAGCGCACCTAATGTCAGTGCTTATAATATCAAGAAAAGAAGAGGGGACAGGGATCAAAGTCAATGCCAATCAATAGGGAATGTCTGAATAGGTAACAGTTCATCCACACCATGGATTATTAGGCAGCAGTTCCAAGGAGTTAGACTCATTAGAGCTAAATATCCACTTACAAGAGATTTCTGTACAGTTAAGCTTTACATGAAAAATAGAGATGCAAAAAGTATACATTATGCAATGCTCATAAAACAAACAATACCAAAACTTCCCTTATACATGTGTGTAAGTGTAAAATGTGTATATATGATTATATGAGCAAGGGGGACAATGTAAAAGTACATATCAAGTCACAAACAAGAGTTACATGGCAGAGAGAGGTGCAAAGGAGGAAAGCGAGGGAAGAGAAGCTAAGCAAAAGTTTTAAAATACTTATCTAAATAATATATAATTATATGTGTGAGATAACGTGTATGCATTTATGCAAAAACTATATATATGCTTGTCTATATGAGAAATTAGAAAAAGATTGAAAAGCTAGTCTAAAAGCATGCTCAAACCATGACATTAAAATTAATAAAAAATATCTAACATTTGCAGAGCCCTTTCTATTGGCAGACACGGTTCTAAATATGTACCAACTCATTAATCCTCACAACAACCCTACAATGGGAATATTAATATCTTTGTTTGCAACAAGAGGAGAGTCCAGTTTACTTCTCTACAACTTTAGAATAGAACATTTCATTTCAATTGCAAAACTGTAATTAAATCAATCATTTTATTTGTTTCTTTGCTAATTTTGGTTTGTTTTCTTGGATGTCTGGATTTAGAAGACAGAATTTAACAGGATATCGTAAATAAAGAATTTAACAGGATACCATAAATATATCTACCCAACTAGCCAAGGTTGGTGAAAGTCATCTAAATCAAGGACAACTGTCTTCACAAGTAGCCTCTTCCATCACTCATTTGTTCAACCAGGAATCACGGAACACCCTCTGTACAATTCTGGGCCCTGGGGATTTATTGGTGGCTATGGCAGCCTCTGAATATTTGATGGCTTGGAAGGCTAACAACTCATGTTGCCCTAGTGCATTTTGACCTCTTATTCTGAAACTAGGTGAGAACAATTACAGCTTTTTTGACAAAATTATGGGGCAGAATTCTAATCCTTGCTGGTAAAGAGACAGCTTCCAACGACCCGGCAGCTCTGCCTAATCCAAACTCATGCATGGAAAATAACAGTGAAAGAGCCACAAAAGCAGCCCTCGCTAGCTGCCTATGACTGGTACATAGCAAATAATTTCTTCATCACTAGAGTTTTAGAGAGAAGTTAGGGGTTGCTAGTTTTTCCTTCTATTTTCATATCTAATTTAAGTATTCTTTGACCTTCCTCCTTTATGAAGAGATGCGACGCACCAGATCATCAACAATGCAATGCTTTATGCTCAAACACCACGACTCCCCACTCCATTTCTCTCCATTCTCCTCCGATATCCACTTTGTGAGACCCCCTACTAAGGTCAGTGTTAAAATAGAGATTGTGATTGGGTAAGGCTACAGAAAGTCAGTAACGAATTTATTAAGCAAGTAGATGCCAGGGCACTGGTCTACCGCTCTGAGTTTGGATCCTGATGAAGTCCTGAATCTGTAAATACACAAATGAAGAAAGCACTTCGATGTCTTGTAGCTCTGAGTGTCCAAGAGCCAAGATGTTCAATTGCACATGTGTGTTTTTGCAGGCTTCTGGCTTTTCCTTCTCTCTCTGAATCTGGCTGCCTTTCACGCCACTTCTGGCAAGGTACACTCTGGGGAGGCCTGAACAAAGTTTCCATACAGTCACTCCCTTCGGTTAATCATTAGCAGCTCTGGTAAAAGTTGTTGGTGGGGCCGTTGGAAACAACAAACTGAAAAGATGTTTTTAGTTTAACCATGAAGTTCATTCGTCTGGGGATTTCAGGAATCCTGTCCAACATACACCAAGATAACATTGGGCAGAGGTAAGACAGTGATCTAAGAAATGATAGATAATCTCTTCTCTGTAACTAATTAGCTAGGTGACCCTGGTCAAAGCAGGGAAGGTAACTCACAAAGTGACAAGCTGGGAACTCTGTGTTCTCTCATTTAATCCTCATAAAAACATATAACCTATGTATTTTTCTCTCCATTATACAAAAAGACTTAAATCCAAAATTCTCTAAACTTTGCATTAAACCAGCTTCATGCCATTTAATTTACCCAAGTCCCTGTGTCCTTACCTAAGGAAGCAAGGAGTTGGAATTAGTTGCTCTCTGAAAGGTCTTTCTAACTTTGTAAGCCTATGAATCATTTGACCTAGCAGGAAATAAACAATATTTCTCTAATAATTTCCACATAGTTTTTCTCTTCTTGGCCTTTATTTCCCAGTAAATTTGGGGGGCAAGTAGATAAAATTGTATTCTTCACATAAACATGATAAAATAGCTGTTCACTCATTAGTTGTCTAATGACAACCCCTGAGGCTATTGCTTCACTCTTGTTTATATTGCTCAGTTCCGTCAGTTTAGAAGACATTAAAAAGCAGAACTGAGTTGGCTGTTTTACGTTGGTGGTGAACTTTGTGCCTCAACTGTGTTGCAACGCCCCAGTTTACTCAACTCCACCTGGCAATTCAGCTGTTTGAGATAAAGTAGATTTTCTTTTGGGGAAACCAGTAGCAATTTATCTTGTTCTTGCTCTACTGTTGGCATACAGATGGTTGGGCATTTAATAGACAGTCATCTGCCAGTAGGAGGTAATAATCACTTTTTAAATTAAAAACAAATGAAATATGAAAGGAGTTACTGCCATCGAAGAGGAATTAAAGCCAGTGCTCAGGTAGTCTTGTCTAGAGTCAACGTAAGAACTTCTGTTGGAAAACTACACTTTTCGGTATATGTATGAGTTTCTGCATGTGCATACATGTGAGTGCTTTAGCATCTTGTGGATGTGTGCACGACAGGGGGTAGGGAAACTCTGGAAAAATAGCCAGTGAAGACCCAAAGCAACTCCTATTTTCTACACTCATAAGTACTATAAGACTTGGATCAATTTCTTGTGCTTAAAATTGTGTTTTATTTTGTTCATCTTTTCCACATCCCATACGCAGCCATTTTCTGGGAGAAAATTACACTGATAGCAAAAAATAATTTTTTAAAATTTATATAAGAAACAATGCAATGTAAGACATGTAGAAGAGAGCAGAGTATGCCTTGGTGGATTCATGAGAATGCTAAGCAAAGAAAGACATTCATGCTGCAATCTATACAACTAAGCAACCTGAAACCTCCTCCATTATTCAAGTTTGAATTCAGAAAGAAGACAATGGCCTTATTCAGCTCCAGTCAATCCTAGTGTTGTGCATTGAATTATTTTCCCCTAAAAGATGCTGACATGCTAACTCCCAATACCTGCAAATGTAACTTTACTTGGAAATAGGGTCTTTGCCAATGATCAGGTTAACATGGGGTCATTAAGGAGTGCCCTAATCCAATAGGGCTGTGGACTGTGTCCTTATTACAAGGGGAAATTTGCACACAGAAGAAGAAAAACACACACAGGGAGAATGCCATGTGGATATCAATGCAGAAATTGGGGTGACGCATCTAAAGCCAAAGAATCCCAAAGATTGACAGAAAATCCCCATGAGCTAGGAAAGAGATATGAAACAGATTCTCCCTTACAGGCTTCAGAAGGAACCAAATCTGCCAACACCTTGCTCTTGGACTTCTAGCCACCAGAACTGTGAGTCAATACATTTCTGTTGTTTAAGCCACCCAGTTTGTAGCACAGATGCCCCTCAACTTATGATGGGGTTATGTCACAATATTTTGAATTTATAAAGGATTTATCTGGATGTAGATACTTAATGTATCACTTTTGCACCATCATAAAGTTGAAAAATTGTAAGTGGAACCATAATGTGTTGGGAATTGTATTAATCTGTTTTCACACTGCTGATAAAGACATGCCCAAGACTGGGTAATTTATAAAGTAAAAGAAATTTAATGGACTCACAGTTCCACGTGGCTGGGGAGGCCTCACAATCATGGCAGATGGTGAAATGTACGTTTTACAAGGAGGCAGCAAGACAGAATCAGAACCAAGTGAAAGGGATTTTCCCTTCTAAAACCATGAGATCATGTGAGACTTATTCACTACAATGAGAATAATATGAGGGAAACTGCCCCCATGATTCAATTATCTCCCACGGGTCCCTCCCACAACATGTGGGAATTATGGAAGCTACAAATCAAGATGAGGTTTGGGTAGGAGGAGACACAGCCAAACTATATCAAGAACCATATGTGCTTTGTTATAGCAGCTCTAGGAAACTAATGCACTTAGGTTTTCTCCCAGCCAGTTTCTACAACCACATGTCTTTCCTTTCTCATCTTTATTTGCACAGTGTCTCTAGAGAAGAGAGAAATACTCAAAAAGAGTTGGATCTTTTCTCCATTTTCTTTTCCTTCAATCTTGTCTTCTCTAATTTCCAGAAACATTTTTTTTTTAAATTTTATTTTAGGTTCAGTGGTACATAATTGTGTATCATAGGGATTTGGTGAACAGTTTATTTCATCACCGAGGTAGTAAGCATAGTACCCAATAAGCAGTTTTTTGGATCCTCACCCTTCTCCCACCCCCCACCCTCAAGTAGGTCCCAGTGGCTATTGCTTCATTCTTTGTATCCAGATGGACTCAATGTTTAGCTCCCACTTATAAATGACAACATGTGGTATTTGGCTTTCTGTTCCTGCGTTAATTCACTTAGGATAATGGCCTCCAACTCTGTCTGTGTTGCTGCAAACGACATGATCTCATTCTTTTTTTGTTGTTTTTTTGTGAGACAGGGTCTCACTCTGTCACCCAGGCTGGAGTGCCATGGCATAATCTCAGCTTACAGCAACCCCTGCCTCCCAGGCTCAAGCAATTCTCCTGCCTCAGCCTCCCAAGCAGCTGAGACTACAGGCACCCACCACCATGCTCAGCTAATTTTTGTATTTTTTAGTAGAGATGGGGTTTCACCATGTTGGCCAGGCTGGTCTTGAACTCCTGACTTCAGGTGATCTGCCTGCCTTGGCCTCCCAAAGTGCTGGGATTACAGGCATTAGCCACCATGCCTGGCCTTAAAATAAAAGTCTCCACTAACTCATTCTATGAGGTCAGCATCATTCTGATACCAACACCTGACAGAGACACAACATGAAAGAGATATATGTATAAGAAGCTCCTGAAATTAAAAAAAAAAAAAGTGGGCCTGGTGTGGTGGCTCACGCCTGTAATCCCAGTACTTGCGAGGCCAAGGAGGGCGGATCACGAAGTCAGGAGATCGAGACCATCCTGGCTAACACGGTGAAACCCTGTCTCTACTAAAAATAAAAATTAAAAAAATTAGCTGGGCATGCTGGTAGGTGCCTGTAGTCCCAACTACTCGGGTGGCTGAGGCAGGAGGATGGCATGAACCCAGGAGGAGGAGCTTGCAGTGAGCCGAGATCGCGCCACTGCACTCCAGCCTGGGGACAGAGTGAGATTCCATCTAAAAATATATATATATATATATATATTTTTTATATATATGTGTGTGTGTATATATATATATATATATATATTTAGTGGGTAATTCTACCCAAAGACCAAATAGAAAAGGAAAACAAAAAAAAAAGAGAGAGAGCAGCTATTGAATTAACCTCAGAACTTGTCTCCCCAAAACGTTTGAGCAAAGAACCCTTGGGCCTGGATGGCCCAACAGTAGTTGAAGAAGAGAATAGAAAAACTATTTACCTCTAAAGAGTCCTTCAGTTCAGATCTGATATCAAATAATCTAATTGAATTCAGATATTCTGCTTGCAATATATGCTTTAAGATAGTTGCACTGTTTTTAAGCAGCTGATTGGGCCATATATTTAGATGTCTGGTTTTCCAATTTTGTTACTGTTGGTTCTTCTTAGAGAATTATGGATGAATCCTGATACTTAGAATTAGGTTGGAGTTAGCTGTTGCCTAAAGGAGTAGCCGAAAGGACTGACATAGAGAAGATTCTTTCTCGTATTAATTTAGGAAGGAAGTTGGGTTCAAACAGCTGACAGGTGAACAGATGGCAGTGCATGCCGGGAGTTCCTGGCAAAAAATCAGTCACAGGAAGGGGAGGTTGAATGGAATGCTTTTGTGTCCAGGTTGCAGAAGAAACAGGAAGCTGAGACTAGATTTGGCAGCTTCTAATACAAAATTTATTAAAGTGAATTGAATTTTATTATAAACAAATGACAATTTATTTTTCATATCTCTGCTCAATTTCCTCAGAGACTTTTCTTGTAAGAGTTGAGCCTCTTAAGTCACTATTCTCAGAGAGTGGAAAATTCAAATATGACAATGGAGTTTAAACTGTCCATATCATTAAGCTTTGAAAAGATGGCCGGAATCTAAGAAAAAGATCCAAATATTGAGAAGATGTATTCCTTTCTTTCCATGATAAAAATCACAGAAAAAAAATATTGCATAGGCAGAGTGTTAATAAAAGATTAGGATCTTGATCTTTCAATGAGAAAACCCGAGCCTCTGGACAGTTCTAGAAAAAGCCACTGGAAGCTGTTGCTCTTTGTAATGAAGGGTTCTTCTGCCAGATAACGTGTGCTGTTGAAAGACAAGTCTTTGCCGCATGGCTGGTCACTCTAAGCATGCCTCTGACAAGGACACTTTAGAGGTAGCCACTGTTTCTGAACCAAGCCAGTTTCAAATACTCTTCCTTGCCCAACAATGCACTATACTTCTTTTCTCACGTTGAGACCTGTCCCCAAAAGCTGTCTAATAAGCCTTATAGCAGATACCAAAGGCAATTCAAATTCATTTTGAATCATGCTTCAGGAATCAGCTGCAGCAGACGGTGGTGCAATGACACATGCAAATTGCAAATAGCTAAGATACTTTACTGAGGCTTTAAAACATCAGCTCTATTTTCAAGTCAAAGATAAATGTGTCTACTGCTTTTTTCTGGGGTCGTCAGGTTGCTGCACTCAAGGGGAAACTTCCACCATGTCTGTCCACTCCATATTTTTCATCCTTCTCCCTATCCAGCAGGATGCCTGGCAGGTTACTGGCACTGTGCTGGATATCAATGATATAATTTCCAGGGGCACAAGAAGGCCTTTTTAGTCCTTATAGAATAACATGGAAAGAAAATTCAACAAGTTATATGATGAAGTGTGATAACTATTTTGATAGAGGAAGTAGAATGCTGTGGGGATACAGAAAAATGTTTCTAATCTAGACAAGAAAAAAAAAAAAAAAAAGCAGAGAATGCTTCCAAAAGAGAAGCTTTCTAAACCAAATGAGTAGAAGAGAGCCAGGGAAGAAAGAAAAGAGCATGTGCAATTAGACAACAAAATCATAGCCCATAACCTAACTATGATCGGCTCACAAATCAGCCAATTGCTTCTACTAATGTCTTCCCCCAGATATCCACTGGGTTCACTCCTTAATTTCACTTGAGTCTTTACTCAAATGTCACCTTCTTACTGAGGTCTCTCCTCATCATCCTATGTAAATTACACTACACCCCCAACACTACCAATTTCTCTCCACGACATTCACCTAACTACATATTTTGACTGTTGTTTATTTTTTGTCTATTTTCTTTCATACAAATGTATGCTCCCTGAGAACAATTTTTTTTCTGTTATTTTCACTGCTGTATCTTAAGCATCTAAGACAGTATTTGCGACATAACAGGCTCTTCGTAAATACATTTGGGCAGTCCATAAATACTTGCTGCCACTAACTGATGAAGGATCCAAAATGAATTTGTGAGACAGGGTATGCTAATGTTGATGATCTCCACCCTAATCTTCTGATGGTTGCCAGTCATGATCTCAGTAAGCAAGCCTTGGCAGAAGAAAATGATAATAATATTTAATGTTTATTGAGTGATCGTGGTATGCTAGACCCTGTTAATAATCAAATACATCACTTCACAGTTTCCCCAAAATAACTTTACGAGGTAGGGACTATTATCATCTCCATTTTACAGATAAGGAAATGGAGACACAGAATGCTAAGCAACTTGCTCAAGGCCTCACACATATTTAGTCACACCTCTGATAAGTCAGGAGCCGGGATTCAATCCCCATTAATGGATCCAGAAGACTAACAATCTCCAGAAACGGAATCCATTCTGTACTCTGACAACACTGGAGACTGATGCGAAAGATTAAATCTCTGCTGGTAAGAAGAACTACAAGAGCTTTGATTCAACATTTTATGCAGGACTAGATAATTCTTTGTTGTAAGGAGACTATTCTGTGTGCTATCACATGGTTAGTGGCATCTCTCTGGTCTCTACTCACTAGATGCCTCATGTCCCAAGTTGTGACTATCATAGGTGTCTTCAAACATTACCAATGTCTTCTTGGGTGGAAGGAGACAGGGGAGCAAAATCACCCCCAGTGGAGAATCAGTGGCTTAATGTACTCTAATAAAACTCATTATTGCACAGTGTGGCACTTTTTTCTAAGACCAGTGAAATTATGGTATCATTTCTCAAAGTTATTTACAGAAGTTCCTCAAATACTTTTATTCAGCATTTCCATGGGGACTTGTTTGCAGCTGCCCCTAAAGATGAGAATGTTCTAGAAGTGGGTAGAGACTTGAGAGGGGAGGTAAAATAGCAAAAATGACAAAAGAAGACACAAGGTGTTTAATCACCTTCTTTTTTCTTAAGTTAGGACTATGCTGCCTAGGGCCCTTGTGTTTCCCTAGATTTGAAACATCAACTGACTGCAGGACCCTCTGGTCATATCAGAGCTTCTGTCATGGCTCCTAGAAGCCTTTGAAGCTGACAAAAAAAGGCTGGAAGCCACTCTCATCTGCACATACTATTTTTGCACATGATGTTCCCTCTGCCTGGAATGCTTCACTTCCACTCTCCCTTCATCACTTTCAATGATAACCCCCAGGTCTATTTCCTTGGTCAACGTTACCTTCAGAAACAATCATGTTGTTCATTGACTTAACTGCTGAATGTCTGACTTCTTCACCACTCCCCAGTTACCACTAGACTGGAAGCTTAATGGAGTAGGGACCCATAACTCTATTAAAAACATGACTGATGCATAATGTATGTTCAATAAATATGTGTTTAAATTAATTCACTAATCCTAGACCCTACTTTATACTATTTAAGCTTTTTACATCTCTGAACCACAGATAAACATTCATGAAATGATCTTTATAGGGAAGGCATGACATGAGTCACTAGGAAGAGTCTTAAGAGTTGAGTCGCTGAACATCATACTGTTGTAAGCCCGAAGGGGTGGTTTGGTTTAAGCAGCCCAGTAACCATGGAAAAGACTCACAGCCAAACTGTTGTCTATGCACCAAGATCTTCCTATCCTAGTGTGGGAACATTAGTCTCTATGTGACTCAGCAACTTTTTGCTCCTACTGTGCACTCCACCCTTGTTATTCCTTCTTGTAAAGAAGTCTTGGGACTTTGTCCAACTGACTGTGCTCACACTTCATTGTTTTGTCCTCTCTTCTTTCTCATTCAGGAGCTCTCTTGGGAATAGAAGATTTCATGTGGGCTGAAGAGAAACATAAATGTAATAGAAAAACAAAACTGGGAAAGGAAAAAAATGTTTTTAAATGAAACTATGAAGTGACTATAGGTTGATTCATCAGTAGAAACATATGGAAACACTTATCTCAAAATTCAACAGTTATGAAACTTGAAACCTGCTTCAGTATTTTATTCAGTGGTATGTATTTGACCTTCAGGAATTCCGTGTTAACTTTCTGCTCAAAGACCAAGGAAACATCTAATTGATTGATCAAAAGATTCATAATTAGATCCATTTTTTCCTGAATCCATATTGGAGAAATAAGAAATAGATGACCTAAAAAAGAATCCTTGAGTGGATGTCTCAGCAGCCAGGAAAATTCCAAATAAAGTTTGCTTTGTGTCCAAGGGCTGAAATGAGGTGAATATAATAGACCTGATAGCAGGGAGCAGGTTGCTATTCTGACCTTGGTCTGCTCAGTCTGCTCCAAACATGGCCATCATTATACAGAAGGTCCAGTCACATCAGGGAGGCAGAAACTAGACATTAACTTCAAGTTTTCTTTCCAGTTTTTATTTCTATTATGCCATTCTTCTCCTGGTATAATGACATAATAGCACATGAATGGACTTTACTTGGCAAACCAATGATTCTAAAAATTATTTTCAAAAGTTACACAGTAACCATAACCATAGTGGTCCATCACCAGGACAATACAATTTCAAGTCTCTTTGGCAACTCCATGGGGGGAGGGGGGATGAAGGAGTAATCACCTTGTTCTGCAGTTTCCTAGTCAGGCACCTAATATTCTCATTCCACTCAGTCTCTCTCTCTCTCTCTCTCTCTCTCTCTCTCTTTCTTCCCTCTCTCCTCTTTCTCTCTGATCAAATGAGTTATTCTTGCCTCCTCTAAGGTCTTTAGATTCTTTTGCAATCAGAAAACAGACTTTGGAATCTCTGCTTCAATACCTTCAGCTGAATATTTTAAAAAAAAAAAAAAAAGCAAAGTAAAAATTGTCAGCCTATGTTTATAAAGCAAACTATCTGAGAAAATAATAGTTTACTGATATAGACAAAACAGCCTACATATAGTGGCTCTGATATTAAATATTTTTATAGTACACTCATATTTAAACATATATAGTCAACCAAAAGCCAAAGGTCTTATTAATTAAGCAAAAATCAGAAAGCATAGTATTAAATTTTAGTGTAACAAACACCATAACACAGGAAGGTACCACAGGGATGAGATTTAGAGAACTAATTGGGCAAAGAGATCTAGAAATAAACATTTTTTTTTTTTTTTTGAGATGGAATCTTGCTCTGTCACCCAGGCTGGAGTCCAGTGGCGCAATCTCGGCTCACTGCAGCCTCCACCTCTCAGGTTCAAGAGATTCTCCTGGCTCAGCCTCCCAAGTACCTGGGACTACAGGCATGCACCACCACACCTGGTTAATTTTTGTATTTTTAATAGAGACAGAATTTCACCATGTTGGCCAGGCTGGTCTCGAACTTCTGACCTCGCGATCCACCCGCCCCAGCCTCCCAAAGTGCTGGGATTACAGGCATGAGCCACAACGCCCGGAAGAAATAAACTTCTTATTTTATTTATTTATTTATTTATTTATTTGTATTATTAATTTTTTTTGAGACAGAGTCTCGCTCTGTTGCCCAGGCTGGAGTGCAGTGGCGCGATCTCAGCTCACTGCAA
>NW_012103588.1:3906267-3913342 GCF_000951045.1 Mandrillus leucophaeus
CTCTGTTGCCCAGGCTGGAGTGCAGTGGCGCGATCTCAGCTCACTGCAAGCTCCGCCTCCCGGGTTCATGCCATTCTCCTACCTCAGCCTCCCGAGTAAGTGGGACCACAGGCCTCCGCCACCACCCCCAGCTAATTTTTTGTATTTTTAGTAGAGACGGGATTTCACTGTGTTAGCCAGGATGGTCTCAATCTCCTGATGTCGTGATCCACCCGCCTCGGCTTCCCAAAGTGCTGGGATTACAGGCATGAGCCACTACGCCTGGCCATAAACTTCTTTATGGAAAGAAAATTGAAAAGAGAACGTTGCCAAATAAAAAAATGTTTGCACCACACACTTGTTACAAACAGCAAAGATGTTATTCAAGACTATTGCAAAACAGGAGAGAGACTGAACTCAACTCCTAATTATAGCAAAAACAGCTGGAGATGTATACCCAATGAGGAGAATGAGGAGGTCAATGGATCAAAAATTGCTAAGGATGAGAGATTTCTTGCAGGACTTAGCAGGACTTAGCAGGACTATTTGCAAAAATGGGGCTCAACAGGCCAAATCTGAAGCCTAAATGAGAAGTTTCAAAGGAGCCTTACTAAAGTTGGCACAGAAGAGAGTCTTTGTCAACGTGCAGGTGATGGATAGAAGCAGAAACTAAAAGCCACACTGTACTACACAAAGTTGGAGAAAATTCTCTTTGTGGTTTATTGAGTTTAGGGAGATAAAAAGCACCCTGGTGAAAGGGACCTGCCCACCACATACCCTGGGGCCTCCCAGAGTATTTGGAATGGAGCATGACATTCTAAGGACATCGGGAAGTGTTTACTGAGAAACCTGAGTGAAAGTATGTCTGAGTCACATGCGACAGCAATCATGAAGTCAGGAATTTATGGAACTCTTAGTTCATCCACTCAGCATTCACTCAGCAAGTATTTATCGAGAGCCCAAATGTATTTATGGAGAGCCTATTATGTTGCAAGCACTGTCTTAGGTGCTTAAGATACAGCAGTGAAAATAACAGAAAGAAAATTGTTCTCAGGGAGCACATATTCATATGGGAGAGAAGAGACAATTTAATAAAACAACAAATAAATAAAATAGGCAGTTAAATGAATGCCATGGAGAGAAATTGGTAGTGTGGGGGTGTAGTGTAATTTAAATAGGGTGGTGAGATCTCAGTAAGAAAGTGACATCTGAATGAAGACCTCAATGAAATTAAGGAGTGAACCCAGGGAATGCTGGGGGAAGCAGTTAATAGAAGCAGTTGGCTGATTTGTAACCAATCACTGAGTTAGGGTATGGGCTGTGACTAACTGCCCATCTTCCTTTCTTCCTTCCCTGGCTCTCTTCTACTCATCCGTCAGGGTTTGACTCAGAAAGCTTCTCCTTCGGAAGCATTCTCTGTTTTCTTCTTGTCTAGATTACAAACACTTTTCTGTATCCCCACAGCATTCAACTTCCTCTGTGAAAATAGTTATCACACTTCATCATATACATTTTCTTTCCATATTACTCTATAAAGACTAAGAAAACCTTCTTGTGCCACTCAAAATTATATGTCTGATACCCAGCACAAAGCAGGAGGCAGAATTGTGTTGGCAATCAGACTATTTGGGATTTAAATAGTGGCTGTATCACTTTCTTAATACGTGCCTGTGGGCAAGTTACTTGGCCTTTCTGTGCCTCAGTTTCTTCATTTTTGACAAGGGAGGAACAGATCTAGCAAGTGCCTGGCACAGGGTAGATGCTTGATATAGGAATCTAACAATTGCTACTTCCTCCAGAAACATTTCAGTGCACAGGAAGCATGGCCTTCTGTGAAGGTCAAAGAAAGTGTGGCCCAGTGAAATGAACATGAATTTTAGATTCAGATAAAGCTGAGTCAGTTTGAATACTCATATCCAATATTTTATAAATATATAAATGGGTATAAACATCTTTATTTCATAAGTTTGTTGAAGATTAAAAAGGGACAACACACACAGGAACCTAGCATACAGTAGGTACTCAACAGATGCTTATTCTGCCATCATCCTTACTAATATTTATCTATTATTATCCTTCATTTGCACTTCACTATCTGATATCTTATAAACATCTCTTGTATAGTCATTTAACTTTTCCTTAGGCCCAAACTCTGGCTTCCCCAGTAGAGTGTAAGTTATTTGGGGTAGAACTGTGTGTTTCACTTCTCAGAGATTCTGATAATGCCTTGCACAAGACCATTCCCAGAGTAGGCACTCGATATGAATTGAATGAATAATAAATAGGAGAAAGAGAGCGAGAAAGAGAGGGAGAGAGGTTTTGATAAGTCAAGGGTTATATGAAGAATAGACCTAGGAATGGTTCATGGAAATCAATGTAAATGACTCTTGCAAATGAGCAGATTGAAATATATTTAGAGCTCCCTTTAGGGAAAAAAATTTCATTTCCATTCCTAGGATAGATATTTATCTGTTCAGAATCCTTCGATATAGTCCTGCCCGAAGAAAGAGGTAACCTCTCAAATTCTTTCTTGACCTATTATACAAATTCTTTCTCTCTCTCTCTCCCTATTTCTGTGTGTGTATGAGTGTTTTTAAAATCAATGTATCAATAAATTTAGACGGAGAGAAGACAACAGGATTGTCTGAATGAGATGCATATTTTTCCACAGGATACAAATAAAATATTCCAAGAGATAGCACAGTTAGAGTTCAACGTATTACTAAGAAAAACTAGCTATACTTTTATTAGATGAAAGAATCTCACTGCAAATAAACCAATCTGCTATTTTAATACTAAACAGAAAAACTTTGAATTATGCAAAAAAAAATGCACAGCTTCTGATGATTATAAAATGCATTACTAAAGGCTATGATGCATCATTTATAGACTACTATTGGAAATCTGAGCTCTGAGAGATGATTAGTTTAAATAACTATAAGGGAAAGTGGCTTGGCATATGAGGAAAGATATCTATTTCACCAAATAAGCCCACCAAACTTGAGACAATGAATTAAATAATTTACCAATCTGCTCAACAAAAGCATAGGTAAAAAGAAAGATCTATGAATCCTTTTACCAATTACTTCTTAAGTATTTATTTATTTATTTTTAATTAATGTAATTTTGTCACTCTGCCTTCCGGGCTAAGTGCAGTGGTGTGATCATAGCTCACTGCAGCCTCAACCTCCTGGGTTCAAGCAATCCTGCCACCTCAGCCTCCTGAGTAGAGGGACTACAGGTACGTACCACCACACCCAGCTAATTTTTTATTTTTTATAGACGAGGTCTCACTATGTTGCCCAGGCTGGTCTCCAGCTCCTGGACTCAAGCAATTCCCCTGCTTTGGCCTCGCAAAGTGCTGGGATTACAGGCATAAGCCACTGTGCCTGGCATCTCCTTAAATATTTAAATACAGTGATATCTCTCACTCTGAGAACCAAGGACTGTTGGAATATCCAGAGACATTGTTTCAGAGGTCATACATTTTGTAAATTTTTTAAATTTTTTTGCATGTTAACAATATATATTTTTAAATCTTCTACAGTTGTAACCATAAAACTGTATTAGTGTTCTATTACTGCTATAACAAAGTACCACAGACTTAGTGTGTTAAAACAACAAAATTTATTATCTTACAGTTCTGGAAGTCAGACACCAGACACAGATCTCACTAGACTAAAATCAAGGTGTCAACCAGCCTGGGCTTTTTCTGGAGGCTCTAGAGGGGAAACCACTTTCTTGCCTTTGCAGCTTCTAGACGCTAGCCGCATTCCTTGGCCTGCAGCCTTCTTTTGCCTTCTTCAAAGCCAGTGACGAAGCACATGTCTGACTCTGCTACCATTGTCACATCTCTTTCTCTGACCAAAGCCTGGAAAGATTCTCTAAGTATAAGAATTCAGATTATTAGATTGGGCCCACCTGAATAATCTCCCTGTTTCAAGATCCTTAAACATAACCGCATCTGCAAAGTTCCATTTGCAATGTAAGGTAACATGTTTATAGATTATAGATGTCTTTGGGGAGCCATTATTGTGCAAAACACAAGAACTCTTTCCACTTACAATTGGAACAAAAAAACAGTTTCTTGGAATAATACTTCAGCTTTATAAATCAACATTTTTCCAACTGGAGTCAGTAGACATGCAATCTTGAATACCTATCATATTTTTAAAATGTTTCCTTATTTGAGGAACACAGACATTTAGTTTTTTCTATTAGTTCTAGACCTGTTGTCTAATCAGAGGTAAGATTCCCATAGGAAACAGTTAACTTTGTTCAGGTCTTTGTTCACCAAAGACCTCGTCTGATAGGGATGCCATCTTGCAAAAATATACTTCGGGTCCAAGAGGGTCTATGGTAAAGGGTACAGATAACATTATACACAATGTATTCTCATTTCTGGAAAACCAACTCGGTGATCATTTTTAACTCCAGTGTATCAGTATCATTATTACCTAGTAGAAAGAAGAGTCCGTTAGACAACTGTTCATAGAATAACATAGAAGAAAGACTCTTACCAAGGGACTATGAGCCTGAAGGAACTCATTTTTCCTGCTCTGTTCTTTTGCTTCTTTATTATACAGAAGAAACAGAACATCTTTGCTCAATCAACATTAGAAACAGAAGCAGTTCGCCAAGTAGCAGCTGAAAGGTGTTATAAGCAGACAAGGAACAGTGGGGATTGAACTTCTGGGGAATCTCTGGACTCCCTGATATTCTGAGTCCTTGTGAATTTTTCTTTTATTCTTTTCTTTCTTTTTTTTTTTTTTTTTTAAGATATAGGGTCTCCCTCTGTCATCCAGGCTGGAGTGCAGTGGCAAGACCACAGCTCACTGCAGCCTCGAGCTCCTGTACTCAAATGATCCTCCTGCCTCAGCCAAGCAGCTGCAACCACAGGTGTGTGCCACCACACCCAGCTAATTTTATTTTATTTTTTAATGTTTTGAGACACAGGGCCTTGCTTTGTTGCCCAGGCTGATCTTGAACTCCTAGCCTCAAACAATTCTCCCACCTCAGCATCCCAAAATGCTGGGATTACAAGTATGAGCCACCACACCCAGCCTATGAATTTTTCTTAAGAGAAAAATTCTACTATTCATGGGATTCTCAAAAGTATGTGACTCCCAAAAAAATTGAGAACCACTGTTCTCACATGGAGGAAAAAACAAACAAACAAACAAACAAACAACTAACCCGAGAATTCTGAGAGATGTGATCAACCAATAAAGTGGAAAATGAGAATGACTGTCAGGGAAGAGGAGAGGGCAGAAGGCATATTTATATGTTCATATGAGTAAAAGTTCACGAAATCATTGTTTCAAGAATGACTATGAGCAGGCAAAGCTCACAGAGATTTTTTTCATCATCAGTCGTCTTTTTCCTTTCTATCACACTGCACAGCCCAGCACAGCCACTGGATCCTCACAGCAACATGGAACTTGGCTTTTGCTTTTGGTTCTTGACACCGTTCGTTATTGTGTCTTCAAGTGTGGAGTCACTGCATTTGTAAAACATGAGGAGTGCAGATGTTCTAAAGATACGTTTACACACACACACACACACACACACACGCAGACAGACACATGGCCTGTTGTAAAAGGAGCTATTACTATTTACTCACATCTCTCCAAATGCATTCTTCCTATCAAATTAACCCAAAATAGAAAAAAGAAAATACCACTCTGAGATGCTTTTTTACATCTCATTTTTAATGATTCAGTTTACCACCCCCAACAGCAGCAGTAGACCCAAAAAAGAAGACAGTGCATTACTGGCCAATGTAATGGAACTCTACCCCAGAAACAGAAAGGGTGTGAGACCAGTTTTCTGTAAATATTTACTCACATTAACCTATGTTTAATGTGTCAAATGCCAAATTCTACAACTGAGTCAACATATTCTGATCTCTCATTGTGTCTTTTTATCACTTTTTCTCACATAAATAGTTTGGGTTTCCAAAACTCTGACATTCCATTATAAATACAGCTCATTCATGTTTTGTTAAAACACTTCATGTTACTTCTTGGGTTCCAATTACCCAACAGAAGGTGCATTGAATTTGCCTGGGAAACAGGGACAATGTCTGATTGTAAAAGTTTATGGCATTCCCTCTCTCCCCTCAGAGTATTTTAGACATATAAGAAAGTTAAACCCTGGGGGAAAATATAAACAAGCTGCTTGGAATATATACATAATTACATAATCTATTTGTAAAAATTGCTACCACCATCTTGCTAGGCAGTGCAAAAAGCAAACATCTATCCCTGCATAACTTACACAGCTATTCTTTTCTTCATCTCCACCAATGGCTAAATAGCCTAAATGATAACTACATCACATCATTTGGCATAAACATACCAAGATTCTAAACATAAAATTGTGAGATTGCATTCTGCTTTCATTAATAAGCAAGGCAGTAAATATTAGATAACATCAGTAGCTTCACAGAAAATGACAACATCAAAATTCTAAGAATACCCCAGCAAAAATATATATTTAAACAATCTTTTTTGGTGATTGGAAAAGACATTTAATTCCTTAGAAAGCAAGAGACTTCATCATATATACATACACGTATACATATATATGCACACATATATATACACATACACACAAACACACCCACATGTATCTCACCCTGGATCTCGCACCTATAAGTGCCTTATACATTCAACAAAATTGATTATATAATATGGGCCAGAGGAAAGAATTAAGGATTTAGACTCAAACGAACCCATAACCTGGATTCGAATTTTATATTTGCTAGTCACCAGCTGTTTAATTTGGGACAAAAGATGTTACTTCTCTGAGTCTTGGTTGTTTTCCTCATGTATAAATGGGGAAAAAAATGCCTTCTCATAAGAGTGTTGAGAAGACTTGCTTGTACCTAGCATATGGTAAGCAATGGATAAATGAAAGCTGTTAGCATTAATCATGTAATTGATCAATTCATTCACCAGATGCTGAGATCCTACTCTTTCTCTCTGGTACTGTGCCATCATGGAACCCTGAATATACTCTGATTCAATGCAATGGTGTATATTTCAGCTCACTTTTTTTTCTATTGTTCAATTAAACTTATATCTATCTATCA
>NW_012103588.1:3913392-3941934 GCF_000951045.1 Mandrillus leucophaeus
CTGGATCCTCACAGCAACATGGAACTTGGCTTTTGCTTTTGGTTCTTGACACCGTTCGTTATTGTGTCTTCAAGTGTGGAGTCACTGCATTTGTAAAACATGAGGAGTGCAGATGTTCTAAAGATACGTTTACACACACACACACACACACACACACGCAGACAGACACATGGCCTGTTGTAAAAGGAGCTATTACTATTTACTCACATCTCTCCAAATGCATTCTTCCTATCAAATTAACCCAAAATAGAAAAAAGAAAATACCACTCTGAGATGCTTTTTTACATCTCATTTTTAATGATTCAGTTTACCACCCCCAACAGCAGCAGTAGACCCAAAAAAGAAGACAGTGCATTACTGGCCAATGTAATGGAACTCTACCCCAGAAACAGAAAGGGTGTGAGACCAGTTTTCTGTAAATATTTACTCACATTAACCTATGTTTAATGTGTCAAATGCCAAATTCTACAACTGAGTCAACATATTCTGATCTCTCATTGTGTCTTTTTATCACTTTTTCTCACATAAATAGTTTGGGTTTCCAAAACTCTGACATTCCATTATAAATACAGCTCATTCATGTTTTGTTAAAACACTTCATGTTACTTCTTGGGTTCCAATTACCCAACAGAAGGTGCATTGAATTTGCCTGGGAAACAGGGACAATGTCTGATTGTAAAAGTTTATGGCATTCCCTCTCTCCCCTCAGAGTATTTTAGACATATAAGAAAGTTAAACCCTGGGGGAAAATATAAACAAGCTGCTTGGAATATATACATAATTACATAATCTATTTGTAAAAATTGCTACCACCATCTTGCTAGGCAGTGCAAAAAGCAAACATCTATCCCTGCATAACTTACACAGCTATTCTTTTCTTCATCTCCACCAATGGCTAAATAGCCTAAATGATAACTACATCACATCATTTGGCATAAACATACCAAGATTCTAAACATAAAATTGTGAGATTGCATTCTGCTTTCATTAATAAGCAAGGCAGTAAATATTAGATAACATCAGTAGCTTCACAGAAAATGACAACATCAAAATTCTAAGAATACCCCAGCAAAAATATATATTTAAACAATCTTTTTTGGTGATTGGAAAAGACATTTAATTCCTTAGAAAGCAAGAGACTTCATCATATATACATACACGTATACATATATATGCACACATATATATACACATACACACAAACACACCCACATGTATCTCACCCTGGATCTCGCACCTATAAGTGCCTTATACATTCAACAAAATTGATTATATAATATGGGCCAGAGGAAAGAATTAAGGATTTAGACTCAAACGAACCCATAACCTGGATTCGAATTTTATATTTGCTAGTCACCAGCTGTTTAATTTGGGACAAAAGATGTTACTTCTCTGAGTCTTGGTTGTTTTCCTCATGTATAAATGGGGAAAAAAATGCCTTCTCATAAGAGTGTTGAGAAGACTTGCTTGTACCTAGCATATGGTAAGCAATGGATAAATGAAAGCTGTTAGCATTAATCATGTAATTGATCAATTCATTCACCAGATGCTGAGATCCTACTCTTTCTCTCTGGTACTGTGCCATCATGGAACCCTGAATATACTCTGATTCAATGCAATGGTGTATATTTCAGCTCACTTTTTTTTCTATTGTTCAATTAAACTTATATCTATCTATCACCTGCACATAGATTATGTGTGTGTGTGTGTGTGTGTGTGTATAGTTTGCTTGTTTGTTTACTTGTTTGTTTTTGAGACAAAGTTTCACTCCATCACCCAGGCTGGAGTGCAATGGCACCATCTTAGATCACTGCAACCTCCACCTCCCAGGTTCAAACAATTCTCCTGCCTTAGTCTCCTGAGTACCTGGGATTACAAGCGTGCACCACACCTGGGTAATGTTTGTGTTTTTAGTAAAGACGGGGTTTCACCATGTTTCCAGGCTGGTCTCGAGCTCCTGACCTCAAGTGATCTGCCTGCCTCAGCTTCGCAGAGTGTAGGATTACAGAGGTGAGCCACCAGGCCCAGCTTAATTTATATTATTTTAAAATTTATTTTATTTTGTTTAGAGACAGGCTGGACTGCAGTGGCATGACCATTGCTCGTTGTAACCTTGAACTCTTGGCCTCAAGCAATCCTCCCACCTTGGATCATGTGTGAGCCACCCCACCTGGCCTTAGTTTATATTCTGCACCCTCATTCTACCTGCTGAAGATGCCTGATTCAGGTATATCAATCTTTCCATCTTTTCTCTGATATTATTACATGATTTAGAGCGTAATAAAAGGAAAGACGTAAGCTCATGGTCTGGGGAATGAGAAAAAATAAATAACAATGAAAAATAAACGATCTATATTTTAATATAATAAGTACTACTGCAGTGTGATGATATTTTGAAATATTGGCACCATTTCTTATTTAGAACCCCATTCTTTTGCCCCATTTTAGTATTATAGGGTTTTTGTTTTTGTTTTGGCAAGAGGGTATTATAGTAAAAAGCAGAGGAAAAGCTTTTGAGTTTCAAAAGCCTAGCCCCAAGGGAACTCAGAGACAACAAAATGGGGTTAGAGAGAGACTTCTATATGCCTCCTCCCACCCTACACCCATCTCACTCTCTACTAAGTAACACTTCTCAGAGTGTGGGGAGGAGAAAGAGTCAGAAGAAACCGAAGAACTTAGATGCAGCCGGGTCTGTAAGAAGGGTCCCTATGCAGGGGAAGGGGGAATGACATGAACTCCAAATAAAATGAAGAGCTCCCAGAATAGAAGAATGCAACCCCAGAAAAGAAATATCAGCATGCTGTGTCTGGCGGCCAGTGGAGGGTGGGGGGAGGGGAGCTCAGACAGCCTCATTGAATTAACAGAATGGCCTCTTGTTTCGGAGTGCAATCCAGAAAAGCGACAAGAGTCCTAGCACCCTGAACATTCCCATTTTCCAACCTGCCTGGAAATATGCACTTTCATGTGCTCAGGAAGGGCACTAAAGTAGGGACTTTGGCTGAATATGAAGGTCTTTCAAAGCTGAGAATAAGAGTGATGCTATATGGTGGCTCGCACCTGTAATCCCAGCACTTTGGGAGGCCAAGGCGGGCAGATCAGGAGGTCAGGAGATCGAGACCATCCTGGCTAACATGGTGAAACCCCGTCTCTACTAAAAATACAAAAAAAGTAAACGGGCGTGGCAGGCGCCTGTAGTCCCAGCTACTCGGGAGGCTGAGGCAGGAGATTGGCGTGAACCCGGGAGGCGGAGCTTGTAGTGAGCCGAGATTGGGCCACTGCACTCCAGCCTGGGCGACAGAGCAAGACTCAGTCTCAAAAAAACAAAAAAGAGTGATGCTGTAGTCACCTGTCTGGACCAACAATCAGAACAAGAGAGAAGGCAGAGAATGGGCATCAAGTGGAGGCTAGCAAGAATAGGTGATGACTGAGAACACATTCCCTATCTCATTTGGGTCTGTATAAGCCCTTTAAGCTGCCTGGGTTTAGACATAACCCCAGAGAAAAGATAGAAAAAAAAATACCCTGATTTGTCTGAGCTTAGATAGCAAGAGGTAGAATGAGGGCTCCAACTGCAAATTCAATTGGGCAATAGAAAAAAATTATGAGCTGAATGTGTACCTATTGCAGTAAGGTCAAGGTGTGTCCAGGGTCACAGGATTCCACAGAGGAGATGTTGGAGGAATCAGAAAAGGGAGCTTAACTTTATGATTGAAGGATGAAAAGGAGCTCTCTATGCAGGACCAGGAGTGCTCTGGAGAAAAGCTCTGTACAAAGGTGGGTGTGGTGAGTTTGAGGACTAGGAAGTAACTGGGTGTGCTTGGTCTTAGGAGACCAGATGCGGAGTGGGAGGAGGTGCAGCTGGAAAGGAAAACCTGGATTGGACCATGAAGACTATTATATTGAATGTCCTACTACCGTAGCGGGAACATTCTAGCAATTACGTATAGAGTGATTTAGGAGGGAGAGATGAGAGGCTTACACTAAAATTAGAGATCACAAGTCCAATCTAGCTCAGACAGAAAATGAAAACAGAACAGATGAAAAGAGAAAGCAAATGAAAATCAAGCAAAAGAAGGCATTTAATACGTCTAGGAAGAATTAATATAAAAGAACAGGCAGAAAAGGATTTAAATGACATTTGCTTCACTTATGGAAGTCCTAGTTGTATGTCTAATTTTGATTTTATTTTTCAGAAATCTTATTAGAAAATATTTTATAAAAGATACCAAATTCTAAAACAATGAAATATCTACATTCCGACTTGGTATTACTGGTTAGATAGATATCCCATTTCTGTACATTTTTAAAGAAAAGCTATGTGGCTAAGACACGAATGTGGTTAGTTTTGAAACAATGTTTACTTTTTCCATCAAAGGTCCATTTTCAATGAGATCTAGCTCACAAGGTAATGTTCTTTTAGGCAAGTACAAGATTTCTGAGAATTTCCTTCATTATTGCTGGGTACATTTCTTGTTTTGTTAGGATTTTTCTTTTCTATTCTAGTTTAAAATTATTGCAATATACTCTTCTTGTTGCACTATAGTTAGGGGAGGTCATGTAATAAGAGGAATTCATGTTTCTAAAGAAGATGGTGAAACATGCAGAAAGATGGATCAGAGAAAAACATCTTGTTTGCTAATTTTAATTTCTTTCCATTTTTCCTAGTTACATATTGCAGCTTCTCAGGTGCCTTTTAGTTTCCTGCTGTGGTACATAGCAAAATTGCTGGAATATGAAAAGCTTTCCTTTGGACAGAGAAATAAATACTTAAAAAGCAAAGTTTAGTTCTTCAATGCCATAAAACAAAGTTTAATGCATTTCATGTGTACTGCTATGTCCAGATGCACAATCAGCAAGTTCTTTCTTGCATAAATGCTGGGTTTAAACATTATATATCTCTTAATCATTATGTTAATGCTAAATCAAAGTAGAGAGAAGTGATGAAATGGCCTGACTATCCTAATTCTAAGGCATACACATCTCAAGGAGTGTTTTCCCTAATGTTTTTCTTTATTATATTTTTTCTGTTATAAAAATAGTTTAATCATACAAAGTAAACTGGAAAAGAAAAAAAAAATGGCACTTAAAAGACTAGAACAGAGAAAGGCTGCCCGAAGCCAGCAAAACTGGGGTGTAATCGATGAGAAGCATTACAACACACAGGAAAGAATACACTGTAGAGAATGAGGCTGGAACAACAGTAAAAGCATGGAAAAAAGAAAGTCAGAGGAATTAAAATAATCCTACACTAGTTGGGTACAGTGGCACACACCTATAATCTCAGCTACTCAGGAGGCTGAGGCTGAAGGATTGCTTGAGCTCAGGAGTTCAAAATCAGGATGGGTAACATAGCAAGACCCCATCTCAAAGAAAGAGAAAAATAAGAATAATCCAATTTGATATGCAGCAATATTGCTATGTGCCCCATGTCCTGCAAACAAGGGCAAATGGGGGAAGAGTTCACATGCAGACCTGCTGGAGGCACATCATGGGGGTGAACTCACAGGAACAGCAATGGTAGCAGGTAGTGTGGGATTCTCTTGCTCATCAGTTAGCAAATTGAAAAGACCAGATATCAGACTCCAGGAGAGAGACCACAACTCTTGCGTGGGAGACTTTTAAATTACACGATTAATACTGAACCGTCTCCTTACCTGAGCAGGGACCAGGAAAAAATAGCAATATGGAATAGAAGAACTGGGACTCTAAAGTGATCAGAAGCTGGGGCACAAGCCTTGCAAGTGTCCTGTACGATGTAGCAGAGTAGAAGCAGCGTTCACTACATCTGTGTTCACGGACGGGGATGCACTCACCTCTCCCTGGAATGATGAGAACTGGGGTCTAAACCTTGGGAGATCAGTCTTGGACAATGATCCTGTTCCCAACTTTGTCCATGCTGATAAAGACCCCATTTTTTGGCAGACCATTTGGCTACACAAGATAGAGACTTCATTTCTCTGGTTTTCAATGGTGTTTCTAAGAGCCCATTCCAGAGAAGCTAAGCCTCCCAGTGGACTGGCCAAATGAGGTTTCTGCAAACTTACAGGCCGGTTCCTGAACAGGTCAAACTTTTCAAGATTGTGGCAACTTACAAAGTCTCTTTGAATAATCACCTCACTTCTCCTTCGACTTCTTCAATCTTGCCTCACGCTTTCTTTTTTTGTTTTGTTTTGTTTTGTTTTGTTTTTGAGACAGGGTCTCACTCTGTCACCCAGGGTGGAAATGCAGTGGTGTGATCTTGGCTCACTACAACCTCCACCTCCCGGACTTCAGCGATTCTCCCACCTCAGCCTCCCAAGGACGCCAACGTGCCCAGCTACTTTTTGTACTTTTTTGTAGAGATGGGGTTTCACCATGTTGCCCAGGCTGGTGTCAGACTCCTGGACTCAAGCGATCCACCCACCTCGGCCTCTCAAAGTGCTGGGATTACAGGCATGAACCACTGTGCCCCGCCATTGCCTCACGCTTTCTGTTCTAAACTTTTAACAATCACAATCATAATGGGATGCAGTCACCTGAATTGATTAAGAGTGTATGATATTTCAATACAATCCATAAGTTCACAGAAAAAAAAAAAAAAAAAAGGAGTGTAGCATAGCCTGTTGTGCTAGCTCTCATTAGCCAAGAACATACGGTATACAAAGAACATGGGGGCAAAATATATATTCAGTGTCCTGTACAACTATGTGTGTCTTGTACACCTATGACTAAAAGACTATTCTGGAGTCATGCTGTCCTTGAATGTAGTTACTGGCTATACCACTTAGCAGCTGTGTGAAAATAAGCAAGTTATTTGGTTTCTCTAAGCCTCAGTTTCCTCACCTGTAAAACAGGAAAAAGAATGGCGTGGTCTCATTAGGTTGTTCTCATGATTAAATGAATATAATGTATCTAACGCTCTGAGAACAGTGCCAGGCATACAGTTAGTGCTACTAGCTGTTATTCTTTTATGAGTTGAGACAATCCCTATAAAACACTTACTGTTCTGCCGGACTCAATGTATATGATCATTAGATGTTGGCCATTACCACAATTATTAGCCAGCCACTTAACATACCCTTTTCCTTGTTCAGCCAGCAAGGGGCAGGGCTGGCAGCAGCAGGCAGTGGACTCTTGCTGCAGTGGCCCTGCTGGTAAAGAGGGCTTCCACTGTTATCTAGCCGTCCTCCCCTAGAAGGCTGCCCTTGCTACTGCCCAACTCTGAAAAGGAAAGGGGATGATTTCCTAGGAAGACCTTCTAGAAACTCAAATAAGGAGCATCCTTCTCCCTTTCTTTCGCTAGTCTTCAAGAAACAGACACAAGGAAGGGCCGGGAGAGCGGTCTGAAAGGCTCCGAACAGGCTGAGATCGCACAGCACAGTCCTCATAGGCACCTCAACGAACCATAAAACTTGCATTATTAAAACAGGCTTTGTTTTGAGAGCAGTTTTAGGATCACAGAGAAATTGAATGGAAAGTTTTCATAATCCCTCTGCCTCCACACATGCACAACTTCGCCACTGTTGACATCCCCCACCAAAGTGGCACGTTTGTTATAATGGATGAACCCATGTGACGCAGTATCACTCAAAGTCTATAGTTTACATTGGAGTTCACGTTAGGTGTGCTTTCTGTGGGTTTTAATAAATATATGACATGTATCCACCTTTATAGCATCATACTGAGTTGTTTCACTGCCCAAGAAATCCTCTCTACTCTGTCTATTCATTCCTCCTTCCCACCTAACCTCTAGCAACCACTAATCTTTGGCTGTTGACGTTTCCATGGAATCACACAATATCTACCCTCTTCAGATTGGCCTCTTTCAGTTAGTAATATGCGTCTAAGTCTTTTCTTCATGTTTTCATGACTTGGTAGTTCATTTGTTTTGTTTTTTTTTGTTTGCTTGTTTGCTTGTTTTTGAGACAGGGTCTCACTCTGTAGTCCAGCCTGGAGTGCAGTGGTGCAGTCTTGGCTTACTGCCACCTCGACCTCCTGGGCTCAAGTGATCCTCCCACCTCAGCCTCCCTGTTATCTGGGACCACAGGTGCACACCACCGTGCGCAGATAATTTTTGCAATTTTGTAGAGATGGGGTTTCACTGTGTTGCCCAGCCTGGTCTCGAACTGCTGGACTCAAGCAATCCACCCGCCTTGGCCTCCCAAATTTTTGGGATTACAGGTGTGAGCCACTGCGCCCGGCCAACTTCATTTGTTTTTATCCCTGAATATTAGTTCGTTGTCTGGATATACCACAGTTTACTTTTTCATTCACCTACTGAAGGACGTATTGGCTGCTTCCAAATTTTGGCAATTATGAATAAAGCTGCTATAAACACCCATCTGCAGGTTTTTGTGTGGACATAAGTTTTCAATTCCATTAAGTAAGTCAAGGAGTGTGATAGCTGGATCATATGAACCATATGCTAAGAGGATATTTAGTTAGGTAAGAACTGCCACGCTCTTCTAAAGTGACTGTACTATTTTGCACTCTTACTAGCAATGCATGAGAGTTGTTGTTGCTCCCCTTCTCACCAGTATTTGATGTTGTCAGTGTTTTAGATTCTATCTATTCTAATAGGTGTGTAGTGGTATGTCATTATTACTCTAATTTGGAATCCCCTAATTACATAGGATGTTGAGCATATAATTATTTGTCATCTGTATATCTTCTTTGGCATGGCATCTGTTCAGGTCTTTTGCCTATTTCTTTCTTGCATTGTTTTCTTGTTTTTCTTTTGTTTTGTTTGTTTGTTTGTTTTAATTGTAGAGACACGGTCTTGCTCTGTCACCCAGGCTGGAGGGTAATGGTGCATTTATATCTCACTACAGCCTCAAATTCCTGGGCTCCAACAATCCTCATGCCTCAGCCCCATGACTAGCTGGGACTACAGGCGTGCACCACCATGCCCGGGTAAGTTTATTTTTTTTTTGTTTGTTTGTTTTTGTAGAGATGGGTATGTTGTCTATCCTAACCTCAAGGGATCCTCAGCCTCCCAAAATGCTGGGATTACAGGTGTGAGTCACCCTGCCTGGCCTTTTTTCTTATTGTTACTTTTAAGAATTCTTTGTATATTTTGGATAGCAGTCCTTTATCAGATATTTATTTTTCAGGCTGGATATGGTGGCTCACCCCTGTAATCCCAGCACTTTGGGAGGCTGAGGTAGGAGGATTGCTTGAGCCCAGGAGTTCAAGATTAGCCTGGGCAACAAAGCGAGGCACCCCACACCCCTACACCCCGGTCTCTACAAATAACAAGAAAAATTAGCCAGATGTGGTGGTGCATGCTTGTGGTCACAGCTAGTCAGGAAGCTGAGGCAGGAGGATGACCTGAGCCCATGAAGTCGAGGCTGCAGTGAGCTGTGATCATGCCTGGGTGACGGACGGAGACCATGTCTCCAAAAAAAAAAACAAAAAAACAAAAACAAAACAAAAAAAAACACGTATTTTGCAAATATTTTCTCCCAGTCTTCCCCTTCTCTTGATAACATTTACATTATAATATCTATTATAACTGTTTTTCTTTTCTTTCTTTACAGCAAGTGTATTGCCATTGCTTTTGTATCAGCCATGAAAAGAACACAAATAGATGGCAGAAAGAGAGACTACAGTGGAAGAAACAACACACACTGCAGACACACCCAACTCAGGAAGGACAGAGTCACTCTCATTAGCTAAATGTGTACAGTCCAGTTTGCTGAGCCAGTGCTTATTGGGCTGAGTGCCTGTGATAACAGAGCATGGGAACAATATTGATCACAGTGTAGTTTAAGAGATAATTAAGTATAATTTATTTTAGGGAAATATTTCAGAGAGAAATACCATTCTGATGAGTCAAGCACATAAAATCCATGATAAAGAGAATGTTTTGGATGGGTATGGGAGGGAGTTTCAAGGGACCCTGCCTCCTCCTGGAGGGTGACAGCGTGGCCCTTCCAAGTTAAAACAAAAACTGCCTGGAGAAATGCAAGGGGTCTTTGTGGGGCCCTGAAGACTTCCTGAATCTGTATAAAAATGTATCTTTGTTTGGTTAAGAAGACAAGAGTGCAAAAATCCTGTAATCTGTCATAGAAGGAGGGTAGTCTGAGTCTGGCGTGGTCTTCGTGTACTGTGCTGAAGAACACAGACATTTTTGAGATATTATGCACAAAAGTGGGTTTCGGGTTACCTAAGTGCACTGTTCCTGACACGTGAAATTGTACATGGAGGTGTCTTAGGTGCTGCCCAAATCATGCAGGAAGCTTGAAGAAGATACCTTACTCATGCGGTGCCAAATATCGGACACACACACCTCCGAATTTCATATAAAGTGCTGAGCTCTGATGTTAAATATAAAATATTAAACACATTTATAAAGGTCACTTGCTGTTGGAAGTAACCGCTTGAGGAGAGGCTAAGGCTCAAGACACTTCATGTGGGAGTGGCTATTTACTTCAGCCACTCTCCATCCAATCCACCACTAAGAAAGGGCTGCACGATCTTGAAAGTCCAAGAAATGAATCCCCAGAGCTGCCTTCTAACTTCGGGAGACTCTATGCTCACATTATTGTAATGTCACAGAGGCCAATACAAAAGAGTGAAGAGCTTCCACTCTCCCCTGCACACATAGAAGCTTTGCTACATGTGCTCCTGGAGCCGGCTTACAACTAAGTATCGCCACTGCGGGTGGCACATTGACCCAGCAGAGATCCTGAGGTGTACCCTTTCTTAGTCTCTCCTCCTACAGGTTATCAATCAGAGGAAATAGTAAATTAGAACCTTCTAAGATTGATCACACCAGCTTTTAAGTAACTTGCATTTTAATTCAATATAATCCACAGGTTCAGAAAAAAGAAAAAAAGAAGCTCGCATTTTAGGCCTATACTCAATGCTGGCCCTTTTGCCAAGTATCAACAGCCACAATAAAGGCCAGATACTCCATTTTGACTTCACTTCAACAGACTGTATTTGCCATTCTGATTTTTTACCTTTAATATATCTTTAAAAATACTCTGAAAAAATACACTGAGTCATAGCCCATAACTTAGAATGGAATCTTAAAAACGCTGAGTCTAACCTCTTCATTTTAGAGAAAAGTAAACTATATTCGATGGAGATGAAATGCTTTTCACAGGTTGTCTGTGATAGATCTCACTCTTATTTAAGCTAAGAGACATGATATGATAGTCTTGCTGTTTTTGAGATCCAAAAATCCATTTACCCTTCTATTGGGCCTCAGTTTTCTCAAGGGAACCCTTGCCTCCCTTCACCCCACTCCTCTGTAAACTATGCACCAGAACGGACACATAGATAGATACCCTCTCAGTCTATGCCATTCTGGTATAGTAAGTGACACAAACATAAAACAATCAGCACATGGCATCTGCTCTGACCATAGTGATTGGTTCAGAAATGGGCAGTGACTCAATCAGAGCGAAAAAGAGAAAATGAGACTTTACTGGCAATGTTGAGACAAGGCCCTTCGCTCTACCCACAGAGTTGAAGTACAAAGACCTAAGAGCCAGAGGTATTATAGCTATCCTACAGTCACAAAAGGTCAGCCTGCGTCAGAATAAAACAACACAGGGGAAAGCAAAGCAAAGGATGTTTTCTTAATCCTTTTATCAAGCCATGCCTGAAGCCAGCCTTGAGCCCTTGAGTTTTCAAATACAGTGAGTGAATAAATTCCTTTTCTAACCTAGTCTCAGAAGTTACCTTTGAACTTACTGGTCCTCTGCCTGGAACACCCTCCCTGCTAGATAACCACACAGTTAGCTCTACCCCTTCCTTCAGACCTTTATTTTAAATAAAACGCTTTTCAACAAAGCAGTTCCTGACTACCATATTTAAAATTGCAACCCTCACCTTTAACTTTTTTTTTTTTTTTTTTAAGAGATGAGGTCTTGCTATGTTGCCCAGGCTAGTCTCAAACCACTGGACTAAAGTGATCCTCCCATCTAGGCCTTCCAAAGTGCTGGGATCACAGGCATGAGCCACCACTCCCAGCGTCATCTTAACATTGTCTATACTCCTTCATTTATTTTCCTCTGTAGCACTTATCAACATCCAATACTCTTTACATTTTGTTTTATCTTAATTTTTGAAACGGAGTCTTGCTCTGTTGCCCAGGCTGGAGTGCAGTGGCTCCGTCTCGGCTCACTGCAAGCTCTACCTCCCAGGTTCACACCATTCTTCTGCCTCAGCCTCCCGAGTAGCTGGGACTACAGGCGCCTGCCATCATGCCCAGCTAATTTTTTGTATTTTTAGTAGAGATGGGGTTTCACCGTATTAGCCAGGATGGTCTCGATCTCCTGACCTCATGGTCCACCTGCCTTGGCCTCCGAAAGTGCTGGGATTACAGGCGTGAGCCACCGTGCCCGGCCTACTCTTTACATTTTATTAACTTCCTTCATTGTCTCACACTAGAATGTCAGCTCAGTGAAGTCACATATCTTTGCAATGTTCATCGTTGTATTTCCAGTCTCTGGCAGAGCCCCTGGCACAGAATAGGCACTCAATGAAAACCGGTTGAGTTGAGTGGATGAATTAATTCACCACATCTATTTATCTATTATACTGTCCACAGTGATTTTCATTTTAGGAGACTTCCCTATTTTTTTTTTTTTTTTTTTTTTTTGAGACGAAGCCTCTCTCTGTTGCCCAGGCTGGAGTGCAGTGGTACAATCTTGATTCACCACAACCTCCACCACCCAGGTTCAAGCAATTCTCCTGCCTCAGCCTCCCAAGTAGCTGGGACTACAGGCTTGCACCACCACACCCGGCTAATTTTTGTATTTTTAGTAGAGACAGGGTTTCGCCATTTTAGCCAGGCTGGTCTCGAACTCCTGACCTCAAGTGATCCACCCATCTCAACCTCCCAATGTGCTGGGATTACAGGCATGAGCCAGCATGCCCGGCCAAGATTTCCATTTTAAGCCTTTTGCTTAAAAGGCATCAAAGGCACAGAGAATGACCACAATAACAAACATGGAAAAGTTTTGAAAGTCCCAGAACCTGACAATAATCTCATTGTCTTTCTTTCTGATCTGTAGGTTCTGAGTGCCCACTAACAGGATTACCTGAAATCCGAAACACTGCAGCTTTTTCTTCTAAAGCATTGGAGTTTGCCTTTTTTCCCCTGCTGGCCCTTACCTTTAGGCAGAGAGGTATACTCCTACCTTCAGGAGGGAACAATTCAATCAAAGAAACAATTAAGTCAGCCTGAGCAACATAAGATGATCCCATCTCCACAAAAAATAAAAAGTTAAAAAAAATAGCTAGGCATGGTGATGCACCTGTCTTCCCAGCTACTCGGGAAGACTGAGGCAGGAGAATCACTTGAGCCCAGGAGCTCAAGGCTGCAGTGAGCTATGATGGTACCACTGCTGACAGAGATCCTGTCTGTAAAAAATATAAATAAAAAATAAATAAGAAACATACTAGGTACTGTTTTATCAAATTGAGTAATTTGCATCTCAGCACCTTTTCTAACTCTCAGAAGAATGATCTCTCTCAGGACTTTTCTCACATTTTTCAATAGCAAGAAAGATAAATGAGCATATTTTCTGTTATTAAAACCTAACCCCAGCACCCTTCTAATGGCTAAGATAAGAAAATATCCATAATGCAGCCCTGCATGGGGCCATTACCATTAATATTAACCTCCTTGGCAGCTCTAGGATAGAGTATAACCACAGCTATTCTTGTTCCCTCCCATGTTCTTTCCTGTGACTTTAAATTAATACATAGGCCCCAGGAAATTCTCCAAACTCTCTGTGGCAGTCCAAAGCTAATGGTGCTATAACACTTTTGGAGCACTATTTTTTGAAATAGACCATCTATTAGTCCAAATGAAAACTTGGCAAAACAAGGCCGAAGGACAACAAGGACAACTCATTTTGCGTTGAGTAGAATAAAGAGCAATAAATCTGCAGTCCTTAGATTTCTGTTGGAAGGGTGTAGGGGTGGAGAGAAGAATAAAAAGCCCTGCAGCCTTGGCAAAACTCATGCTTTACCTTTCCTTTGTGGGAGCAAATTGAAATAAACAAAGGCCAAATTTTTCCATGAGAACTTATGTTCCCAGATGGAGTACAGTTGACAGGATAAACACAGACTAGTTAATCATTATTTCCTGCCATTTCCTGGTTATCACGATCTGCTAGAATTTATTAACAAGATTATAAAGGTAGGTGTGCAAAAGAAAACCAAAGAAGAATGTAAGAAGATGATATTATCTTCTTACACCAGTACTAGAACCTGGATTTCTACTTATTGGTGTGGATTCCCACTGAATTCATCAGAGATTCCATTCCAGTCTCCCTAACTAACACCCTCGTGCATTTGTGCATTGACTAAGACCAAGGTACAGTCAGTCACAGGACACTGTTTCACATGGACTTCTGACTCAAACTTTCATGTCATTAGAAACATGACATAATACTTTTAACATTTGAAATTTAACCAAGATTTCAACTTTTACAAACCTTAATTATTCACTCTTATGGACAAAGCCTTGTGCTAGTGTTCATCCTTAAACACAAACCTGACCATTTTCCTGACTTAACTACTCTCTGGAGCTACCGCCTACTAGAGAAGAGGTTAAGCATGATAGGATTGGAAAAAATCAAGAGATGAACTCAAAATGGGGGTCTCAGACAGTTTCTGAGAGGAGATGGGGTGAGGAGCATGGCCAGGGCTTTTAGAGTCACTGATGCATTCATTCATTGGGTATGTAGTGTGTACTGCTGAGCTAGGTAGAAGGAATACAATGTTGAACAAAGTGGTCCAGGTCTCTTTATCCACATGGTGGAGAGACAATCTTTAATCAAATGGTCTCTCAAACATGTGTATAATTAAGAACTGTGGACTATTTGGTATAGGAGCTGTGACAGTGAACTAGTATCTAACTGTATTAGTCTGTTCTCACGCTGCTATAAGCACATACCAAGACTGGGTAATTTATAAGGGAAATAAGTTTAATGAAACTCACAGTTCCACATGACTGGGAACGTCTCACAATCATGGTGGAAGGTGAAGGAGGAGCAAAGGCACGTCTTACATGGCAGCAGGCAAGAGAGCATGTGCAGGGGACCTGCCCTTTATAAAACCATCGGATCTCATGAAGCTTATTCACTGTCATAAGAACAGCATGGGAAAACCCACCCATGTGATTCAATTACCTCCCACCAGGTCCCTCCCATGACATGCGGGGATTATGGAAGCTACTATTCCCATAATCCCAAGATGGGATTTGGCTGGGGACACAGCTAAACCATATCACTGACCTAGTCTAAAGGTAGGAAATGGGGAGTGACAGATCATGGAAAGCTTCCCTGAGAAGTGATCCTGGAGTGAGATCTAGAGAATGAGTGACCATTATGCAGCTAAGTACTGCTGGAAGAAAAACCAGGGAGGGCCCTGCTGGCCATGACTATGTTGGGAGAAGGCAGGGAAGAAATCAACTGAAAGGAGGTCTGTGTGGCTGAAGCCCAAAGAGACGGGACAAAGAACAGCAGCAAATAAACTGTGGGGTGTGTCCATAGAATGACGGCACACAGTCCTGGCTGGAGAATAACATGCATGGCAGTATACAAATTAAACTGGAGATCATGATCTGGGTCTTGTACATTCTGGAAGAATAGGCAAATTAGGCTCAAGAATTTGAATAGCATTCTTCAGGCAACAAGAAATCATTATAGGCACATAGTGACAAGGTCAACCCTGTTTAAGGATGATTGTTCTAGAAGCAATATTGAAACAGACTTTGGCAAAGTGGGAGAGTAGGGAGAGCCCTGGAAGGAAAAGACAATAATTACAGGCAATTGTAATAGCCAAGTAAGAGAGAGCAAGATTCCAAACTAGGGAAGTGGGAACTGAAAGAAATGAACAGGTGTAGAGACACTGTAAAGAAGAATCAGCAAATGTGATGGTTGATTGGATATGGATGTGAAGGTGGTGGGGGATGTTGGGGGAGACAGAGAGAGAAGCTCACAAATGAATGAAAAGATTTGAGCCTGAACATTATGAGGAGGAAGAGAAGGAAGACGAGAAGGAGGAGGAGGAGGAGGCAGCGGCAGAGTTGGCCGCCAAAATCAGAGTTCAGGAATAAGAGGGCTTTAGGCGGACAAGGCAGGTGGATCACTTGAGCCCAGGAGTTTGAGACCAGCCTGGGCAACAGGGCAAAACCCCATCTTAATACTATGCAGCCATAAAAAAGGATGAGTTCATGTCCTTTGTAGGGACATGGATGAAGCTGGAAACCATCATTCTCAGCAAACTATCGCAAGGACAGAAAACCAAACACCACATATTCTCACTCATAGGTGGGAATTGAACAATGAGAACACCTGGACACAGGATGGGGAACATCACATACCAGGGCCTGTTGTGGGTTTGGGGGAAGGGGGAAGGATAGCATTAGGAGATATACCTAATGTAAATGAGGGGTTAATGGGTGCAGCACACCAACATGGCACATGTATACCTATGTAACAAACCTGCACGTTGTTCACATGTACCCTAGAACTTAAAGTATAATAAAAAATTAATAGAAAGAAAGAAAGAAAGAAAGAAAGAAAGAAAGAAAAGAAAGAAAGAAAAAGAAATTTTAAAAAGGAGTCAGAGGCTTTGTGTCAGATCTGTTTCAGATATGCTGTTAATGGCATCTGGGGCAGCCAAATAGCTAATTCTGATTATCTAGCATCCTTCAAAAGTCATGCTTGGAAACATAGATATGCAGGTCAGTCAATCGACAATATTTACTGGGTAGCTACTATGTGCCAGGCATTTTTTAGCTTAATTTTACTTATGTTTATAGAAATGGGGTCTCACTCTGTCTGCCCAGGCTGGAGTGCAATGATGTGGTCATAGCTCACTGCAGCCTCAAACTCCTGGGTTCAAGAGATTATCCTGCCTCAGCCTCCTGGATAGCTAGGACAACAGGCGCTTGTCACTGTGTCCAGCCAGGCATTATTTTATACACTGATGATAGAATTAGAAATTAGACCACATTTCTGCCTTCATGGAGTATTTCTTGTATATAAAAGGTAGTTTAAAAAATATATATAAATAAAACCCATACGGAACAACAGTTATGTCGTTAATCCAAAAATGAGCTATAAACAAGAGATATATGAGCAAGACACCAGTTCAAAGAATTGGTCATTATATCATATCAAATTCACAAAATACAACTTTGTGAAGGTTAAGGCTCTCCCCTTAGGAGACACATTAGAATGCAAATTCAAATCACCAACTCTCATCAAAGAACCAAGTAGATTCTACAAGCTCCTTGTGAATTTCATCCGGGAATTTAGAGGACACAGCAAAGGACAGGATAAATAATAGATTCCTATTCTCTGGAAAAGAGAAAGAGGACATACCGAAATGCCACTAGCAAGGCCACTTAAACATCTTGGCCTTTCATCAACACTCAGAGTATGTAATGAATTTCAGAAATATAAATAAACCTTTGTCATTTTTACTTCCACATAGATGCCAAAATTATATCATATGGAGCAGCAGAAGTGCAAGGGCTTTCCTGCCTAATCATTTTTGAAAATGAACAGATAATGAGCAAAATATAATATACTACCTAAAATTATCTTCAGAAGGAATGAATAACAAAAGATCATAAAGCCTCAAAATAAAAACAGGATATGAAAACAAAAATTAAATAATTTTGATTAATTTAAAAGCTAAACATCGAACGGGGAATACACAAACATCTGTATGTCTGTATCTATATATAAAATCAAGGCAAGAAGTTAAAATTTTAATGGTAGGAGACTAAAACTAAAATGCCTGATTCACGCAGCTTGCCAATGGTTTATTAAAAATCTGGTTTATTTAACTAACTGGTGCTAAAGTTTCACGGCAGAGTAAATGTGAGTGAACAGCCAACAAAATGTTGAAAAATAATTCAAATTGAGGAGAGAGGGAGCTTAGTCAACTGGTTATCAACACCACTTCATGTATTATTTATTTTTTTATTTTTATTTTTTTGAGACGGAGTCTTGTTCTGTTGCCCAGGCTGGAGAACAGTGGCATGATCTCAGTTCACTGCAACCTCCGCCTCCGGGGTTTAAGTGATTCTCCTGCCTCAACCTCCTGAGTAGCTGAGATTACAGGTGCCCGCCACCACACCTGGCTAATTTTTGCATTTTTAGTGGAGACAGGATTTCGCCATGCTGGCCAGGGTGGTCTTGAACTCTTGACCTCAAGTGATCCACCCACCTTAGCCTCCCAAAGTGCTGGGATTACAGGCATGAGCCACCGTGCCCGGTCTCAACACTACTTTAAATCTATAATAATTAAAAGCAGTGCACATTAGGCAAGCAGAGCACAGAAATGAAGAGTACAGACATAGACCCAAGTATGGGAATTCAGTAAATGAAAAAGTTTCATTTCAATCCAGTTAAGAGAGAGTTTATTGAAGCCTACATAACTGGTATCAGAATAATGAGCAACTTATTTAGAAAAATAAAATATATTCTCCACAGAAAAGGAACATCTTGACCACGCTGATTTGGCCCCAAGACTTTTTTGCTCTAGTTTTATTAATACAATTTTTTTAAAATAATAATTTGCCAATGCTGATGAATTTTCCATTAGAATTTTTTGGGGGATTAAATCAATTTTATTTTTTCTTAATCAATTTGCCATATAGCATAATTAAAACATTTCTAATATCATAATTTCTAATTTTTGTTTGTTTTTCTTTTTCCGCATTTCTATTTTTATCTTATTAAAATAATTTTCATTAAGACCAAAATTTATTTTCATTTAAATCTTCTAATGGTTTGCAGCAGTTTTTTTTTTTTTTTTGAACAAATCTTTCAGTTAAAACTTTTGCCGCTCTTGGGGAAAAACTAGTATTAGAAAAAAATAGATTTTTCATTGTTATAATCCTAGAGTAGAAAAAACCTTTCTATACATAACCCAAAGGGAGTTTTCTTCTACTACCGTTGTTTCTATCAAGTCAAATATTACAGATAAAAATTTGTCAAACATATTTTATTCTTCTGGATGTAACTAGTTAATAACTTATTTTTACCATGTGCACTTGTAACTGTCAACTTTAGTTTGTGTTGATTACAAAATAGGTCAAAAATCCTATATCCGATTATTACCATACAGTTTATACACCAATAAATTCCAGGTGGATTAGAAATTGCACAATACAATAATCCCGAATAACAAAACATTCGGGACAAAATAAAAGCAGATTTTTTTCAAAATAATCTTGGAGTAGAAAAAGCCTTTCTATGCATAACCCAAAAAGCCAAAGACGTAAAGAAAGTTTCACGGCTTTACCCAGATCAGCCATCATACTAACATTTTCCAAAGTTTCCATGGTGGGAAGTATTAGGGCTAAGCATCAGGGTTTCTTGCTGCAGGAGAGGGTGGAAGTAAGGGTCTGATTAATAACAGATGTAGGTGGGATGACTGGACATTCAAAGATCTTCGGAAATATATGTGAGATTGGGGTTTTTAAATTATTTTCAAATATTTTTATCCTTACAAATGTAACAAATAATCACAATTAAAATTCAAAACAAACCAACAAGTTTAGCATAAAGTAAAAGTACTCATGACCCTCGAATCTACTTAGAGATAACTACTATTGACAATTCAGTAAGTACCTTTCCAGCTTTTTGGGTTTTCTGTTTTGTTGGGGTTTTTTTATTTGTTCAGCTTTTTTTGTTTGTTTGTTTTCTTTTTTTTTTTTTTTGAAACAAGAGTCTCGCTCTGTCACCCAAGCTGTAGTGGGGTGGCGTGATCTCGGCTCACTGCAAACTCCACCTCCTAGGTTCAAGGAGTTCTCCTGCCTCAGCCTCTCAAGTAGCTGGGATTGCAGTTATACACCACCACACACAACTAATGTTTTGTATTTTTTATGAAGATGAGATTTCACCATGTTGGCCTGGCTGGTCTTTAACTCCTGACCTCAAGTGATCCACCCGCCTTAGCCTCCCAGAGTGCTGGGATTATAGGTGTGAGCCACCGCGCCCAACCATTGTTCAGCTTTTAACTTGTCCTTACATGCTGGACCACAAACCAGAAGTCCAGGTTTCTTTTAATGCAAATACAAAACACTCTTAGATACTTTCTCACATACACCTAATGTTTTTTAATAGGGTCTTATTAGACAGAATTGATCTATCTGGTTTCATTGATTGAAATACTATCTGCACATGTCTGGGCACTCTTCAATAAGAAAAGGAAAGAAGGAATGTAGACACTCGTTAGAAAGTAGAGATTACTGCTACACCAGTACTTTTAGAACCTTTTTTTAAGCTTTCTTCCTTCGATATAGAAGAAATACATGTTCCCTTAGAAGACACAGAAAAGTACAAAGAGAAAAACAGTCACCCACAATCCACTACACAGAGCCACTGCTGTTAACTTTTGATGAAGAAAGATTCCATACTTAATAGATGCAGAATAGCTGTGGCCAACAGTCTTGCAAAAGCTGGAGTTCAAAAAGAAGGTCCCATAACCATATGATAAAGCGGAGTCAGTAGAAAGTCACAGGCCCACACTCGCAGTAACCTCTGACAAATAGGATGAAGAGGAAGTAAAAACGTGGTCAGCAATTCTTTTGAAAAATATGCTGTTGAAATTAACAAAGGCAGAGAGCTAAGGGCAGAAAACTGGGCACCTGCTTGGGGATGGACAGATTCATTTATGTTGGCTCAGACAAGCTTGCAACCTTGGGCTGCAAACCCAACACTGTGGATTGGCAGAGGGAGTCTGGAATGTGAAAATATCGTCATAAGAAGTTTGATCACATCCCCTCTTTTCCCCTCAAATTTGAACTCAGGGTGCACAGACATCCTTGGAACATTTTAAACCTGAAGTATTTGTTTGAAGGCCAGCATAGGATTTGACTGTGGAGAGGCCAAGTACAGAAAGGAAACTTTAGAAAGAACTTCAAAAATTGGTTCCATTTTAAACTAAAAAGAGGGGAAAGTGTAGAGGAAATGGTAGAACTGACAACGTTTTTCAGACAAAGGTGATGGAAACCCTGGGATTATGGACAGCTTCTCATCCAGCTCAACTTATCCTCAGACTTTAGAAATGGTCAAAAAGAATGGTTTAAGCCAGGCAAAAAAAGCTCAAAGCAGGAATGGAAATGTTTCTGTAAAGGGCCAGCAAATATTTACTCTTCAGGCTGTGAAGCAATTCCTCATCTCGCCGCTGTTGCACAAAAGTGGCCGTAGAGAATGCACAGATGACTTGGGGTTCCAATAACGCTTTACCCCTGGACACTGATCTTTGCATTTCACAGTATTACCATATGCCACAAAATAGTCTTCTTTTGATTTTTTTTCTGTCATTTAAAAATATTAAAACTCTCCTTAACTTTTGGCTGTACAAAAACAGGTGGCAGCTGGGCGCAGTGGCTCATGCCTGCAATCCCAGCACTTTGGAAGACCAAGGCAGAAGGATAGCTTGAGTCCAGGAGTTCTAGAGACCAGCCTGGGCAACAAAGTGAGACCCTGTCTCGACAGAACATCAAATATATTAGCTGAGTGTGGTGGCCCAGACCTGTAGTCCCAGCTACTCGGAAGGCTGAAGCAGGAGGATTGCTTGAGCCTGGGAAGTCAAGGCTGCAGCGAAGCCATGTTTACACCACTGCACTCCAACCTGGGTGACACAGGGAGACTCGAGCTCAAAAATAAAATAAAATTAAATTAAATTTAATTTAATTTAATTTAAATAAAATAAAATAAAATAGAAAAAAAACAAAACAGGTGGCAAGCTGGATTTAGTTCACAGGCTGGCCTGTAATTTGCTGACCTCTTGTCTAAAAGCAGAGATCCAGACCCAGGTTTACATTTTAACATAGATAAGGGCAAACTGAGAACAGGGAAGCATTTTAAACACAGAATATTTCCGGTAAAATGTGGGAGAGGAGGGGTCTAGATGGTGAACACACTTTTAGTGCCAGCAATTCAGCTGGGATTAGAGTGGAGTTGTTGGGGGAGAGAGGTACAGGAGACAGGAAGACTCCCCAGAGGAGCTCATACCCAAGGTGTCTCTCCATGGAGTTGGCCCGTAGCAGCAAGGGAGAGAGGGGTGAGAAAACGCCTCCCTTTCCAATTATGCATGCTCTACTTTCCCAGTGAATCAGGCCAGTGAAAAGATCAGCAGCAGCAAAGTCAAATTCAATTCAGACTTTTCTTTTTTTTTTTTTTTTTTGCATAAGATGAGGCCCTACTTTATTCACAGTTCTTAGATCACCTCCACATCAGTAATTCCAGGAAGTCTTTGTTTACCTGTATGTACAAGGCTCTTATGCAAATTCTAGTAGCCAGCAAAATAAGCCTGAGCTTGGCCTTGATGGATTTATTTCTCATTTGCTGCAGGCACAAACCACTTCTATTGAAGGGAGAAAAATACCAGCCCCTCCACAGCCGCTTGCCCAGGAGTCCCGGGCCTGCCTGGCAACGAGCCTCTTTGCCCCTTCTCCAGCTCGGGCCTGACATTACCTAGCCATTGAATAGTCTGATGGGAAGGGTTCAATGCAGGGTTTGCACTTTCCCAGCCATTAGCCAGCTGCAACGCATTTCATTATCTTAGGAGTGTTTTGTACATCAAAGAGAGCCCCAAACAGTGTGATCAAGTGGAAGTAACAGTGCCTGGTCAACATTATAACTTGCAGCTTTTTTTTTTTTTTCATGGATATAATGCCATCTGGCACCCAGGAACAGCAAAGGCCAGTGATGGAAAAACCCCGCCACCCTGTTTTGCTTATTGGTGTAACAGTTAATCCTGATAAAGGACAATGCCACAGAGCAACTGCCCTGTTATTATCTTGTATGTCTATTGTCTTACCCAGGCCAAGCTGCCCTGAACTGGCAAAAGCAAAGGTTGCACATGGGAGTGCCTGGGGAAAAAATATCTAGGAGACCTGGGAAAAAGGACGTTTTGTCTTTTTGTTTGTTTAATTGTTTAGCCTGTGCATATACAAGCACACCCACATGCACACACACACACATACACACACATGGGAAGAGAAAGGGACTTAAAGGCTTATTCTTTCCAGAGTTTCTGGGGAAACATCAAGTAGCTGGCTTTGAAATCTACTAACTAGAGGTCTCTCATAACATCACATCATATCTTCTCCTACATATCCCCTGCTTTCGATTATTTTGAAAACTCCTTTATCGTCTCAGATTTTAGATTACAGACCACCAAGCATCCCCCAAATAACAGACTTCTAAACTGGTTTCTGGTGGAAATTTTCTCACTGAAACCTTCAGTGCTTTTTTAAAATTAAAGAGAAAAAAATAATTCTGAAATGACAGGTAATAGAGATTCTGAATAAACTCATCTGCAGTGTTTTTTTGGGTAGTTTTCAAATGACAAATTAGGAAATAAAACACTATGAATACATTGTTTTTATTTTGACAATCTTTAAAGCATAAAGGGACAAAAGCCAAATGGACAATCACCTCCCCTGTAAAAGGAGGACAAATGATTAGGTTTATGGTATTTTTCCCCACAGTTTCAAATGTCATCTCCTCAGTGCAGAGACTGTTTATAAACTACAGTGATTTTTTTTCTGCTCATTGCACAAACTCCTCCCCTCTTCCTATCTTCCTTACTAGCCCTCTCCTCCCCACTACCCACCCTCCTCTCTGCAGGAGGGAAAGACTGAAATGTTGAACAAGATACTTTCTGCTCTGGTGTAAATTCACGTCAAGGGATGATTTTGCAATTGCCATATGAGCAATTATGTAAGCTTTTCAAAAGAACAGAACATTTCTAGGGCAGTTGTCATCTACACACAGTTGTAACAAGCTAGATGGTTTTAAAAATAAGTAGATGTCACCCAATAACCCACCTGTGGTCTGAAATTTTCCCAGAAAATCCAACTGAATCTCTCTTCTCCCACTGTTTTTCTCTTCACTGTCATAGATTGTAGTGGAATTAAAACATGCGTAAGAAAAGGTACCAAGTTGCTATTTTAGGTTGGCATGGAAATTGAATTCAAAGAAATAAAGCCCCTAGCAGCCAGTATTAAGAACAAAGTTTTCCAACCTGAAGTATCCTCAAGACAATGACTGTTTTCTTCACTCCTTTCCCTGCCTAAGAATCAGTGAAAAACAGACAAAATAAGCCAGAATGGAGTGTAACTGAAATTTTTGGCAATGTGAGAAAAAAAGAGTATATGACAGCCAGCTTTCCAACACGTGGCAATCAGATATTAAAACTTGAATTATTCATTTAAAACATGCTTAATGCTTCACATTTTACAAAATGCTGTGAATCTCTTGCTATAGAAATAAACATTTACTGGAAGAAAAAGTCCACTGCAGATGAAGAAGCATTAAATCGAGAAGAAACATTAATTCAACTGCTCAAAGTAACCTAGTTAATGAAAGAGTATGAATTTGAATCCAGGATTGATTGATTGCTTGATTGATTGATTGATTGGTTGGTTGATTTATCTATCTGTCTATCTATTGGGACAGGCTCTCACTGTGTCACCTAGGCTGTAGTGCAGTGGCGTGATCTAGGTTCACCACAGCCTCTGCCTCCCAGGCTCAAATGATTCTCCCACCTCCATCCCCCAAGTAGCTGGGACCACAGGTGCATACCACCATGCCTGGCTAAAAATGCTCAGCTAATTTTCGTACTTCTTGTAGAGACAGGGTTTCGCCATGTTGCCCAGGCTGATCTCAAACCCCTGAGCTCAAGCGATCAGCCCACCTCTGCTTCCCAAATTGCTGGGATTACAGGCATAAGCCACTGCACCCTGTCCAGCCCTTTTAACTACTAATGTATATTACTCTTGTTATGGCATGCATTCACTTACTAAGCATTAGGTAACTGCCTACCATGGACCAGACACTGTGGTAAACATCTATAAATTTTACAAGTGTAAATAAGAAGAGATTCCTGTTCTCATGGAACTCACAATCTAAGAGCGGAGGCAGGCATTTCAACTAAGAATTACAACAGAGAGTGACAGGTACTAAAATAAAGGGGGCAGTATAGTGGTGGCAAAAAGAAAAAAATAGATCAGTTAGATCAGAAAAGGTCTTCACTCTTCCTGCTTTACATTAATGTTAAAATAATGGGCCACTATTGTGTTAAGTCAAATAAGCCTTTGCCCTCAAATTATCCTAGAAAAAAATCAATTACCTGTGGCATGTTTCAAATTCCACGTTAGGTCTAACTTAATCTGTTGAGTGCTTCCTCTGATTACTCTGGATTTGTTGGTGCATAATTTTAAAGTGGGGCTCTGTGGTTTCCCCATTCTCATTGTTCAAAAGAGATGTTCACTGCAGGATTTTTCTGACATGCTAAGTATTATAGCTGAAATTTGGAAAGGAGTGGGCACAAGGAGAGTAGTTTAGATGAGAAAATTACACATAATTCCTTTCCTCTCATTTTGGGAAAATCTTAGACTCACAGTTGCCAGGGATTAGAAAGAACTGTAAGCAAACCCCTGTCTTCTACAAGGGCTGTTTTTGTTTTTTTTTTTAAATTTATTTTGCAATTTAAGTCCAAGTTTTTACTTTCTAAATTGACTATTCAGCCATCATTTGCCTTTGGAATTAATTCCAATCTTGAGTTGTCCATTGACATCTTCCCGATAGTTGTTTCAACATCTCAAATGTTCATTCTTTTTTTTACTCACAACCAGGTTAAGTGTTCCTAAGGGAAAGTTAGTGACTACCTGGACTTAGTACCTGGTTTGAGGCAAATGTGGTAAGTGGGAGAGAAATGATCAACAAATACTATGGTGCTTACTTTGAGCCTGACTTGATAGATACAGGAGACAAATGCCCGGACTGCTGGAAATTCAGTACATCTTCCAGAATTTGTAATTCAGCACCCACCAGTTTCAAACTAAGTAAAATCAACAATATAGAGTAATATTCTTATATGATAGACTTTGTCTTCTTTTCTCTCTAGTTTTAAAAAGGAAAACAAAACTCAAACTACAATCGGTTAGGCATAATAATTTCCTATAGATCTTCCCTATTTCTCTCTCTGCCTCTCACTCTGTGTGTGTGTAGGCATCTCTTTCATCTTTGTCTCTGTCTTTCTAGACTACAGTGTAAAACAAGAGAAAAGACAGGCATAAAAGAAAAATAAGAAACAGTTGAGTCCTATTGTACATACAAAGAACATAAAATACTCTACCATTATTATTGGTATACTGTTTTTACTGGTGTATAAAATGTTTTCTGATATACATAATAACAACATCTGCCTCATAGAGGTATTGTGAGGACTAAATATGCAAGTGAAATTAAAAGATTCTACAATAGTTCCTGGCACATAAAAAGCTGTCAATAAGTGTTAAATGGTATTACTATTATTACTCATGCTAATTATTTTTATCACTGTTATTACTGTCATAGTTTGCTAACCATATACTGAAAACAGTTCAGCAAGTCCAAGTTCACATTTAGTTGATCATAACATACTTAATTTAAAAATGAAGGATTCTATCTCTAAACCCTAAATTACTATCAATACTTATTTCACTACTGTGGGAACATTCATACTGAATTTCTTCCACAAACTAAAAAGTACAATCATACTTTAAGTATAACTTTATTTGAAAGTTGACTATGATACATTTGCCTTTAGTTAGGAGTGGTAGTGCATGCCTGTAGTCTCAGCTACTCAAGAGGCTGAAGTATGAGGATGGCTTGAACCTAGGAAGTCGAGGCTGCAATGAGCCATGAACATGCCACTGCACTGTAGCGTGGGTGACAGAGTGAGGCCCTGTCTCAAAAAAAAAAAAAAAAAAAAGATTGGCCATTAAAATAATTCTGAATGATTCTAAATTCCCTAGAAAAATAGTCACAACTCAATTCTGGTCTACTTCCCCAGCCTTCCTAAATGCTGCTTCCTATTCTGGACATTTGATGAACTAGACACAATGGACAATTTGCCACTCCCCAAGCATGCCTGTATTTTCACATCATTCTACCTCTGCATTCATGCTGTTCTTTAGCTCTACAGTATCCTCTCCTGAGTCTCCTTCTAAGGTTCAGCTCCTCTCCTATCTATTGTAAAGGCTTCCTTAGCTAGAAAATATCCTTCTCCCTCTTCTCTGCTTCCAAAGTTCATTCTTCATGCGATGTGCTGAGATATGTCCTTCTTCAATTTTGTTCTATCCCACTGCATGGGAATCCTTTATTCACAGATCTGTGAGCTCCTTCAAGGGTACAACCTATGTCTTTCTGAAGAATATTCCCAGTGCTAACTATAGTACCTTAAAGATGCCGTTATTGTTTGCAGCAAATATATTTCAAGCAGGAAAGACTAGACCCATGACAAATTACTAAGCTCCTGGTTCATAATCATGAGTTGAAAATACAGCAAGGCTGTTTTAGATTGTTCATTTGGTGTCCTTAGGCTTACTGAATCAGCATTTAACATAGATAAACAAAGCATTATCACTTATAATAGTCATAATAATAATAAAAATAACTATTGAGCCAGCTACCTTCTCATATTTCAAAAATATTAACTTGATTTTTTTGTTTTTGATTTTGCTTTTTTTTTTTTTTTTTTGAAATGGAGTCTTGCTCTTGTTGCCCAGTCTGGAGTGCAATGGCATGATCTTGGCACACGCAACCTCCACCTCCCGGGTTCAAGCGATTCTCCTGGCTCAGCCTCCCAAGTAGCTGGGATTACACGCATGCGCCACCGTGCCTGGTTAATTTTGTATTTTTAGTAGAGACAGGGTTTCTCCATGTTGGTCAGGCTGGTCTCAAACTCCCGACCTCAGGTGATCCGCCAGCCTCAGTCTCCCAAAGTGCTGGGATTACAGGCATGAGCCACCGGGCCCGGCCATTAACTTGTTTAATCCTCACAACAACTCTATTAGTTATGTTCTTCTATTATTCCCATTTTATGGATAAAGAAACAAAGACACAGAGAGGTTAAGAGTTTCCACCCATGGAATACAGCCAGGAAGAACCGGGTGCACAATGAGAGGATAAAATTTGAACCCAGGTAAATCCCCAAAGCCAGAGCTCTTAATAACCACTACACTATTTGTGGTTGCTCAAGGAAAATACGGTGTTTTATTGAAGACTTTAACACTTACAGTAGATAAAGGAATAGAGTTGTTCTAATCATGTAAAAGCTGTTAATAGTGTTGACAATAACAAGTTTTAAATTCTGACTTTTCACTACCACTAAAGACAGATACACTAGACTCTCATTTATTAAATTCATGACCAAATCCAGGCTTTGTAGGTTTTCCCTAATCTGGATCCATCTTTCCAATGCTATGTCATCTCCCACTAGTTTCTAGCACACGTGCTACACACTCACTGGCCCACTCACCCCCTATTGTGCCCCCAACCCTCAATAGAGAGCCAGGCTACCTCACAAGCATTACTTATACTGTGTTCCTGCTCTCCCTCTTCTCCTCCCCCCACTAACTATTTCTTTTCTTTTCTTTTTTTTTTTTTTTTGAGACGGAGTCTAGCTCTGTCGCCCAACCTGGAGTACAGTGATCGGATCTCAGCTCACTGCAAGCTCTGCCTCCCGGGTTTACGCCATTCTCCTGCCTCAGCCTCCCGAGTAGCTGGGACT
>NW_012103588.1:3942254-3947687 GCF_000951045.1 Mandrillus leucophaeus
ATGATATAATTTTCCATCTTTTTATATTCAGCCTCTTCACTATATGCTAGGTATTTTTCTTATAAACAACATACAGTTAGTTCTTGATTGTTTCTATTTTAATCTAGTCTGAGAGTATTGGTCTTTTAGTTGCATTCTTTAGCCCATTTACTTTAATATAATTATTATTAATGCATTTAGGTCTATGACTTTGCTATTTGCTTTTTATCTGTAATATCTGTGTATATTATTTTTTATTTTTTTAATGATTCCATTTTTTACCTTCTATTAACTTGGTAGCTATACATTATTTTATTTTATTTTACTGTTACCTTAGAGATTATTACACTCATTTATTTTAGACACATGGCTTATTGAAGTCTAAAATAAATACCATAGAGCCAGTTCCATTAATATGCTAAACCACTTTTATATTACTTTGGTTTTTTTCTGAATTTCCTGTTCTGTTCTATTTATTTACTTTTGTACCAGTATTCCATTGTTTTTAATTACTATAGCTTTATATTATATTCTGTTTTATATATACAGTCAGCAAAGGCTTCTTTCTTTCACACAGACCCATGTTGCCTGGGCTTGTCTGTTTGGTTTTTCCTCGCTAGCTTAGCATAATTAGTTTTATCATATAGACTTTAAAACCTTTTGTCTTGACAGATAGATCTACCTCCCCAAAAAAGAAAATCATTGTGATTTTGATTAGGATTGCAATAATTTTAGAAACTAATTTAAGGAAAACACACATCTTTATAATATTGAGCTCTTTTAGCTAGAAACATCTTAGATCTCTCAGTTAAACTGCATATATTTTCATATAAATAGTGCAAGTTTCTTAATAAAATTTTCAGTATATTTTATGTCTAATAAATGAAATAGTTCCTTTAATTAAATTTTCTAATTGGTTATTTTTATATAAAAACTATTGACTTTTTTCCATTATTAATCTTGTAAAAACAATCTTACTTATTATTTCTGATATACTTTGTTAGTTGATCCATTTGGCTTTTGAAGATATAGAATTGTATGGTTATCCAGCAGTGAGAAATGTGCTAACTTCTTTACAATATTTATAGTACTTACTCTGTTCCTTTAAAATAATAGCACATTAACTTGAGTGGGAATGAGTCTCAAGCTTCAATTTTAGGCTTCAGCCTCAATTTACATAAACTAACCATTTATCGTAATACCGATCCCCTCACCAAAGTGATTGGTTCAAGGATAAGTAGCACAGACCCAGACTCAGTGTCGTATGGCATACCATGATAGTGATTTGTAGGGGAATTAGACATAAGATTCAAGAGCTTTCAAGGTTTTCAGAAGAGTAGCTCTTTCTTCTGCTGGACTGTAAGGTATAAACACATGAAAGGCCTGGAACCAAACCTCTGTGGCCATTTTGCTGCCATGAGAGAAGCTGCACAACACACCAGGAAATGAGAGCTGAAATAATAGAGACAAATCAAGTCACAACACACAAACCATGACAGAAACCAGATCTGTCTTAGAACTTTATAAAAGCAAACATATCTCACTTCATTTTTTAAACCCTTGTGCATCATTTGCAACCCAAATTATCCTAACAGATACACCAGCTTATTACTATATTCAAGAAACATGCCTAAAACCAAATGACAAAGAAAGTTTTCAAATAAAGGCACATGGAAAATTACACCACGTAAATATATGCAAACAGAAAGCAGAAATGTCAAAATCAAAATCAGATAAGGATTCAAGATCAAGATCATTAATCAGGAAAAAGAGGCATATTATGAAATCTAAAAATATAATTCATGAATTCTTATAGACCAAAATCTACAGCAGTAAAATATATGCAACAAAACTGTAACAAAGATAGGTATAACCTTTATAAAAATCACAATCATGATGGGGAATTTTATATCAGGATTTATGTTTTTTTACTTGTTTTAATTTTTTTTAAATTAAAACTTAACTCCTTTTATGGAGATGGGGTCTCACTATGTTGCCCAAGCTGGTCTTGAACTCCTGAGCTCAAGCAGTCCTCCCCTCTTGGCCTCCCAAAGTGCTAGGATTACAAGTGTGAGCCACTGCATCCAGCCTGGGAATTTTATATCAGAATTTAATAAGTCAAAAAGATAAAAATAAATAAGGATATAGAGAACATAAGTAATACAATGTAAAGAAAAACGGAAAAAAATTCTACTCTTCCTCATCAAATTTCCACCCACTGTCTCTTTCTCATACGAATTGTTGTTTCTCTTATCACTAAAAAAATGAAAAACTCTCCTAACTTCATCCCATTTTCAGCTACCATCTATTTCTCTGTATCTCTTTAGAGCAGAATTGTCTACACTCCCTACCCAAAATTCTTTCATTCTCACATGAATGAATTCCAAGCGGGCTTCTTCTGCCATCATTGGCAGAAACTGCTCTTGTCTCTATCACTAACAACCATATGTTGTACACCTGAGCACCTCTCCAGCCTTACCCTACTTAACCTATTAGCATCACTTAATACATTCGTTGATCATCCCTCCTCTTGGAAACCCTTTCCCCACTTGACTTGCAGCATATAATTTGTTCAGGGATATATCCAAGATCCCTGTGACCTAAAATTTTCATAGTTTGGGAGTGGAAAGCACATCTTAAGGAACATAAAAAACTATGTTTTTAAAATTAGGCTGAAAATTGTGTAATGAATATTTATTTAGAATGACAAAAGACATCTCAAAAATTATAAATTTCAAAAAGTTGGCAAAATCACAAACATCACAAAATCAAAAGATGCATTGCTATTAGGCATTAATTCAGTGCCTAACATATCTTATTTAGTGCATTTTGTGACTACATCTTTGATTGTCTTTTGGTTTAACAACTATTTTGTTATATAAGTTTCTATAGAGACAAAAGGAAGGTACGTCAGTGTGTCCTTTAGTAGGACTGATGAAAATTTGCTATTCCTGCTGCCCGAAGTTCTAGTTCCTCAATCTTAACTAAAAAGTAAATTTCTCAGATAGAGCTTCTCTGACCCAGCCTAAATTGGAAACCACCTGTCAGTATTTTCTATTCCATCTCTGAGTATTCTCATTTGCTCTTCTGTCTACCTGCAACTCCCTTTCTCTAGATACCTTCACAACTCATTTTCTTACTTCCTTTAGGTCTTTACCCAAATGTCCATAAGACCCTCCCTGACGATCCCATTTAAAATTACAACTAATCACCTCTCCCTCCACAATATTACAACACTACCATCTTCCTGCCTGCTTACTTTTTCTCCGTAGTATTTGCCACCAGACAACATTCCGTTTTCGAAGATGTATTTTTATTTTTATTTATTGCATTGCTATAAAGAAATGAAGTTTAACTTTTGTTTGTTTATTGTCTATACACTTCCATGAAAATATAAGCTTCACAAAAGAATAGGCAAACTCATTTGCCTGTTTTGTTTACTTCAGTATCCTCTGCACTGAGAACAGTGCTTTGAACATTGTAGGCCCTCAACAACTTGTATTGAATTAATACATTTTTGTTTTATGCCCATCTTAATAAATTTTTAAAAGTAGAGCTATTAATTAGCCATTATCTAGTAAAACAAGGTAAGAAAATGACCAAAAAGTTAAATACTTGAATGTTGAGAACTAGCCTTCTAAAAAACTAGTTTATCTTAAGATAAAATCAAAACCGAGATTACAAATTATCTGGAAAATCTTCATATAAAGACTAATAGAATAGAATTTTTAAGTTGTATAAGAAGAAAATGATAAATGTTATTAAAAATGTTTAATTTATGAAGTATATAACTAGGGATACTTGAAAAGAACATAATAACTGAAAAAAATTAAGTTATGAGAAAAAAATTAATAAAGGTTGAAATTAATGAAGCAGCAAACAAAAATAATAGAAACATTAAATAAGTAAAGCTTAGATCCCTGAACTAAAAACAATGAAATAAACTCCTAGACATACTGATTTTTAGAATATGAAAAAATAGAGATGGAGAGAAAGAAAAAAAAATTACAACATTGAAATTGGAAAAAGAAATATAACTACAGATACAGAAGATAGTAAAATAATTTTAAAATAATTTCTGAAGAAAATTAAGTGCAAATTAATATCAATACATTTATAAGTCTAAAGGAATTGGATTTTTTTAAGAAAATATTAATAATCAAAGTTGACCTTAGAATAAAAAGAAAACATGAAGAAACCAAAGAAGAAATTGGAGCATCATGAAAGCCATAGACCAAGAAAGGATCTAGACCCAGAAAGTTTCATTGCAGAATTCAATTTCAAAATAGCAAATAAAAGTTCAGGGAGTATTTCCCTCTATCTCAGCTCTCACTATACAATTAAGAGCTGAATATATTCTGAAAATTTTAACGGATCCTTTGGTTTCTGAACTCTTGCTACGCACCATCCAAACCTCAAAAAATCAAATATGACCATATATTGCATTGTGGTACCTATCTGAACTTTCGCTTTCTGAACTCCAGCACCAAATAAATTTGAATGTTAAGAAAATATTTGTAATTTCTATTTTATACATTTTATTCAAAATACACTGGACTCCCAAAGGTGATTAAAAACTATTAAGATGATCTAGTAAGTTAACACAAGAATATCCAATCTTACTAATTTTAAAAAACACAAACAAGAAAAATAATTTACTTACAAATATAAGTGCTAATGTTCTAAATAAAATATCAACATATTGAATACATACAGGCATTAAAAGAGTAACATAACATGGTCAAGTAGAAATAGTTCAGAAAACTGTAATTATTATAGCAAATTTTTAAAAAACATATCTTTAGATGCCAGAATAGAGATACATTTTAAGTAAATATGTCACCAAAAATTCCAAATAAACATTCCAAATAAAATAAAAAATATTATCATGTCATTTATCTAAATATTCTTAATCTTATTTCTGTTTTTTATTCTTATACTTTTTAAAATAAATTTAAATACTAGGGGTCTCCAAAAAGTTCATGGAAAATGAGATTATGAAAAAAACCCCATGCATGGATTTCAAAATTTTGTTGCACCAAAATAAACTTGTACTAACTTGTTCTAACATGTCTGAACAGGATCTAGTTTGAGGCACTAAAAAGGACAACATCAGTTTGAAAAAAGCCCTTATGAGAGTAACACGAATTCTGCTAAAATTGAAGTAAGACCAAGCATCAAATTTATGGTGAAGCCTGGGTGGAAGAGTGGTGAAATCACTGATGCTTTACAAAAAGCTTATGAAAACAATGCCCCCAAAAGAAATCAGCAGTTTACAAATGGGTAATTCATTTTAAGAAGGCATGAGGCCAGGTATGATGGTGTGTGCCTGTAGTCCCACCTACTAAAGAGGCTGAGGTGGGAGGATTGCTTGTCCCAGAAGTTCAAGTCCAACCTGGGCAATATAGTGAAATTCTGTCTCTTAAAAAAAAAAAAAAAAAAAGGTGGGCATGG
>NW_012103589.1:0-919 GCF_000951045.1 Mandrillus leucophaeus
TATACAAAATTAGCCAGGCATGGTGGCGCATGCCTGTAATCCCAGCTACTCGGGAGGCTGAGGCAGGAGAATCACTTGAACCTGGGAGGCGGAGGTTGCGGTGAGCCGAGATCGCGCCATTGCACTCCAGCCTGGGCAAAAAGAGCGAAACTCCGTCTCAAAAAACAAAAAAACAAAAAACAAAAAACAAAAAACCATTTCATCATGTAATCAATACTAAAAAAAAAAAAAAAAAAAGATTAATGAGATAGTCTATAGCAGTGTTCCTCAACCTTTTTGGCACCAGGGACCAATGATAGAAGACAATTTTTCCATGGATGGGGATGGGTGGTGATGGTTTTAGAATGCAACTGTTTCACCTCGGATCATCAGGCATCAGTTAGATTGTCACAGGGAGCAGGTAACCCAGATCCCTTGTACACACAGTTCACAATAGGATTGGAGCTCCCATCAGAATCCAATGCTGCCACTGATCTGACAGGAGGCGGAGCTCAGGCGGCAATGCTCACCTGCCCTCCGCTCACCTCTGCTGTGCAACCCAGTTCCTAACAGGCCATGGACTGCTACTGGTCTGTGGCCTGAGGGTTGGGGATCCCTGGTCTGCAGGATTTTTTTCCCATGATGCCTACAAGATGTGGTGTGTGCTTTACCCTAGCAGCCTATCTTGAAACGGAGGCTCATTTTTCATTAGAAATATTTGATCTGTGTAATCCCAGCACTTTGGGAGGCCGCGACGGGCGGATCACGAGGTCAGGAGATCGAGACCAGCCTGGCTAACACGGTGAAACCCCGTCTCTACTAAAAAAATACAAAAAACTAGCCGGGTGAGGTGGCGGGTGCCTGTAGTCCCAGCTACTCGGGAGGCTGAGGCAGGAGAATGGCGTAAACCCAGGAGGCGGAGCTTGCAGTGAGCTGAGAT
>NW_012103589.1:3264-3919 GCF_000951045.1 Mandrillus leucophaeus
AAAAAAAAAAGGAAAGAAAAGAAAGAAAATAAAAGAAATATCCCTCTAGACAGGGCACAGTGGCTCACATCTATAATCCTAGCCCTTGGGGAGGCTGAGGCAGGAGGATCACTTAAGTCCAGAAGTCTGAGACCAACCTGTGCAACACAGTAAGACCCCATGTCTATAAAAATAAAATTAAAAAAGAAAAAAGAGAGAAGCAGCCTTCTGGCAGCAGAATGAAGAAGGTACTGAAGACAGCACGCATAACATCACAGAAAACAGGGGCAGTTTGTGTGAACAGGACTTCATACCCAGGAGAAATGGAAGAGAGGAGGGAGAAGAGAGTGAGGAGGGATTGTCAATGAGCCTGAAGCATCCAAGATAGGACCAGTTTATGGTGGCAAATTGGGGGCATATTGAGTCTGTGAGGGCTATGGGATACTCAGGGATGTGGGTCCCATGGGCATTGGGAAGATGGGGGAACAGGTACGGATGCTGGTGGATGCAGTGACAACAGGTGATATTGCAGGAAAGGTGGCGGGTAGAAAACTGAGAAAAGGATAGAAAGAGAGGCTCAAGCCTGGAATCCCAGCACTTTGGGAGGCTGAGATGGGTGGATTGCTTGAGCCCAGGAGTTTGAGATCGGCCTAGGTAACATAGCAAAACCCCATCT
>NW_012103589.1:6928-7605 GCF_000951045.1 Mandrillus leucophaeus
AAAAAAAAAAAAAGGAAAGAAAAGAAAGAAAATGAAAGAAATATCCCTCTAGACAGGGCACAGTGGCTCACATCTATAATCCTAGCCCTTGGGGAGGCTGAGGCAGGAGGATCACTTAAGTCCAGAAGCCTGAGACCAACCTGTGCAACACAGTAAGACGCCATGTCTATAAAAATAAAATTAAAAAAGAAAAAAGAGAGAAGCAGCCTTCTGGCAGCAGAATGAAGAAGGTACTGAAGACAGCACGCATAACACCACAGAAAACAGGGGCAGTTTGTGTGAACAGGACTTCATACCCAGGAGAAATGGAAGAGAGGAGGGAGAAGAGAGTGAGGAGGGATTGTCAATGAGCCTGAAGCATCCAAGATAGGACCAGTTTATGGTGGCAAGAACAACAGGGTCAGTTGGGGGCATATTGAATCTGTGAGGGCTATGGGATACTCAGGGATGTGGGTCCCGTGGGCATTGGGAAGATGGGGGAACAGGTACGGATGCTGGTGGATGCAGTGACAACAGGTGATATTGCAGGAAAGGTGGCGGGGAGAAAACTGAGAAAAGAAAAGGATAGAAAGAGAGGCTCACGCCTGGAATCCCAGCACTTTGGGAGGCTGAGATGGGTGGATTGCTTGAGCCCAGGAGTTTGAGATCGGCCTAGGTAACATAGCAAAACCCCATCT
>NW_012103590.1:0-1267 GCF_000951045.1 Mandrillus leucophaeus
TAATCCCAGCTACTCAGGAGACTAAGGCATGGAGAATTGCTTGAATCCAGGAAGCGGAGACTGCAGTGAGCCAAGATCACGCAAATGTACTCCAGCCTGGGCAAGGGAGCAAGACCCCGTCTCAAAAATAAAAATAAATAAAATTTTTAAAAGCGATATTTTACATATTTATTACCTGTTGTAATACGTTAAATAACATAAACATATATAAATAATATGTAAAGACGATAAGTTTAGGCAATTTTACTTTTTTATCATGGCTGGGTTTCATAACCAACTGGCAAAATTCCTGAAAATTTAACAATTGTTTCTAGTAAGCCAATATAAGCCATCTCTAGCACACACACAACTGCTCCTTGAGTGTGCCATAAATATAATCCAGACTTAGAGGAATTAGGGAAGGAAATAACATTAAGACGGAAAGAGAATTAGAAACATGTTCCACGAAGAGGGCAAAAAAATTCAAGAAGCTGGGGTTGGAGATTGGGAAGAATAAATATTTTCTTAAGCAATGCAATAGTGTTTGGAGTTTAGATACATTTGTCATGAGTTCAGAATTCAATTCAATAGACAAAATGGTTAGGGGGCACCATGGCGTTGTTTGTTATTGATCATCTTAAAGTTATAAACAAAACAGGAGCCTAATGATATGTTACAAAGAAAAAAACCCATGAAATCATAATGAATGTCAGTCTCTGGGTTTAGGAAATAAATGCTGGCTTGGTTTGGGGAGCTAAGTTTTTTGTTTTTGTTTTTGTTTTTTTACTTTATTTTAGGTTTGGGAGTACATGTGAAGGTTTGTTACATAGGTAAACACATGTCATGGGGGTTTGCTGGAGAGAGTATTTCATCAGCCAGCTATTAAGCCCAGTACCCAATAGTGATCTTTGCTGCTCCTCTCCCTCCCCCCACCCTCCATCCTCGAGTGGGATGTTGTTTCCTTCTTTGTGTTTGTAAGTTCTTATCATTTAGCCCCCACTTATAAGTAAGAACAGGCAATATTTGAGAGCTAGATATCTTAATGCACTCCAAATATCTTTTTATTATTAATTTTTAAATATTTTCCCATTGGAACAATCCTCTGAGGATTTCACGCAGACTAAAGATCATCTTCCAAGACTTTTGGTGTCACTCCCATCTGGTGTAGGGGGTGGAAACAAGGCACCCCACATGCCGTTCCTGCTGTCAGAGACTGGGGAACAGACCAAGAGAGACTAGCACTGTCTAGTTTGGAGACCTGAGCCCTGGATTCCAGCCTCTGTTTTTT
>NW_012103590.1:1317-1978 GCF_000951045.1 Mandrillus leucophaeus
ACTAAGGCATGGAGAATTGCTTGAATCCAGGAAGCGGAGACTGCAGTGAGCCAAGATCACGCAAATGTACTCCAGCCTGGGCAAGGGATCGAGACCCCATCTCAAAAATAAAAATAAATAAAAATTTTAAAAGCGATATTTTACATATTTATTACCTGTTGTAATATGTTAAATAACATAAACATATATAAATAATATGTAAAGACGATAAGTTTAGGCAATTTTACTTTTTTATCATGGCTGCGTTTCATAACCAACTGGCAAAATTCCTGAAAATTTAACAATTGTTTCTAGCAAGCCAATATAAGCCATCTCTAGCACACACAAAACTGCTCCTTGAGTGTGCCATAAATATAATCCAGACTTAGAGGAATTAGGGAAGGAAATAACATCAAGACGGAAAGAGAATTAGAAACATGTTCCATGAAGAGGGCAAAAAAATTCAAGAAGCTGGAGCTGGAGATTGGGAAGAATAAATATTTTCTTAAGCAATGCGATAGTGTTTGGAGTTTAGATACATTTGCCGTGAGTTCAGAATTCAATAGACAAAATGGTTAGGGGGCACTATGGCGTTGTTTGTTATTGATCATCTTAAAGTTATAAACAAAACAGGAGCCTAATGATATGTTACAAAGAAAAAAACCCATGAAATCATAATGAA
>NW_012103590.1:6108-7071 GCF_000951045.1 Mandrillus leucophaeus
TGTGGTCCAGCTGTTAGGATTCTATGGGAGACCTCAATGCTCCCTGAAAAAACACCTCTGGCTAAAGTTGGCCAGAGTCAAGTTGTTTGTAAACATATAAGGCTGTGTGCAAACAAAAATAATAAAATATTTATGAATGCAATACAAACCATTATGGTTTTTAGAAATAGCTTAGGTAAAGCTGCTAACAAGGGGCCTAGCATAGGTACAGGAGAGATTCTAGAAAAATTTTAGCACTGAACCATTACAACTATCCAAGGTCCTCTAGTCCCCATAGAGTAGACCGTTGGGTTATAGCTATAGCTATAATACCACTAATAATAATCATTGTTGAAAGATTCCTCTGTGCTTGGCCCTGTGCTCTGCCTGCATTATCTCATTTGATTCCTACAAAGCCTCTCTAAGGCAAGCACTTTCCTTCTCTCTATTTTATATGTGGAAAAACACTATTCTGGTTCCCTTCATCACTCCCCTTCCTCACCCCTGAGTGGAAGCAGGGTCTAACTTAGTATGATAATAGCGAGAGAGTCTGTGAATGTTAATGTCTGTGAGGATCTGACCAACATCAGCAAGAAAAGTTGGCTTATCTTGCAGATGCTATAATTTACAGAATGGAAAAGCCCTAAGGCCACTCTGACCTACAGTATCTGAATCTAGAAATACTGGTCATCAAGATGGGAAGCACCTGCTAGAGGGAGCTGGGACTCTGAGGTGCAAAGAATGGACCAAGGAAGAGAAAAGATCAGAGGAGGAAGGCAGGGAGAGAAGGGGCTCCCCAGTACTGTTGAAGTCCAGTCTGGGGACTTGATCGGGAAAGAAGGGAAATCCCATGGATGCTGAGGCACCCATCATCGTCAAAGCCAAGATTGTTTCCTAACTGATCATGAACAAGACCTCTGAGACACTATGGGCAGTGTTAGGGGTTTCCATACAAATGAGGACACTTTAGCCGAGAGATGTGAA
>NW_012103591.1:0-1722 GCF_000951045.1 Mandrillus leucophaeus
AAGTAATAAATTTCAATAGATCTAAAAACTATTTAATTATTTATTTTTTCTTGAATCAGTTTTAGTAGTTAGTGCCTTCAAGGAATTTTTGTTATAGGAATAGAGTTGTTTTCATCTTGTTTGTACAAATTTGCTATAGAAACACTTCTAAAATGTTTTTCAAGCCTAAAAGAATATCTAATGGAAAGTCAAAAAATGAGTAAAGAACACTAGAAATAAAACTCTAAGGTTAAATATATGTTTAATTATTCCTCCGAATTTATTATATATACATATGTATTTAAATCAAAATAATTATAACTTATGTTTTGGAAATTAAAACAGATAAATTTAATGCCTACAACACTAGACATTTAATGGATGAATGGTAGGCAAATAATAATATTTCTGTCTTCTATTTAAATAATAAAAAATTAATTATAATTAAATATAAAACATTGAGGGCATATATAATTGTTCTTAGAGCAATCAATGAAAAAATGAAAGTATGTTTAGCTAAAAAAGGCAATGACAAAATTAAACTTTAAAAATTGACAACACAAAATAAATATAGAAAAAAAGAAGACGTTAAATAAAGTTCACATAAAATATTAACCCAAAACCCCAAAATATCACATTAAATATAAATTTAATAAGAACACAACTTAAGGCAATACTGTCTGACTAAGACTAAATCAGACAGAACAAAATAAAGCAAAATGAAAACAGGACTCAACTCTAAACTGCTTACAAGAGGCAATCTTTAAATGCGAATAGTGTGAAAATAACTACATATATGTATAAAGAATACTAAAAAACACTAAAGTCACAGCGACCATATTAATATCAGATGAAATGTATTTCAAAACAGTATTATAATGAGGTAAAGGAGAAAATTTTATGACGGCAAAGCATCAATTTATTACGACAAAATAACAATCATAAACATCTATACACCTAATAAGTTCTTACATTAAAAAGGCACCAACATGTATGTTTTTTTGCAGCACAATTCATAATTGCAAAGATATAGAATCAGTCTCAGGTGTACATCAATTGATGTGTGGATAAAGAAAATGGTGTGTGTGTGTATCCATACTATGGAATACTACTCAGTCAAAAAAAGAATGAAATACTGTATTTTGCAGTAACTCAGTGGAAGCGGAGGCCATTATCCTAAGTAAAGTAACTCAGGAATAGAAAACCAAATACCACATGTTCCCACTTCTAAGTGGGAGCTAAGCTATGTGTACACAAAGTCATACAGAGTGGTTTAATGGACACTGGAGACTCAAAAGTGGGAAGGATGGAAGAGGATGAGGGATGACAAATTATCTATTGGGTACAATGTACACTATTCAGGTAATCGGTACACTAAAATCGCAGAATTCACCACTATACACAATTTATCCATGTAATAACCAAAAACCACTTGTACCCCCAAAGCTATTGAAACAAAAAAATTAATCTCCAACATAAGGGTAGCCAGTTATTTCACTACCATTTATTGAATAGAGTGTCCATTCCCCAGTGTATCTTTTTGTCTGCTTTGTCAAAGAACCAATGGTTGCAGGTGTACCGCTTTGTTTCTGGACTCCTTAAGTCCACTGGTCTATGTATCTACTTTCTTTTTTTCTAATATTTGTACACCTGTTTATTCATATTTATACCAGTATAATGTTATACTACACTGAAAAAATGATCTTTAAATACTGCTATGCAGTGTTTTTTATTTATTTATTT
>NW_012103591.1:3892-4326 GCF_000951045.1 Mandrillus leucophaeus
TACACCAAACCCCCGTGACACAAAATTTATTTATAGGACAAACCTGCACATGTATAACTGAAATTAAAAGTTAAACTAATAAACAAAATTTTAATTGAAACATTTCAATAGACATTTGTTCAAATCAGATATTCAAATGAGCATTAAGTACATCAAAAGATGTTGAACGTATCAGTAATAAGGAAACGAAGATTATAAACACAATGAGATACTACTTCATAGCCAGGAGGACTGCTATATTATAAAAGATAATTATTATTATTATTATTGGAGAGAATGGGCAAATATTTGATCCTAATTTATTGTTTGTATGCTGACATCCTGGCAAGTTGATGGAAATATGAAGTGGTGCAATTACTTTGGAAAATAGTTTGACAGTTCGTCAAACATTAAACATATAGTTAGTATATCTCCAATAACTCTGCCTTTAGGTA
>NW_012103591.1:6512-8675 GCF_000951045.1 Mandrillus leucophaeus
ATATAATATATATTATATATGTGATATATAGACACTTATTTTGACATATATTATTTAGAATATTTATAGTAGAAACCAAAACAGGCCAGCTGAATCAAATCAGGAAGTATCTTCTAAAGATCATTTTCTGTGGAAGCTGGGGAAGAAATTGAACTGAAGAGAATGTTTTAGAAACAAACAAACCAACAATTGCTGCTTTTATTTCCTCTAGTCTTTGCATTTCTTAGAAAATGAGTCCTTTATTTGTCTTTATCAGTTACAAAGTGGATAGATTCTCTTTGACTCTCTGGAAGAAAGGAAAAACCATGGCACCTCACAGACCCTGTTTTAACAGATCACAGTGATAGTAACTTTACATAGTTCCAACTGATATTCATCTTAATTTTAGTCCTCATTCCAATATTTTAGATGGGTGAATATGATTGGCCCATTTTTGGTCAAGGCACACACCTGATCCAACTAACTCTGACCAGAACTGCAGAAAAAGATACTTAATGGATAAGGAATTGAGAATATATTTTGCTGAGACATGGTTATTATTGGGTCAGGAGTCACAATACAAGGTGTCCTTCCAGAACGTAAGGAATATTAAATGTCAAGGAAGACGGGACTGGGCCAAATCTTGTGCTTGAAAGCGAACATCAACAATGTTAAATAATAAATCTAGTTCAATGTTTTAACAATTTGGCTATTTCTCTTCGAATCTTATCGACTAACCATTAATGAATAAAACTCTGAGGCAGATATTATTTGGGATACACACTGCTAAGTCTGAGAAATGTATATTGGCAAGTATACCATTGTCAGATTATTTAGGCTGAGGACTGCCTTTGTCAGAATCCTTTCCTCTCTTGGCTTTAATCAGAATTGGCCAAAGATAAATGCTTAATGAGGTTTGGAAGGCACATGGCGGCAGCAGCCATTCCTCTCAGGAAGTCTTCAAGGCCAGATGAAAAATGGTCAAATACAGAGGTACTCAGTGGGTCCTAGCTTGTCATCACTCTCCTCGGCTCCACATCCAGCTTGTCTTCCTAACTGCCAGCGCTGATCAAAAATAGGAGCCCTCAGCCCAACACCAGATGCTTGGCTGCAGATCCACAGAGTAGTAGCTATACAGAGAAAACAAATTCCCCCAGATCTATCTATGGGCTCCTCCTCAGGATCCCACTTTGCCAGATAGACATGTTGGATTTCTCAGATTTCCCTGTAAATCAAATTGTACACTCCTGCAGTTCTTCAGTATTCTCAGATACTCCAGCTCTTTCTTTCACTTTCCCATCATCTCCTATAATTGTATCCTAAAATCTGCATCCCTTTATACATTTAGTTGCAGCTCCACTTTCAAAACATAACTGACAACAGAGCTAAATAGCAAACCTACCTATGATGTTCGATGTTGCCATTACCAGTAGATTGACATGAGTTTCTAAAGATGATGAAAAATAATCATAATCCTCTTGAACTGGCCCTAATATTATCTGCCATTTATTGGGAACTTCTATTATTTTATGGGAGCTTACAAACATGCCTCTATGCTTACGCATGTACTTGTTTTCCTTTCCTAAAACAGTTTATTATTATTATTTGCTTGGAGAAATCAAGCTGAGTGCAAGAAGCCACTTTCATTTGCATACGTTTCTCGGTATGTTTACTTCTTCCAATATGCCTCCACATCACTTTATATGCAATTCTTTTACTAAAACTGCCACTTTTTAAATAATTATTTATTTGTATCAGAATTTATTTTTACTACTCAGTTCTGTTACGTGGAGATAAAGACCAAGTTCAGTAGCTAGTAAGACTTGCATGATTAAGAACCTATTGTAGAATCAATAAAAAGTTCGTTAATCATAAAAGGGTCATTCAATCTAAAGTGAACATTAGTGTCTTCGATAGTTTAAAAAATCATATAAAAAATTTTAACGGCCTCCTCATTGAGATGTGGGATCTATAATTTTTCTCCTGGAATGTAGCAAGGCATATGAATACCTGGCCAAAAAAGTACAATATAGGTGACTCTGTATGACTTCTGCCTACATCATAAAACGTTACTTAAAGGTAGCATCTACCTGGTTCTCCTAGGATGCTAAATCTTAGAACTCTCTCTTGCTACATCCACCTTTTGGAGCCCAGTCACTATGCTATCATAAGCTTAAACCATAT
>NW_012103592.1:0-298 GCF_000951045.1 Mandrillus leucophaeus
TGTTAAGTGGACAGGGATACATTTCTAAGTTGTACTTGTATTTTATAGTAACTCAAGAACTCTACTTTCATTTCTACCAGAGAAGAAGTTGCTCACACATTTGCATCAGTTACAATAGGTCTTTAAATAAATTTACAATGTTTTGACTTTTCATTAAAGTCTCTCAGGCTCAATTTTTCATGCCACTGTGTTTTAGGAGACCAGACTTAAGAGTCAGAGAGGCCGGGCGCAGTGGCTCACGCCTGTAATCCCAGCACTTTGGGAGGCCAAGGTGGGCAGATCATGAGGCCAGGAGATC
>NW_012103592.1:2421-3169 GCF_000951045.1 Mandrillus leucophaeus
AAGATCATCCAATCAATACTGTTTCCTACTCCCTTGACTCTCTTCCCCTACTCTGAGGTTTTTGCCTTTATAGTCTCCTTCTTCATGACCTCTCCTCTGAGCATGCTTTCACTTGACCCTGGAGGTTGTATCTCCCCAATCTGCAGATCGTTTTTTACAGAAAATAAAGCTGTCTGCCAAGCACAGTAGCTCAGGCCTGTAATCCCAGCACTTTGGGAGGCTGAGGTGGGTGGATCACCTGAAGTCAGGAGCTTGAGACCAGTCTGGCCAATATGGCAAAACCAATTTTTTTGCCAATATGGCAAAAAATCTCTACCAAAAATACAAAAATTAGCCAGGCATGGTGGTACCTGCCTATAATCCCAGCTACTCAGGAGACTGAGGCAGGAGAATCGCTTGAACCCAGGAGGCAGAGGTTGCAGTGAACTGAGATTGTGCCACTGCACTCCAGCCTGGGCAACAGAGTGAGAGACCCTGTCTAAGAAAAGAAAAAAAAAAAAAAAAGGAAAGAAAGAAAATACAGCTCTCCCCCTTTTCTCTAGAGATCTCATGGTTTTGTTAACACCCTTCTTATCTGTTTGAGCACTCATGTCTTTCCTGGGTCATTGCCTTGTCCCCTCTAGACCATCAGCATCTTGAGGAGGACAAGAACTGGTGTCTCTCGTATCCAACATAGTCTCTGAGTAAACAAATGCCGTAAGAACCTACCCAGCATCCACCATTAGCCTAATGGACTCCCTCACCTCAG
>NW_012103592.1:5435-7767 GCF_000951045.1 Mandrillus leucophaeus
ATGATGGTTTCCAGCTGCATCCATGTCCCTACAAAGGACACAAACTCATCCTTTTCTATGGCTGCATAGTATTCCATGGTGTATATATGCCACATTTTCTATACCCAAAGGATTATAAATCATGCTGCTATAAAGACACATGCACACGTATGTTTATTGCGGCACTATTCACAACAGCAAAGACTTGGAATAAACCCAAATGTCCATCAGTGACAGACTGAATATCTTGATTCTTAATAAGAAAGGGACTCAAATTATTTTATACCTGGAACAAATGAAGTAGGCAGCTAGAAGGCTAAATTTCATCTCCAAGGGAGAACAGCTCAATGTTTGACTTAGATGCATCTAATTTTCTGTATTTTTTTTCTGCTAGTCAAAAAGGCCACCCCGAGCTAATTTCTTTCTACATAAAATTCAATCATATTTCCCCCCATATAGATTTCATATGAAATTGATCCTTATCCCGAAAATTAAAAATATTTTCTTTTCTGTATTATTTCAATGTGCAGTAGAGATAACTTAGAAGGCCTTAAAGCAAAAGACAGAATGACAGCTGATTCATTTGAATTTGTTACAGCAGACAATTACAGAAAGCCTGCTAAGTATTAGATATGGCAAGGGTAAGAAGAGACAGAAGACAGGGTCTTGAATTAAGAGCTGAGGATTTGAGGTTTGATTTGGGTTCATGTCTCAGTAGTACCACCACTAGCATTGTTACCTGAAGCAGATTTTTTAACTTTCCTGAGCCTCACTCTCTTGGTTTTAAAGTAGGGATAATATCATCTATCTCAGGCCGGGCGAGGTGGCTCACGCCTGTAATCCCAGCACTTTGGGAGGTCGAGACGGGCGGATCACAAGGTCAGGAGATCGAGACCATCCTGGCTAACACAGTGAAACCCCGTCGCTACTAAAAAATACAAAAAACTAGCCGGGCGAGGTGGCGGGCGCCTGTAGTCCCAGATACTCGGGAGGCTGAGGAAGGAGAATGGCGTAAACCCAGGAGGCGGAGCTTGCAGTGAGCCGAGATCCGGCCACTGCTCCAGCCTGGGTGACAGCGCGAGACTCTGTCTCAAAAAAAAAAAAACAAACAAACAAACAAACAACAACAACAAAAAAACCATCTATCTGATAAGAAATGCAGGAGAAATAGAGTGGCTAATATTTAATGAACACTTACTATATTCCTGGAATAGTGTTCTGTTCTTCACACGTATTGTCTTATTTAGCCATCAAAAGAGCTTTATCAGGGAGGTATATTTGTGATCTTTCACTTCACAGATTAGGAAATGGAGGCTTAGGTTAATTAATCCACAAGTTTGCACAGACATTAAGGGTAAAGATAGGACTTGAACTTGGATCTCTTTGACTCCAGAGTCTGTACTTCTTCAGAATCACTGTGCTACTGATCTGAAAGCTTGCTTTTATCTTTATTTGCCCCTACATCTAGATCTATTTATGTTCATATCTATGTATCCATATCCAGATACATCTATCTGGCTCCCTATTATCATGCCTGGTATATTATCTGATATACAAATAATTCAGAAGTTAATACAGTACATGCTAAAAGCCATATTGATAAATGTGATATGAGTTCAGAGAAGAGCAAGCACACATTGAACTTTGGTGGTCAGGAGGGCTTCAAGGGAGAGATGGAACTAATGCTAGGCTTTGAAGAATGGTGTGATTAACACTTATTTGCTTGCTCTGTCAGCCATTCTTCCATTCCTCCTCAGTAAGAGAAAGTCCTGTTGAATGTGTTTGTCAGCCTCTCTTGCAGCTAGGTGAGGCAGCTAGGTGTGACTGCGTTTTCACAGTAAGTGTTCATTAAGTATTAGTCACTCTATTTCTCCTTCATTTCTTACAATGATCCTATGGGATTGATGATATCTCAATTGATGAAGTCCACACCATAAGGATGACAGAGAAGACAGCTAGTTGGGGCCTGGGATTCTGATTATTCTGAAATTACCAAGCCAGCCCTGGGCTACCTACCACTGGGAGTTTCTTAGGTCAAAGAAAAACAATGTCCAATCTCTAAGCTGTTGTTATTTTGCATCACACGCAGCCAGTAGGCTGATGCAGATGGGAGGGTTTGGATTTGATAAGTGAGAGCATACTAAGCTGAGGAATCTATCAGGGTGTGAGCAAGGTAAAGAGAAACTAAATTGTTGCTATTCTTTCCAGGTCTAGTTTTCTTGTAGAGGATATTGTAAACATTAACTAAAATAACACTTGGACTTTAGAATCAGACATGTCTAAGTTGAAATTCAACTTCTGTCAGTTACTATATCATTTTGGGTAAGTCCCTTAACTTGTCTGAACTCAATTT
>NW_012103593.1:0-1663 GCF_000951045.1 Mandrillus leucophaeus
GAGTCAGCTGGGTCTGATCTTATTCACTGTCGTAATTTTCTGTTAGGCTTTTTGCAAAGGTGGTTTCACAAGGAGGGTCTTGGAGGATGAGTCAGAGTTTACTGGTCAAGCAGAGGAGGACAGGCACCCGAAGCAGTGGGCCGGCTCACAGGGAAGCCCGGGGCAAGAAGGAAACTGCAGTTAGAGGCTGGGGGCCGAGGAGGCCGCTGGGGAGGTCCGCAGAACACGGGGGGTTTGCCAGCCTGGTAAGGAGTGTGGACTCGGTGGGGGGGCAGCAGGGAGATGGCGAGGGAATCTAGCAAGGGGTAGAAGTCGGAACTGGAAGAAGTCAAGCAGGTTATGAAATATCAAGGTGCTTGGGCCACAGGAGGAAAGGTGAGTGCTGGGAACAAGTTGAAGGGACCCAGAACCACCGAGAGGAAGCCCGAATCTCTGTCAACACTTGTTCGTCCATGAATTCCTCACCTTCTTTGGGCCTTCACTGGGTGCTCCCTGCTTTGCTGGAACCAGTCACCCTTCGGCATGAAAATCATGCAGAAAATCGGCAGCTGTTGGGGAAACCCTGACAAAGATTGAGACCCCCTCAGAAAGAATGCACTACGTCCAGCACTTCGGAGCTTCTCGCCAGACCTTTCACGGTACAGATGGGGAAACTGAGGCCCCGAGAAGGGCTATGAGCCGATCAGGCCGCACAGCTAACTGGGGACAGAGCAGGACTGGAACCTTCTTATTCTGATCCTTGAACCAGCGATCAGCCCCCACTACCATGAGTTCCTCCCATGACCACACATGGCCGTGGATCAAACAGAACAAACCAGAGGTTAACACGGCCCCATTTCCCCACAAACGAGACAAGATGTTTGAAGCACATGAATACGGCCTGTCCCCCAGAGTGAGGAAGTTCAAGATAAAAATCATGAAGCCCATACTGATTATTTTAAACACTGTTTCAGAATTCCTAAGAAACTAAGCTTCTATTAAAATACAAACAAGCTTTGAAGTCATTTGACGATAAAAGGTATTTTCTGGGCCAAGCCTGGTGAGGGGGAAGGCTTACAGTGTTTTGAAACAAACTTTGGAGAGCTCATCATGGTTTGAAAAGAGTCAGATAATAGATCACAGACATGTTTGTCTCAGCCCGGCCGAGACAACACACTCCATCCTCAGAGTCTTGTGCAATCGCTCACATCACACAGTCCCAACGTACAGAAGTGCCGGGATCTGTCAAGACCCACAGCCCCAGAGCCAGACGGCCTGGGTTCAAATCCCAGCTTGCTACTCACCAGCCTAGGTGAGTCTCCTGACCTCTCTGTGCTTGGTTTCCTCATCTGTAAATAGGATAATATTAGTCACCTGTTCCTAGGGCGGATTTGAAGATTAAATGAGTTCGTGTGAAGGGTGTAGAGCGGCGGTTGTGCTTCCTTGGTGTTAGCTATCATTATTCGTTCCACGAATCTCGATGGGGAGAAATATCCCAGCGGCATCCGGCCTGACGGGTCCTCCTCAGTCACGGACCACTTACCTATGAGTAGATGGCTTGCTACTAAGTATGGTGGCCCTAACTGTTGACTGGGACACAGGGAGGCCCCACCCCAAAACTACTGAGGCAGACTCTGCATTTTAACGAGATTCCAAGGGGACTCAGGCACACACTGAAGATGGA
>NW_012103593.1:3468-5199 GCF_000951045.1 Mandrillus leucophaeus
ATCACGAGGTCAGGAGATCGAGACCATCCTGGCTAACACGGTGAAACCCCGTCTCTACTAAAAAATACAAAAAACTAGCCGGGCGAGGTGGCGGCACCTGTGGTCCCAGCTACTCCAGAGGCTGAGGCAGGAGAATGGAGTAAACCTGGGAGGCGGAGCTTACAGTGAGCTGAGATCTGGCCACTGCACTCCAGCCTGGGCGACAGAGCGAGACTCTGTCTCAAAAAAAAAAGAAAAAAAAAAGCAAATCCTCAAAGTGTCTTAGAATGAAATGGACATGGACATTATGCTTTTGGAGTAAAAACCTAAGACTCAAAATTCAATAAGAATGGGTATACTTCCAGTGTGAACAGGGCTGTCTCTGCTCATCCCATGAAGGTTTAAAATTTTATTTTATTTTTGAGATAGAGTCTCACTCTGTCGCCCGGGCTGGAGTGCAGTGGTGTGATCTCGGCCACCGCCTGGGTTCGTGATTCTCCTGCCTCAGCCTCCCGAGTAGCTGGGATTACAGATGCACCCCACCACGCCCAGCCAATTTTTGGATTTTTAGTAGAGACGGGGTTTCACGTTAGCCAGGCTGGTCTCGAACTCCTAACCTTAGGTGATGCGCCCGCCTCAGCCTCCCAAGGTGCTGGAATTACAGGCGTGAGCCACCGTGCCCGGCCCTTGAAGGTTTTTTTGCTCCAGCCTCCATGGGCACCAAGCACTGGGCCTGTTCCGAAAAGCCTCCCGGGTCCACAGTCCCAGCAGGGAGGGGCATCGGGTTCAGTCCTTCCATGGGGAACGGTCGCTGGAGCCCCCAGCATCTGGCCTGGACCCGCTTGATGGAATCCAGCCTCCTTCTAATCATTCTTTTTGTTGTTGTTCAGTCCCTTCCTGTTTATTTTTGTATTTTGTATCTTAACATTCATAAATGTAATTATGATAAAATAGACAATTTGGCACAGTGCTTCACATCTGTAATCCCAGCACTTTGGGAGACTGAGGTGGACGGATCACGAGGTCAGGAGTTCAAGACCAGCCTGGCCAATATGGTGAAACCGCATCTCTACTAGAAATACAAAAATTAGCTGGGTGTGGTGGTACACGCCTGTAACTTGGGAGGCTGAGGCAGAAGAATCACTTGAACCCTGGAGGCGGAGGTTTCAGTGAGCCGAGATTGTGTCACTGCTCTCCAGCCTGGGCAACAGAGAATGACTCCATCTCAAAAAAAAAAAAAAAAAGAAAAAGAAAAAGAAAAAAAAAGAAAGGCCGGCGCAGTGGCTTACGGCTGTAATCCCAGCACTTTGGGAGGCCGAGACAGGTGGATCACCTGAGGTCTGGAGTTCGAGACTAGCTTTGCTAACATGGTGAAACCCCAAGTCTACTGAAAATACAAAAAAATTAGCTGGTCGTGGTGGTGGGTGCCTGTAATCCCAGTTACTCGGGAGGCTGAGGCAGCAGACTCGCTTGAACCTGGGGGGCAGAGGTTGCGGTGAGCTGAGATTGCACCCCTGCACTCCAGCCTGGGTGACAAGAGTGAAACTCTGTCTCAAAAAAAAAAAAAAAAATGTAGACCGGGCGTGGTGGCTTGTTCCTGTAATCCCAGCTCTTTGGGAGGCTGAGGCGGGCAGATCACAAGGTCAGGAGTTTGAGACTAGCCTGGCCAACATAGTGAAACCCTGTCTCTACTAAAAATACAAAAAAATTAGCCGGATGTGATGGCGGCTGCCTGTAGTCCCAGCTACTTGG
>NW_012103593.1:5249-5537 GCF_000951045.1 Mandrillus leucophaeus
TTAGCTGGGCGTGGTGGCTTGTTCCTATAATCCCAGCACTTTGGGAGGCTGAGGCGGGCAGATCACAAGGTCAGGAGTTTGAGACCAGCCTGGCCAACATAGTGAAACCCTGTCTCTACTAAAAATACAAAAAAATTAGCCGGATGTGATGGCAGCTGCCTGTAGTCCCAGCTACTTGGGAGGCTGAGACAGAAGAATTGCCTGAACCCAGGAGGCAGAGGCTGCAGTGAGCCGAGATCGTGCCATTGCACTCTAGGCTGGGCAACAGAGTGAGACTCCGTCTCAAAA
>NW_012103594.1:0-876 GCF_000951045.1 Mandrillus leucophaeus
TGGAGCACAAAGGCCCTGAGTTCCACGGAGCCAGGAGAACTCAAGTTCCACAGAGCAAGAAGACTTTGAGTTCCATGGAGCAAGAAGACCCTGAGTTCCACAGAGCATGCAGACTGCAGAATTCAATGGAACTCAACGAGATGATGCAGGAGATCGGCCAGGAGCGGGACACAAAGAGCTGCTGTGTGTGCACAGCATGTTTGGTCTTGGGGGCCCTTGGAGGTGGAGGTTGATGAGGCATATAATGCGGAGGCATTTGCTCAACAGGTTTTCAAAGAAGAGGGCATATAGCACTTCCGCACACTCAAAAGCACGCTGGGTGGAAGGTTATATGACAGCCTGCAGCCGGCTGGGCAACCAGAGGAGAGGCTGGCTGGCCTGTGCCCACCTGGGCGAAGCTTCAGAGACTGGATGACTTTTTTCTGGGGCACTTCTCCCCTCCTCTTCTTGGGTGCTTCTCTTGTCTTTTCTTTCACGTTTGTGGGGCAGGGGAGATGATTCTGTAGAAATGAACAAAGATAAGAAAACTTAATGGCCAGGCATTTAACATCTTATTTTCTGAGCTTCTGCTAATGATGGGTTGTGACTACTGACTTGAGTGATTCTCATTACATTCATCTTAGAGAACACAGGATCCTCACTTCCTAGAGCAGGTTGCATAACAATGATATTAACACCAACAGGCACCACCATGCCTGGTTAATTTTTAAATTTATTTTGTAGAGACAAGGTCTCATTATATTGCCCAGGCTGGTCATAAATTCCTGGGCTCAAGCAATCTTTCCTCCTCAACCTTCCAAAGTGCTGGGATTACAGACATGAGTTACTGTGCCTGGCCTGGCAGTTCCTTATAAAGCTAAGTATACCCTTATATAT
>NW_012103594.1:3058-3374 GCF_000951045.1 Mandrillus leucophaeus
CCCAAATATTCATCAACAGAGAAATGTATGAACAAAGCACAGTGCATTCATACAGCAGAATACTATTCAGCAATACAAAGGAAACTACTAAAATACACACTATGGAGGTGTCTCACAAGCATTATGCTGAGACAGCTGGACATAAAAATCTATATTGTATGATTTCAAGCAAAATGAACTTACGGTTAAAAAGCCCCTACAACAGTACTTTCCTCTGGGGTAGTTAAAAATTGCCTAGGAATGAGCATGAGGGAGGTTTCTGGGGATGATGGAAATATTCCATTCTGAAAAGGGGTGATGGTTATATGGGTGTATT
>NW_012103595.1:0-1866 GCF_000951045.1 Mandrillus leucophaeus
AGGCAGATTCCAAGAGCATTCCCTCAACCCTCTCCTGCATGTCAGTCTGTCTCAGAGCTTGCCTCCCACATGTCCCAGTGGTATTACCATCCGGGAAACAATTTCTATCAGTGTCTTACCTTGTCCACTCCCAAGCCACAAGGAGAGCATGAATTCACACGTGAATACACTGGAGGCATCAGCCTTTGTCTACAAATTCTTAGGGGAGACTTTACCACCTAGAACCTGTGATCAGCCAAACAGGCTCTCTGTTGTTTCTCTGTACCCACAGGAGGTTGGACGTTTCTCTAGTCTCTGGCTTACTGGGAGGGAGGGGCAGTGTCAGCATACAGGACAGGTTTACTGTGGATCTAGGTCTAATTTCTACCCGATGCAGCCCAGAGCACCACCTCCTACTATAAAAGGAAGACGTCAGTGAGGTCCACTCATGTGCTTTACAGTTCTGGTTTGCAGATTCCTCTTACACTGTGGTCTTGGGACTTTGTTGGAATTTCAGCTCTCCATTGGAAACTATGCTCGCTACAGTATCCAGTACTTCTGAATGCTCTGCACTAGGGAGATATTCAATGATCTGGTCTGCCCTTTTGCTGGGAATGAACATCTTCACATTATAAATGATACAAGTATCGTTTATGCATTTTTTATGAGCTTGATTTGTGAGATTCATCCTGTCAGAGATCTATTCTTGTAGGAACTGGTATAATGAGATTTCCAAACCTAAAATGCATAGAACCTGGGCTCTGCTGCTTGTGGAAACTCCTCTAGGTAGAGACACAATTGTACAGACAGTGCAGTGCAGCTAATATTCTCATCTCAAAGAGATCCGTTTAGTTAAACGCATTATCTACTACAGAAACCAGGTCCTTGGGTTCATTTGATAAAGAAAGTCCCACTAGATGGCATATTTCCATCTTTTTTTTCTACCTCTATGACTCCAGAATCTGGCTCAGGGCCTGGAAATCATAAGGGCTTAACATAGTTATTTTGATGAATTCTTTTAAGAAGTGATTTTCCTCATTCTGTACTTTCTTCCAAAGAGTGAAAAAGAAATAGACATTACTGAGTTTTCTGGAATAAATCAAATATGTTATATAGGGTTTTTCTACCTTATAGAGGAGTACCGTTACCATGGTTTCTGCAAACTTGAAACAGCACCGAAGTGGCTGCTCTCAGCCCAGCCAGGAGTTCTCCTGAACATTATCTGTGAGCAATGACCTTCAAGTTCACATGAGTAACACTTTTCAAATGGGCCCTCAAACATTCTTCTTTAACTTTAAAAGGACTTGGAAGTAATATTTCTCTGAGTTACTGCACTGCACAATGAATGTCTTTCTCTGCCAGTGAAGGTGTCTTTGCACTAAACAACTTTGCTTTTTGCACCAAAAATAAATGTGTTCCACTAAGAATTATACTGGAGTACATGTAAATGTCTAGCTTAAAAAGAAATGGTTCACTCTAAGGTAAAAGCTCATAGTTTAAAAATCAGACTTCCACCTTCTTGTCAGGAGTAATGCCGCATCCTTTCCAACTGTACTTTGATGAAGAAGATTAGCAGATGAATGGATACAACTCTTCAAGCTGAAAGAATCCTTAGAAGTCATTAAAGGGAACTCCTTACCTAAGATGAGTATTGACATTGCAATAGATGAGAAAGAATGGGCTTGGGAGGAATCAGACATGGGTTCCTTGAAACCACAGCCACCCCTTCTTGCCTTTCTCTGTGCTCTGCTCAAGATTACCATCAGTAATTCCCTCTTTCCTTTCTTCCATCAAGACAAACCTGATCTGTCCTGTGCTGCACTTTCTCAGTTTTTACCAGGTGACAGAGTGCTTCATGCTAAGTTGTTAATAGTTTTTTGTTTTTTT
>NW_012103595.1:3351-8664 GCF_000951045.1 Mandrillus leucophaeus
ATCTCAATATAAGGCAAAATACGTTTACAATTGTGTTTTAGAATTCAGGCTTCACAGCCAACACTCAAGCACCATGGTCAATGATTGCTTTGGACTCTAAATGAAAAACCTTTGAATGTTGAGCTTGCAAATGCAGCATTATAAGATATCAATTGTGGCAGGCATCAGAATTCTCCTGTCTCTAACTTAAAATTGGGGGCCCGGCATAGCTTCTCCCCCATTATTCTTTTTATACTTTTAATCAGATACAATCATCAATATTTTTCTAAACAATTATTTGAATTTGCTCTGCTTAGCAATACCTATTACTAGACCCTCATCACCTGAACTCAAGTAAAAAAAAAAAAAAGAGATAGAAAGATATCTTATGAGCACCTGTCAAGTATGAGGTCCCATACCTGATATTTATAGAGGCAAAGATGGAGTGGTCTAGTGTCTATGCTCAGGTAAGTGGCTGCAAATTAGGGATAAGTAAACACTACACAATGCATCTAATACAAGGCAGAAGATGTCCAATGCCACAGAAACATACCAGGAAAGTGACATGAGGTTTCAAACCAGAGACTTCAGAGCTACTTGGGAAGATCAGAGAGGAAATGTGAAGGGTCTCACACCCAGCAGCTCGCTGCCTTGTCAGCTCCATGCAGGGATGGATTACTCTGCAGGTGCATGAGAAAGGGGCCCAGCTTCTCAGGGAGCATCTCTTCTGAGGCCACGTCTTCTTTTCTGCTGACACCCATCACAGTGAGTTGACCTCAGGTCCATCTTTTACCTGCCTGCCCGAACTCCTCATTGGGTACGAGGTTCCATTTCCCCAGTACTCTGGGACCTGGTCCCCTTTCATTCCCCACATGCAGTGTTGTGCTTGGTCATGGAGGGAACAGGTAGGCCACACTTCCCAAGCCAGTCCCATCTGGTTTCCCAGTCCTGAGTTCTCTGCTTACTTTGGAAGGCAGCTCAGACAGAGTTGACATTTGTAATGTGCCTTGAACCGTGAGGAATGGGGTGGATGGCAGTGTAGAGGGAGATGCTCAGCCACACTGGAGTGAAAAACACCAGGCACACAGCTTAAAGCTGTAGGTATGTAAATATTATACCCTCTTCTTTGTGTTCAAAGTAGGAAGCTTCCAGGATCAAATATCATGGTTTACAGAATTGTCCTTGCAATCGAAGGTTTTCTGTAACGGACAGTGTTTGTTTCTAGGAGAAGGTCTAAAGGAATTTGCCTCTATGGCTGGTTTTATCCTCTGTAATTTAGGGGACACAAAAGGGGTACTTAAAAACGTATGCTTTCAGTCGATTTTATTTTAAAAATCTACATAACTTTGGTATGCTGGGAGGCAAATAGGGGGTCTAACTGCACTTTGTAAAGTATGGGATGGCAAAAGATGAAAAAAATACCAGCAGTTATCCTCTGAGACTCTAATTGAATTCACTCTTTTGCAATATAGGTCATTATAGTAACAGCAGGGGCTATGGAATTATGAGAGTGGAGAAGATATAATTTTGAGATCCTTAAATTCATGGTGAATAGAGTTTTCTTTCAGTCATACTTGGTGAGGACTATATTTAACACCCAAGAGAAATTTGGAATATCATTAAGTCAATACATTCTGCGAAGACCAAAATTCTTTTCTCTATTATCTTGGAGTCTTAGGACAAAAAGGTATTGTGAGAAGCCAGAGGATGTAATAGATTTTGGGAGCAGTGTGAATAACGATGCTGTATTGGGAAAGAGTAGGGTAGGGTGAGGATTGGAATTTAAAGATCTATTGAAGGAAAAAAAAGACATCACAGGGTTATCAGTTGAATAGAACTGATCCAAATATCAGAAAAAAAAATGATTGGACATGGTGCCCAGTATAGAATGAGTGAAAAGAGGATGAAGATAAGTTATTAGGAGGGGATTGTAACAGCTCAGGCCAAAAGAATGAACATGTATTACTGTGCCTGCCTTAGTCCAAAGACAAGCAATGATCTCTAAGACCATTTAGTGTGCTAAATTGAGAAGACAGTAAGAGACCATTTTGAACCATTACTAAGTTATTTGAACTTTTGTTGAGAAAAGCATGCAATTCCCTTACTCAGGTTATGTTGGGATTTGAAATGAAGTACTTCTAGCTTCCCCATAATCAATTTCAATTTTGCCAAGCTCTGAGGCAATGGGAATTCAATGAGGGTCATTAATCCTGCTGAGAATAAAGCAGACACAGTCCACGGAATTTCAGGCTGCTTTTCTGATTGTGTCTAGACTCAGCCATTGTGCATAGGCCACGGCCTAGCCAGCTGCACAGGAGTTCCATGGAGGCCCAAAGGCAAAGTAAGAAACAAGGTATCAAAAAAATTAGGATCATGGCTTTGTTCCAGCCACTGGTCCTCAGCCCCGTGGGGCATGGTTGTCCTTCTCCCCTGACCAAAGCACATGTGCACTGCCGGCCTCTGGTTCAGGGACCCTCTGCCCTGGTGAGCTCTCACTCTCTGGGCTACTGAGAAGCTGAGTCTGCAGCCATCATTTACCTGTGTTCAGTTGTGATTGCTTTGCTGGATGAAATGTCTGGACATTGATACAACCTCGGCAAACACTAAGGCATAATTTGTTCATACCATGTCCTCCTCAGAATCATCAGAGAACTGTGAGATCTCAGAGTTAGATATCCATGCTCCTTTGGGTCTTAAAAACCCTTTGAATTTTATGAACAGTGGTATTTCCCACTTACACTAACTGCTAGGAAGCTCTGGATCTGTGTTCTCAGTTCTAACAACGTGTCCAGAACCTGAGTGGATGTTTTATTTTTTTCTGTACTAATTCGCCTTTTTCTGGCTTTCTTTTCCTATCTTTTTTTTTTTTTGCCCTTTTCCCATGATTTCTCTGACTTAATTTTTTTTCTGAATTTCAAGTCCTTGTTGAAAAAAAACTGGTGATAGAAAATTATGTTTACAGGAAAAAGTAGCCCTTCAGCTTATTGTTATCCTTTTATAGTGATGAGCACCAAAATCTCTTTTTTTAAATCAATACACATGAGGCTTTTTTACTTAACAAGTTATTTCCTAATTTGAGACATCCTTTCTCACATATGATCATCTTTTGCAAGTTAAATCACTTACACTTATTTGTCAGCTTTGAGAAATCTCCTCCAACTACAGTATTTCCACGACGAAATGCACATTCTCATGAACCACCCGTCTTTTATAAATGTGCTGGGATCTGCAGCCATAAAATGGCCATCCGCAGTTACTGCTTTGCCACCGAGCCCGTCTGCAACAGCACCTCCCCTGATCATCTGTGGCCCAAACTCATGCATCCTGCAAAGGCATTTGTTCACTGGCATTGCTTCCTGTCAGCCTCCAGTCTTCCCTCCTTCTATCTAGTCACAACCTTCTCATGAGTTTTAGTGCCAGGACAACTGTAGAACCGTGATCTGATTCCAGGGACCAAAATGTCATGGGAAGCTTGAGATCCCTGATTGCCACTCTCATGGAAGCCCCATTGGCCACGCTGGCATCTTGTATTTGTGGACCACAGGGTATAGAGATTAAACCATCTCTGTAGTGCTTAGCACCCTTTTGTGAATAGAAAAGAGAACCCCAGAGACCGGAGGGAGAATCCAGCCCAGACTGAGGGATGGCCAATCCTAAACCAGCCTCCCTGCAGCTTCCGGACGCAGACACTTCTCCATAAGCATCTTTGGCAAAAGGCATTTCAGGATCAATTTTCTTCACATATGCATGGAATTGGTTTGAAAAGAGCCACATCCTGTTTACTCGCAATGCAGCTAAAAAGGAGCCACATGCAAAGAAAGAGTGGGATATTGTGAAAATATCATGGGATCGGATATCAGCGACCCTGGATCCTACCACGGCATAGTCTGAGCTGGGGGTGTTGGTTTCACCATGTGAAAATATGGTTAATAAGGTGTTCCTTATTTTTTAAAAATGCAAGGGGATAATGTATATAAAAGAATCATAAAATGTTTGGTTTCATATTTTATGATGCTTATTTACATACTTATTATTCCAAACAAGAGGTTATACTTTAAAATCTGGACAGTTATTTCCAGTCTGGTTTCTCCAAACCTATTACTTTTATGGAGAGGAGAAAATAGGAACCTATCTTATCTGTCAAGATTGTAAATTAAATCAGTACTTGATGCCCTCAGTAGCAGATTTAATTGCCCATATAAAAAGTGAAGGTAAGCTTTGACAATAAATGTAAATGTAAACAAGGTCATCCTGAAACATCACAGCATTCTGGCATATTTATTACCTATATTGATTATTTTGTTTCCGTGATAGTTAATGTTACATGTCAAATTGGCGAGGCCAACCTACTCAACTATTTGGTCAAACACCAGTCTGGAAATTGCTAGGAAGGTATTTTTTAGATGAGCTAAACCTCTAAGGCAGTAGACTTTCAGTGGGGCAGATTGCTTTCCGTGTGTGGGGGCGTCATCTAGTCAGTAAAGGCCTTCCCGAGAAAAGATTGGAATTTCCTGGGAAAGGGGGAATTCTGCCTCCAGACTGTCTTCAGAGTCTAGGTGCAACTGTTTCCGGGATGTCCAGGCTTCCGGCCCCCCCTGCAGATTTTGGACTTGCCAGACTTTACGATTAAATGAACAAATTATTATATAAATTATGAACATAATTCTTTATATGAATCTCTCTTAATCTCTGTCTCCTGCTCTCCTCTCTCTCTATAAATAATAGAGACATGCAGTTGTCCATATACATATACACATATATACATTCTGTGAACATATATAAACACACACGCACACATCTTCTTGGGTCTATTTCTCTGTAGAACTCTGACTAACACTGTTTCCCTCCTTTTCCCCAAGGACAGGAGAGACTGAACCGTGAGTGGGAAAAGCCACAGGCAGACAAGAAACGCCGGCCCCTCACCTCTCTGCTCAGCGTCTTCCCGATGGTAGTAAAAAGGGTTCCCTGCCCTGCAGATGAGCCGCTCAAGCTCCCTGGTGGGTGCAGGGAAGCTCCACTGCCTGTGTGTGACTGTCTCTTTCTCTCGTCCCTCTTTCTTTCCCTTCCCCACCCAATTCCTGAGTGGGAGACTGACTCATCTTGGGGCTGGTGGACCAGGTGGATGCCCCGTGGCAATGGCCTGTGAAAAGGCAGGGGTCACACGCACATGGCGCGCTGAGCTCTGGGAGGAAAAGCACTTCCAGCAGGGGAGAGCAAGTCCAGACCCCACTCCAGAGCTGGCCATGTCCTCTGGCTATGTTTCACAGCCCTAAGGAGTGTTCAGATTTCATTTAGATGAAAACAAACTTTTGACCTAATAGATATTTATTTAGA
>NW_012103595.1:10429-10810 GCF_000951045.1 Mandrillus leucophaeus
TGAAACCCCGTCTCTACTAAAAATACCAAAAAAATTAGCCGGGCGTGGTGGCGGGCACCTGTAGTCCCAGCTACTTGGGAGGCTGAGGCAGGAGAATGGCCTGAACCTGGGAGGGGAGCTTGCAGTGAGCCGAGATCACGCCGACAGAGCCAGACTACGTCTCAAAAAAACAAAAAAAGAATAGAAAGAGCTGTTTCACTAAATTTGTACCAAACATTGGGGGTTGTCTTGGATCTGTGGAACAGTGGGTGACACCAGCAGGAAAAGAAGAATGTTTTTCCCACTGGAGGTTGGGACCCCAGCCGAAGCAGCAGCTTTAATTGGCTTTGAATCAGCTTTGAATAACCAGGGAGCAAATCCACGTGTCTCTGAACAGCCAGC
>NW_012103596.1:0-798 GCF_000951045.1 Mandrillus leucophaeus
GTAGAGATGACTGGGGATGTTAGGAAAAGCTGTAGCGATGGAATGATGGTGACAGCAATTGGAGAAATTCCATTTCTTAATCAGGAACTTACTCTACAATCTTCTCCAACTGCTGTTGGAGCTACTGAGTTTAGACAAGGCCTTAAAGAGAGAATGTTGTAGCTTCCAGGAGATATGGGATTAAAGATTTTTGTTGTTTTAATGAGTTAATTTTATGAATTTGTTTGAAAATGTGGTAATTATCAGGAAAATAAGCAGATTTACATGCAGTTGTAAGAAATAATGCAGATATATCCCATGCACCCTTTACCCAGTTTTCTCCAGGTATAAAAACTGCAAAACTACAATCTGTTATCACAATCAGAATACTGATACAGTCAAGATACAAACCAGTTCATCTCTAAAAGTATCCTTCATGATGCTCTTTATGGCCATATGTGGCCATTGTTGATATACAGAAACACAATGAATACTTGTATGTTAATCTTGTATCCTGAGACTGGGTTGAACTCACTTATTAGTTACGGGATTTGTGTGTGTGTGTATTCTGTAATTGTCTATGCAAATAGTCATGTCATCTGCAAATAAAGACAATTTTATTTCTTCCCTTCTGGTATGTATGCCTTTTCTTCCTCTATATTTCTGTTTTTATTTATTTATTTATTTATTTATTTATTTATTTATTTATTTATTTGAGGGAGTCTTGCTCTGTTGCCCAGGCTGGAGTACAGTGTTGCGATCTTGGTTCACTGCAACCTCCACCTCCTGAGTTCAAGCGATTCTCCTGCCTCAGCCTCC
>NW_012103596.1:848-1284 GCF_000951045.1 Mandrillus leucophaeus
TGTGGTAATTATCAGGAAAATAAGCAGATTTACATGCAGTTGTAAGAAATAATGCAGATATATCCCATGCACCCTTTACCCAGTTTTCTCCAGGTGTAAAAACTGCAAAACTACAATCTGTTATCACAATCAGAATACTGATACAGTCAAGATACAAACCAGTTCATCTCTAAAAGGATCCTTCATGATGCTCTTTATGGCCATATGTGGCCATTGCTGATATACAGAAACACAATGAATATTTGTATGTTAATCTTGTATCCTGAGACTGGGTTGAACTCACTTATTAGTTACGGGATTTGTGTGTGTGTATATTCCGTAATTGTCTATGCAAATAGTCATGTCATCTGCAAATAAAGACAATTTTATTTCTTCCCTTCTGGTATGTATGTCTTTTCTTCCTCTATATTTCTGTTTTATTTATTGTTCTTGCAAT
>NW_012103596.1:3634-5453 GCF_000951045.1 Mandrillus leucophaeus
ACATAACATATTTGTGCATGAGCTGAATATCAGCCTTGAATACATGTCAAGAGGTATGGAAAAAAGATGACACTTTGATAAGTACTAAATAACTAGATTCAATAAAATGTAATGACCAGTAGAGTGTGAGATGCAAGGAAAATGAACTTAAGAATCATTCGCAGATTCTCAGTTTGCATTACTGCATGAATGGAGGTAACACTACCAGAAACACAGAGTGCGCTGAAGGAAATATGGTTTGCAGGGTGGGGTGGAGATACAGAACTCAGTTCATGTCATCTTGAGCATAAGATGTGTAAAGACTATTCAGAGATGTCTAGCAATAGGTTAGTACTCAGCAGGAAAGTCAGATATAAAAAGGGGATTTAGGAGCCATGATTTAATTAATGGTCTTCAAATATAACTGCTTGGAGATTATCCAGGAAACATAAGCAGAGTAAGAAAATAAAGCAAAGACTATGATCCTGCTAAACTCTAATGTTTAGGACCAAAGTGAAAGAAACAAAGAGAAGAAAAGAAGAACAAGCTGTCAGGATGGAAGGAAGAAAACGAGGAGTAGAGTTTAATTCAGTTCCACAAGTATTTGTTAATTGTGTAGTATGTGCTATGCACTGTGCTGTGAAACTGGCTTTTATCCTCTTCTAGATGATAGCCTCTTCTAGGTATAAACGTATCATTTCAGTACAGTGTGGCCAGCTCAGTGACAGACATATGCTCGAAAGCAACAGGACCACAGAAAGAGGCACTGCACACGGCCCAAGATCGTGAGAGGGAACTTTCAAGACATGGTAACATCTAAGCAGAGTCTACAAGGAGAGTAGGAGTTAACAAGAAAGAAAAGAAGGAGGAAAGTCATAGCAGATAAAAGAAACAACATGAACATTAGAAAAGGAGCGTGGAGCTCAACAGAGAGGAAAGGATCACCTAAAAGAATGGTCAGCAGGGCTGAACTCTAGTAAGAGAAAAAATAAAATCAGATTAAAGAAGGCCCTTTGACTTTGTCACTTATGAAGTCACTGGTGACCCCATCTGCAGCAGTTTCTATGAAATGAAGTGAAAATAAATCAGACTACAGTGAGATAAGGAGTGACTGAAAGAACATGAGGTTCAGGAATGTGGGCAGGATATTTTTTCAAGGAACTTAGTGGAGAAGAAAATAAAGATGGCCTAGCTGATGCAGCCATAAAAAAGGATGAGTTCATGTCCTTTGTAGGGACATGGATGAAGCTGGAAACCATTATTCTCAGCAAATTATCGCAAGGACAGAAAACCAAACACTGCATGTTCTCACTCATAAGTGGGAATTTAACAATGAGAACACTTGGACACAGGAAGGGGAACATCACATACCGGGGCCTGTCATGGGGTCAGGGGGAGGGGGTAGGGATAGTATTAGGAGATATATCTAATGTAAATGACCAGTTAACAGGTGCAGCACACCATCATGGCATATGTATACATATGTAACAAACCTGCACGTTGTGCACATGTACCCTAGAACTTAAAGTATAATTTAAAAAAAAAGAAAAAAAAAGAATGTAATATATTGCCTGGCATATAATAACTGTTATGCAAATGTTTGTTACATAAATAAAAGGAAAGATCTGAAAAAAGAAAAAACTTGATGGCATAGCTAGAAGTAGACAAAGGTCTAAAAGACTTGGTTTTATGATCAGAGAAAGTTAAAGACATTTATAAGTTGTAGAAAACAAGCCAGAGTACATATACACCATGGAATACTATGCAGCCATAAAAAAGGATGAGTTTGTGTCCTTTGTAGGGACATGGATGCAGCTGGAAACCATCATTCTCAGCAAAC
>NW_012103597.1:0-258 GCF_000951045.1 Mandrillus leucophaeus
TCAGCCCAAGAACTCCACATCCTTCCCCACCTCCCCGTGTCCTGAGGCTCTTTGTCGCTCCTATTGTCCCGAAATGGGAAGACCTCTCCCTCTGGAGGACTGGGGGCTCTCTCTCTCCACCAGTTTCTAATCCGGAGGGAAGCTGAGTGCCTTCGACTTTCTCCCTGAGTAGACAGAAAGGTGCAGAATGTTGCCCAAGCAAGATCAATGACACTGTTTAAAAGAAAGTGCCTTCTAAGCTAGGAAATGTAATGCCCC
>NW_012103597.1:626-926 GCF_000951045.1 Mandrillus leucophaeus
AATGCTTGTGTTTGCTTTCCAATGTATTATTCATCTCTTCTCAGCCCAAGAACTCCACATCCTTCCCCACCTCCCCGTGTCCTGAGGCTCTTTGTTGCTCCTATTGTCCCGAAATGGGAAGACCTCTCCCTCTGGAGGACTGGGGGCTCTCTCTCTCCACCAATTTCTAATCCGGAGGGAAGCTGAGTGCCTTCGACTTTCTCTCTGAGTAGACAGAAAGGGGCAGAATGTTGCCCAAGCAAGATCAATGACACCGTTTAAAAGAAAGTGCCTTCTAAGCTAGGAAATGTAATGCCCCAA
>NW_012103597.1:5244-6363 GCF_000951045.1 Mandrillus leucophaeus
GCTTGAACCCAGGAGGCGGAGGTTGCAGTGAGCCGAGATCGTGCCATTGCACTCCAGCCTGGGTGACAAGAGTGAGACTCCGTCTCAAAAAAAAAAAAACAACAACAACAACAACAACAACAAAAAAAACACAAAAGGAAGAAGAAGAAAAAAGAAAATTCTTGCTATGAGTTAGAAGAAACAGTGTGCGAATGGCCAGGAGCATGTTGACGCCTTCTCACTCCAGCCATACCCAGTTCAGGGGCTCTGGCTGGAACCAGGAGTGGCCTCTGCTTTGCTGTTATGAGAAAGTAAGGACCATTGATGGTCAGTGTCATGGGGTCTATTTTGAAAAGTCCCTGGGGCACATGAGCATTAAGAGAGAGACTATTTACAGGTCTACTCCTGGACCATGTTCAAAACTCCCAGGAGAATGCACAAACCCTGCCCACGACTCCATTATTGTGCCCAGTTGGTGATTTTCACCCTTCAGCAATTCGTCCATTTACTCCATAAGCCTTTAACTGACCACCTTTTCTGTGCCAGGTACTTGGGCTGGGGATAAAATGATGAAGAAAGTGAATGCAATTTCTGTCCTCAAGGAGCATTCAATCCAGCGGTGGAGAGCAAGAAAAATCATCTCCACAGTGAATGGATTAGGTGACAAGTGTTCCCTTTGCCTTGCCTAGCCAATCTAGCCAATATGCCCACGTGGGCACTAACAGGATGGGTCAGCTTAGTGGAGACCAGGAGTGAAATCCATCTAGGCTGGAGGCTTAGACAGCAGAGAGATTCAGAGGGTGACTTCCGGAGTAAGACCACTCTGGTCACTATTGTGTCCCTGTCGCTGTCCAGTTTTGTGAGCAGGAGACTTGGGCAGGTAACTGAGCATGTCCTGGTCTGTCTTTGCGGTTGTGGAATGGAGGGTAATGTCTGCTTTGTAGGACTGCTGTGAGCCTCCAATGAACTGATGCTCTTGCACAGAGCCTGGCACATGAGGAGTGTTGGCTGTTAGCGCACCAAGAGTTCACGGCCAGAAATGCAGTTTGTTGAAAGCAAGATTAACAATAACACTAATCTAAGCAGCACAGAGGGCCTGGGGTGTGTCACGGGAATATATTCATAGTAGCAGAGTTTGGC
>NW_012103598.1:0-286 GCF_000951045.1 Mandrillus leucophaeus
TGTCCTCTTTTATTTCACTGAGCAGTGGTTTGTAGGTCCTTTACATCCCTTGTAAGTTGGATTCCTAGGTATTTTATTCTCTTTGAAGCTAATGTGATTGGGAGTTCATTCATGATTTGGCTCTGTGTTTGTCTGTTACTGGTGTATAAGAATGCTTGTGATTTTTACACATTGATTTTACGTTCTGAGCCTTTGCTGAAGTTGCTTATGAGCTTAAGGAAATTTTGGGCTGAGATGATGGGGTTTTCTAAATATACAATCATGTCATCTGCAAACAGGGACAATT
>NW_012103598.1:6438-7914 GCF_000951045.1 Mandrillus leucophaeus
TAAGTGTGATGTGGTGCTGAGAAGAATGTATATTCTGTTGATTTGGGGTGGAGAGTTCTGTAGATGTATTAGGTCTGCTTGGTGCAGAGTTGAGTTCAATTCCTGGATATTCTTGTTAATTTTCTGTCTCATTGATCGGTCTAATGTTGACAGTGGGTTGTTAAAGTCTCCTATTATTATGGTACGGGAGTGTAAGTCTCTTTGTAAGTCTCTGAGGACTTGCTTTATGAATCTGGGTGCTCCTGTATTGGGTGCATTTATATTTAGGATAGTTCTTCCAGATGAATTGATCCCTTTACCATTATGTAATGGCCTTCTTTGTCTCTTTTGATCTTTGATGGTTTAAAGTCTGTTTCATCAGAGAGTAGGATTGCAACCCCTGCTTTTTTTTTTTTTTCATTTGCTTTTATTTTGAGCCTATGTGTGTCTCTGCATTTGAGATGGGTCTCCTGAATACAGCAAACTGACGGTCTTGACTCTTTATCCAATTTGCCAGTCTGTGTCTTTTAATTGGACCATTTAGTCCATTTAGTCCATTTACATTTAAGGTTAATATTGTTATGTGTGAACTGGATCCTGTTATTATGATATTAGTTGATTATTTTGCTCGTTAGTTGATGCAGTTTCTTCCTAGCATTGATGGTCTTTACATTTTGACATGTTTTTGCAATGGCTGGTACCTGTTGTTCCTTTCCATGTTTAGCACTTCCTTCAGGATCTCTTGTGCAGTCCTGGTGGTGAAAAAATCTCTAACCATTTGCTTGTCTGTAAATGATTTAATTTCTGCTTCACTTATGAAACTTTGTTTGTGTGGATATGAAATTCTGGGTTGAAAATTCTTTTCTTTACGAATGTTGAATATTGGTCCCCACTCTTCTGGCTTGTAGAGTTTCTGCCAAGAGATCTGCTGTTATTCTGATGGGTTTCCATTTGTGTGTAACCCGACCTTTCTCTCTGGTTGCCCTTGACATTTTTTCCTTCATTTCAACTGTGGTGAAACTGACAATTGTGTGTTTTGGAGTTGCTCTTCTCGAGGAGTATCTTTGTGGTGTTCTCTGTATCTCCTGAATTTGAATGTTGGCCTGACTTACTAGGTTGGGGAAGTTTTCCTGGATGATATCCTGCAGAGTGTTTTCCAACTTGGTTCCATTTTTCCCATCACTTCCAGGCACACTAATCAGATGTAGATTTGGTATTTTCAGATAATCCCATATTTTTTGGAGGCTTTGTTCATTTCCTTTTACTCTTTTTTCTCTAGACTTCTCGCTTCATTTCATTCATTTGAAATTCAATCGCTGATACTCTTTCTTCCAGTTGATAGAGTCGGTTACTGAAGCTTGTGCCTTTGTCATGTAGTTCTCACGTTATGGTTTTCTTTTTTTTTTTTTTATTTATTATTATTATACTTTAAGTTGTAGAGTACATGTGCATAACGTGCAGGTTTGTTACATATGTATACTTGTGCCATGTTGGTGT
>NW_012103599.1:0-31913 GCF_000951045.1 Mandrillus leucophaeus
TGAGTTCCTGAAATGAATTGTGTAGGTACAGCATTAAGTTGGCCCACTTTGAAAATAATGTGCATAAAAAAGAATTATTTTTTTTCTAAAGTACAACACAAACTAAATGTGTAGTATGCTTGTGAAGAAATATGGGAAGCAGTAGTCTCAGTTTACTGTACTAAGCTGGCTAAATCTAGAATATTTTATTCAGTTCTTGGATAGCCACAATGGTGAGGGGGTGTTAACAATTAGAAAATGAAAGCCATGCAGCCCAACAAAGAGGAGCTCTGGGAACAACCTGATAGCTTTGCTCAGTGCTATCACTTGGAGGGTACACATGTTCTGCTTTGCTACAAAAAATCAGTGGATCCAAGAACAACTGGGGGGAATTACAGGGAAAGCAGAGACAGATCATTATGAAAATTTGTTGAATAATCTTGGAGCTCTTCATGAGAAAGCATGCCTTGGAAGATAATAAGTGAGGTCCCTTTCCTTAAGAGTGTTCTGTAGAGACCAGATGGGCATTCATCAGGAAGTTTATAGAAGACACTTCTCCAGTGGTGGGAAGGTTAATTAAGTGAAATCTTTACATTTTCAACTCTAAGGCTAGAAATCTTATTATCAGTATTGGGAGACTAAAGATAACCCTGAAGGCTTCTACTTTGGTCAAATTAAGCTAAATATCATCTGGAAGCTTGCTAGCAAATGATGATGCACCAGAAATTAGACTATCAAGAAACGTAGCACACAACTGGCTCTGTGCATGTATTTGGGAGTGGGGAGGCGAGGGAGAAAAGCTCCAATTTGTAATGTTTGCCAATTACTGTGGTGTAATTACTCCTACCATGGCAAACCTTAAGCTACCCACGGTTTAATAACTGTGAATTATTTCCTGAAAATGTAACACAGTTCTCACAAGCCAGTATGAGGCGACTCCTGCACACCACTTCCAGCTCCTCACTTAGCAGTCAGCATACAGTGTCAAGACAAAATTGACCAGTCCATCGTATATGTAATTTGTTTGTTGTTGTTTTTTGTTTGCCATGGGTCCCACATTCTGAAAAGTCCTCATAGGTGACAAGGTCTTTTTCCTCAAAGAACGTAAGGCTAACAGGGAGGAGCAGTGGTGGTGGTGGCAGTGGAGGGTTAAAGATTAAGATGCACAGAAAAAAATAGAGTTTTTAAGACACGGAATGGGCAGCACATGAAGGTCTGTGCTGGTGGAGCTCAGGAAGCAGTGAAGGGACAAGAGCTAATGTTTATCAACGTTGAAAGGCTCATGTGCTGGGTGAGCCACCACTTTTTACATTTCAAGAAACAAAATCATAACCCTGTGGGGTAGCTTTTGTGCCCATTGTATGGATGAGGAACAAGAACTCAAAAACATCAGGATATGTACCTGCAGCTCACAACTGATAGCACAAGCCATCGGAGTCTACAGATCAAATCCATCCCACCACTCACTCCTTTGCATTGTCAGGGAAGGAGGAAAGTGAAGACTGAAGCTTAGCTGGAAGGACAGATAGAATTTAAACACTTTCTTCAAAACTAGAAGCCTACAAAGCAGAGAAATAGTCCTATCTGGCTGGGAGGCAGCCTGCTGCAGTTGACTTGAACAGCTCTTTGAGGCCAGTGTCACTCCCGAGCCATAGCTGATTTAGAAAGCAAGGCAAAGCAGACAGTAATGAGGCTGTACCTCAAACTCTGCCCATCTGCACTAAAATGCTTCCCACTGCCACTCTATCAGATGGACTTGGTCTTAGGTTTTGAGTTTTTGCTAAAAATTCAATATGGGTGCAGTGGCATGCTCCTGTAATTTCAGTTACTTGGAAGGCTGAGGCAGGGGGATCGCTTGAGACTAGGAGTTTGAGACCAGCCTGGGCAACAAACTGAGACCCTGTCTGAAAAAAACAAAAGAAAACAAAAATTCCATCAGTATGAGCTGGGAAAGTAAATAGCTCTTTGAGCGTCAGTTTCTTGTTGAGAAGACTAAATGTGCTCATTTTATAAAACACCTAGCACAATGCCTGGCACAGAGTAAGCATTCGATGAATATGCGATTCCTTTCCCTCCACACAGGCGCACAGTTGCCTCCCTCGCTGGACTGTCATAGGCATATGTGCATCTTTTCATCCCCAACTATTGGCAGAGAGTGCAGGTTAACTCTGTCTACATACAGTGCTGATTCATTACTCTGGGCTCAGAAATACTTCTTAGGTTAAATAAAACAAGTATATATGCACACGCATAAATCCACTGTAGTGTGAAGTCAGCGTGTGCTTTCTCAGGGCTGGTCATCCCATGCACATGAAGGAGCGCCAGCTCTCTGGCAAGGCATCCTGGTGGGCCACTCTCTCAGTCTGAAAGCTGCTTTGATTTGTTTACTTCAACAAGGTTTCATCTTTCTGCCATGTTTTCTTTTTCATTCTGGTGCCCTGTGTGTCCCATTACATTAACAAGTGATAGTGCTGGAGTTGCCACTAAGAATCCGAAGGAAAAGTGTTGTGCTGGATGCCAGTGTTCATGGATTACGGCAGCACAAGGCAAGTTCAGTCCAAGAAACAGGTAACAAAGCTCAAGAGGCTGTTAGGGAGGTCTGATTTTTACGAAGGGCCTCATGTCCATCACTGAAGCCTGGAGGATTGACTAGTAGTTGTATGAATGGGATCTGGAAGGAACTGTGGTCTGAGGCTTGTCATGACTTCAGGGGTTGGCACCGTACAAAGCCCCATAAGGATCACGCAAAGGCACCCAACCGTGCTAATTCACCCTTTCCGGGAACTCAGCTCCCCCGCCCAGTACTGCTTGCCAGGGTGTGCCCACAGGCACTCCCTGCATGTGGCTGCAGGAACCAACTATGAAATCCACCTATGCATTTTCTAGTGAATCTGGCCCTGATTTTAGCAGACAGCGTGAGTTGTCATCTGGTTTTTGTTAAATTCCACAAGTAAGAGAGTAATTCATACTCCAAAATGTTACACTATGTAAATAGTGAGACTGATTGAAAACTATTTTGTTATTTTCTGCTTTTCTCTATTTTGTGAATTTTCTTTAATGAGCATGGAGTACTATTTTATATTTATATATTTTTTATATATATATGTTTTAGTATATATATGTTTTAAGTCAAAGGATACTTCATGGCAGAAACAGAAGTACAAGGACAGAAACTTCCATTACTGGAGGCTTTGAGAACCACACTCCTGTAGCTGTAATGAACAGAAAGTCATTTCATTGGGATGTTTTCCTCCATTTTCTGTGAATGTGAGTGAGTTTCCTTCTAAGACTGCAGTTGAAGATTGGGAAATACATATTGTAACCAGTAGCATGAGTTACTGATTGAATTCCCTGGCACCTCCTTTAGTTTGAATTCTAGGTAGAGATCTTGGAAAGTGATGGCTTTTCGAGAGCTAGGCTTCCCTAACATGGAATGACAAGTCACATAACAGCTCTTTGTCCAGTCATATACCGAGCATCGCCTGTGTATCAGGCACTGTGCTGGGCACCAAAGACGGAAAGATAATTTGTGTCTTCACTGTACTAAGGTAGATAGGGGCCAGGCACGGTGGCTCGCGCCTGTAATCCCAGTATTTTGGGAGGCTGAGGTGGGTGGATCACCTGAGGTCAGGAGTTCAAGACCAGTCTGGCCAATGTGATGAAACCCTGCCTCTACTAAAAATACAAAAATTAGCTGGGCGTGGTGCTGCATGCCTGTAATCCCAGCTACTCAGGAGGCTGAGGCAAAAGAATCACTTGAACCTGGGAGGCGGATGTTGCAATGAGCCAAGATCATGCCATTGCACTCCAGTCTGCGTGACAAGAGCAAAACTCAGCCTCAAAAAAAAAATAAGAAGAAGAAGAAATAAGAAAAAAAAAATAAGGTAGATAGGAACACAACACAGCTATACTAGGAGTGAGTTATGTACAAGAGGGTGTGGGTGAGTGGCGAGGGCAGGTTTCACAGAGGCCAGGACATGTCAACAGCCTTCACTTTAGAGTAGGAATTTGCCAAGAAGAGCAGAAGTCTGGTTGGCTGGCAAAGAGCGGGGTCAGGGTAAGGGGAGTCCAGCAGAAGGAAAAGTATGCAAACAAGCACGGAAGTATGAACTGGCTGGCCTGTGGGATCGTCATGACTCCAGGATCAAACTCATATAAGTTTCTCCAAGACATAACAGTTCTTGTCTCAAGTAAGACACTAAGAGAGTAGGCCATTATGAGCCCCAATACCATCAAACACCTCCTAGCCCTGCCATGTACCCAGCATAAGTACCGGGGATGATACAAGAAAACAGTGTGATATCACGGTCCCAAGTCGCTGTGGATCAGAGAGCTGTCTCACTGTGATGCTTTCTGTCTTTCTGGTGAACTTAAAGAAAAAAATTGAAAAAGTCTGAGGCTGCCCATTAAGAATGAGAAGTTGCATATGAGGGTTAGTATACGAATTATGTTTTGTGTAACCTACCGGACACACTGACATGGCTTTTCCTGAAAGAAATGATCTGAGTCCTGCCTTACCACCTAGACAAATGGGAAAGGGAACGGGGTTGATTCCCCCAGCAATGTGTGCTTCTGCCTTAGGCGGCTTTGCAGTCCAAGAAATACAAATAATTGTAAGGCAATTTTCATCTTTACTGAACTCTCTTGAAGCCTATCAAAGGGAATCCCAAATGCACAGCAAAACATCTTAAAATTGTCTTTCCCTATCTCTCTCAAGTCATATATATCACACATTTATGGCCCTCTCCTCCTAATTTTTTTCCTCCCTCTTTCCATATTCCTCCCAAACTCTCTTAAGCTCGACTACAAGAATACTTGTCGTTCCACCCCAGCCCCCTTCCTTGCTTTCTGGATTTATTCCTCTGGTGGCTGGTAGCTCTCTCTCCTTTCTAAAGTAAATCAATTTCACATTTCTGGCCCCCTACTCCAATCAACACCACATTATTTTTATATTTGTGGCAGAGGTTTAATAGGTAGAACGAGGGGATGCTTTGCAGAGGCTAGAACACTCAGGAGAAAGATTTGTTTTCTTTGTCATTTGAACAGCAAGCATATATAGACCATGCTGGTAAAGTTTCTTTCTGGTGGCTCCCATATTTTAGGCTACTGGCCACCCTAAAAATCTAAACCCCGAAAACCTGTTACCTTCCCATGTAACTGAAACTTAATGTAAATGACTTTCATAAGCCTATTCTCCTTTAACTTCTTTTTTCTCCTTTATCCATAGCAGATTTAAGTCTGGATTCCTTGACTCATCCAAAGTGGTTCAGTGCAAGAATGCTATTTTTTTTTTTAATGCCTGTCTTCCCCATTAATTCCCAGAGGGCAGGAGTCTTGGCCATCTAGGTGACCATTAGCACTGTCCCTGGAAAATGGAACACACTCATTTATTCTTATATTTAGCATTTCTTGAAGAGAATTTGAATGTGAGCATAAATTTCTTAAAGGATCTTTCAGTCCCTTGAACCAAGTGTGAACCAAGTGTCATCAAAATTATACAACATGGAGTATATACAATTGCATTTCACCCTAACTCAAGCCATCATAAGAACGGGTGACCCAAGAAGCAATGTTAACCCCTCATAGATTTTTCTCCAATACCTAATCTGCAAGCCAAGGATCTTTGGGGTACAGAAAAAGTCGTTTGTTTTTTTTTTTCTTTCCCTTGTGGGAAGTGACCAGATACAGTTTTCATACTCAGCTCCTAACTGCCCCCAGTTCATCCTGGCATCTGAAGAGTTAATCTGCTGCCACCTAGTGGTTCTTAGCCAACCTGCGGGAACCCCAGCTCACATTAAGAGGGATGAGGGTGACTGGGGTGGGTGTGGGCTGTCTCCGTGAAGAGGAAAGGTTCTCAGGTGCCTTTGTCTTCCCACCCCCAAAGTTAGTTACTCTCTCTCTCCTCTCTCCTCTCTCCTCTCTCCTCTCTCCTCTCTCCTCTCTCCTCTCTCCTCTCTCCTCTCTCCTCTCTCCTCTCTCCTCTCTCCTCTCTCCTCTCTCCTCTCCTCTTTCTCTCTCTCCCCTCCTCTGGGGCCTGTTTCCTGTAGACCTGAGGCAAAGCAGTAGTTCAGGCTGGGATTTCTTGCAAGTTTTCCACTGTGGGGTGCCGCAACAGCTGTGACCCTGGCTTGATTTTGATGTAGACTTCAAGGGCACCGTCCCCAGCGGGGAGAACATTTTTACCTCAGGAGCCTATTCACATTGGTAGCCTTGGCAGGGAAAGTTCCAGAAGCTTTGATTACACAAATACCTCTGCTAGGTACAGGCCCGTCTTGGCAACCTGGGGAGAGAGAATGTGCACATGGGCTGATTAAACCAAACGACCCGTTTCCTTTGCCGGGGCTGGGGGCTGGGGGTCTTCGACTTGGAAATGATTTTTTCCTTGGCTGTGTTGCCTGGAAACTTTGAGGGTTTAATTAGGACTGGGGAGGTTTTTGGCTCCCGCAGCTGCCTCTGCTCTCCCCCAGGGTTACTGAGTGAGAATGTGTGTGTGCGTGCATGCGTGTGTGTGTGTGTGTGTGTGTGTGTGTGTGTGTCCCCTGCAGTGCAGGCCAAAGCCGTCTGGAGAAGTTAATTGTGTACCAAGGCAGATGTGGCTCTTTTTATTTCAATTGATTTCAGTTAATAACTTTTAACCTCTGAACCGCAGTGAGGCTGCGTGTGGTTTATGTATCATGTACCGGAGCCTGGACAACTGAGTGGAAATGGTAGCTATTCCCTTACTGCCGCCATCCATCTAGGGCCAAGCTTTGGAAACTTTTCTGAATGTTCCCAAGCAAATCCAGAAAGGATATCCTCCGTCAGTGTCTCCCTGGCTCTGTGAGTTCCTAGGAAGTGAGGCAAGAGCCGGCCTGCCCCAAAGCAGTTATCTCATTTGGTCAGAGGAAAAAAGTTACAGGAAACAAATTAAAATGAAACATTTTTCATCCTTTATTGACTTCAGTATTCTTTTTATTAACCTCAACATTACCAAACAGTTACTCTCCCATTTGGAGACTTGGAGAAAGAAGAATTTTCTTTTCTGCTTTTCTTTGATAGGTATATATGTTTGTATTTATTTTTCAACTACCAATGTTACACACGAACATGTTCTGGTTATATAAGGATTCAATACAGAAGTATAAACCCTCTTGCTCAAAGGCAGATTTTCCAGCTGGGGTCAAGGCAGGCGCAGGTGCATTGTGGCCCACCCCTTTTCTTCCTTCCCTCCCTCTTTTCTTCTCTGCTTTCCTTTCCTCCTTCCTTCAGAGGAAGATTCAGAGACACAGATCTCTTCATGGAGCATGTGGAAATCAGCTCCGACATACCATGTATATTTGTTTACCAGGACTGCTATAAGAAGGTACCACACAAAGGTCTAATATCCAGCATCTATAAGGAACTTAAACAAATTTACGAAAAGAAAACAAACAACCCCATTAAAGAGTGGGCAAAGGACATGAACAGACACTTCTCAAAACAAGACATACATGTGGCCAACAAGCATATGAAAAAAAGCTCAATATCACTGATCATTAGAGAAATGCAAGTCAAAACCATAATAAAATACCATCTCACACCAGCCAGAATGGCTATTATAAAAAAGTCAAAAAATAACAGGTGTTGGCAAGGTTGTGGAGAAAAGGGAACGCTTATACACTGCTTGTGGGAGTGTAAATTAGTTCAATCATTGTGGGAAACAGTGTGATGATTCCTCAAAGAGCTAAAAACAGAACTACCATTTGACTCAGCAATCCCACTACTGGGTAGGTACCCAGAGGACTATCAATCATTCTACCACAATGACACATGCACACGAATGATCACTGCAGCACTATTCACAATAGCAAAGGCATAGAATCAATCTAAATGCCTATCAGTGAGATTGGATGAAGAAAACATGTACATATACACCATGGAATACTATACAGCCATAAAGAGGAATGAGATCATGTCTTTTGCAGGAACATGGATGAAGCTAGAGGCTATTATCCTTAGCAAACTAATGCAGGAACAGAAAACCAAATACTACATGCTCTTACTTGTAAGTGGGGGTTAAAAGATAAGAATTTTTAAACACAAAGAAGGAAACAAAGACACTGGGGTCTACTTGAGCAGGGAGGGTGAGAGAAAGGGGAAGAGCAAAAAGGATAACTATTGGATACTGGGTTTAATACCTGGGTGATTAAAATAATATGTACAACAAACCCATGTGACCGGCATTTACCTATGTAACAAATCTGCACGTGTGTCCCCAAACATAAAATAAAAGTCAAAAAAAAAAAAAAAAAACCAAAAAAAAAACTATGACGAGTAAAAAAAAAGAAAAAAAGAAAGTACCACAGACTGGGTGGCTTAGGCAGGAGCAACGTGTTGTCTCCCACTTTCAGAGGCAGGGTGGATTCTTTCTGCGAGCTGTGAGGGCAGCTCTGTTCCACGCCTCTCCTGGCTCCTGTGGTTCGCTGGCAATCTTTGCTGTTCCTTGACTCGTAGACACATCACCCCTGATCTCTGCCTTCGTGTTCACATAGCTTTCTTCCTGGCGCTGGGAGTGACATGACTTGACTGTTTTCTAGGGAACCCTCACTTTAGGCTTCTCCTCTTGGGCTGATCAGATGCCCACAGAAGACTCTTCAGTCCCCTACTTGAAGAATGTGTGTGCCTGGCTGCTGTGTTCCGGGAGCCAAGTGTGAGAAGAAGGCTGGAACCCAAATATTCAGTCTGCTCCTCTATAGTCTTTAATCCCTCTGTTTTCAGTACAGCATCCTGCCAGACCTCCGCACTCTCTGGCTTCTCTAGTTCAGAAACCCCCTGGTTACTGTCTCCAGAAAATAAATCTCTCCTACCATTTACCACAGTGGAAAAGGAGCCATGTGGCTGCGTGACATGAGGGGATAGGGCACGGTGAGAGGTCTAACTGCTTCTAAAACTCTTTCCACCAACCCTTCTTCTTCAATGCCATCTTCACTCTCACCTCCAGAGGTACCAGGTGCCACCAGTCCTGCGCTGTTTCACTGCTCTGAATGTGAACCGAGTTGCTTTTGGCGTTTCCCACTGCAGGCTCCGTGTGCAGTTTGATGGGGTCTGGCAGGCCAGTCACCAGTTTTCCACAGCATTTTAACTTTCAACATTTCGCTGCTTTCTTTGTTTCCACTTTCTTTGTGTTTGTGTTAGTGGGTTTCAGGAAGAAAGAGAGCTAAATATATGTGTTCAATTTTCCAGCTTTGCCTTTAAGGCCATTCTTGTGTTTTAAGCAGCACGTTCCAGAGACATTCTCAAACCCCAAAGGAGTCACCCTATCCCTGGGTTATCTGGAAGTTTGGGGTGAGTTTAGGATAAGAGAGGCCCTTCAAAGATCCTGCCATTTGCAACAACATGACTGAACCTGAAGGACTTTAGTGAAATAAGCCAGACACAGAAAGAAAACTGTGGCATGATCTTACTTATACTTGGAATCTAAAAATGTCAAATACACAGAAACAGAGACTGGAATGGTGGTTACTGGGGTGGGGAGGAGGAGGAAATAGGGAGACATAGGTCAAAGGGTACAAAGTTGTAGCTATGTAGGATCAGTCTAGAGCGCTAATGCACAGCATGAGAACTTTAGTTAATAATACTGTATTGTGGCCGACATGGAAGAATCGCTTGAGCCCAGGAGTTCGAGACCAGCCTGACTAACATGACAAAACTCCACCTCTACCAATGAAACAAAACAAAAAACAAACAAACAAAATTAGCCAGGCATGTTGGCACGCACCTGTAGTCACAGCTACTCAGGAGGCTGAGGTGGGAGGATGGCTTGAACTGAAGTCAAGGTTGCAGTGAGCCATGATCGTGCCACTGTGCTCCAGCCTAGGTGACAGAATGAGACCCCATTTCAAAAAAATAAATAATAATAATACTGTATTGCATACTGGAAATTTGCTAAGAGAGTAGATTTCAGATGTTCTCACTATTCCCATTCCCCCCAAAAAGGTAACTGTGAGGAGATGGATATGTTAATTTGCTAGTAATCATTTCACTATGTATATGTATATCAAAACACCATGTTTTACACCTTAAATATATACCATAAGAGACTGGGAATGGTGGCTCACGCCTGTAATTTCAGCATTTGGGAGGCTGAGGCATGTGTATCACCTGAGGTCAGGAGTTTGAGACAGCCTGGCCAACATGGCGAAACCCCATCTCTACTAAAAATACAAAAATTAGCCGGGCGTGGTGGTGTGCGCCTGTAATCCCAGCTACTTGGGAGGCTGAGGCATGAGAATCACTTGAACTTGGGAGGCGGAGGTTGCAGTAAGCCAAGATTGCATCACTTCACTCCAGCCTGGGTGATAGAGCGAGACCCTCTCTTGAAAAAAAATAAAAGAAAAAATATATATACATACACCATAAGAGAGGGCCTTCAATATGCTTTATTTAGTATATGAACATATGGATGCACATTCGCACACACAAACACACTCACGCTGCCTATTTTCTCTACAAAATCTACAGCCAACCTGGGTGGAATATTTGGATTCACCAGCCAGATTCTTATTTTGTTCTAGATGGAATTCTCTAAGATTCCCCCAGTTCCCTCTTTTCCCCCCTCTCCAATTTATTCTTGACACTACAGCCAGGGTGTTCCTTTTATAAAGTAAATCCAATTACGGTGTATCCTTCCCCAACTTCAGAGCCTTCACAGAATGTCTCCTCTTCATCCTTAGAATAAAGTCCAAAGCTCTACCCTTGTCCTCTAAGTCCCCTCCCACAGCCTGGGCCCTGGCTACCTGTCCAGCCTCTTATTAGTCACCCCTTCCTTGCTAAGCTTTGGCTTCTTGGCCATTTCTCAGTTCTGTTAAGTCCTTGCATGGTGTCTGTTCTCTGCCTAGAAAACTGTCTCTCCTCAGGCCCCCACATACACCAGGTTAAACCCCACACTGCATGCTGCCATAACACCCTGTACTTTCGTTTCCATAACACTTGAGTTACATGTGCAGGCTAGACTGGAAGCATTGTGAGCTTTGTGTGAGCACAGTGGATTTTTCTGTCTTGTTCACAGCATAACCTTAGTGCCTTAGCACCAGACCTGACAACATGGGAGGTGTTCAATATATTTATCTAATGAATTATACTTTTTACGTTAGCTTTTTCTAATTTTGCTCTTAGTCTCACTCCCAGCACACGCTTCATTCTAACTTTACAGTTATAACAGGGGAAAACATTAGCTCAATACTGGAAGTTTCTGGCCTGAAACAATGCTTGTAATTCTCTTTCTGAAAAGTAGGGCTTCGTGCCTCTCCAAGGAGAAAACAGTCCTGGATGGCCTCAGGATACTGGAGGAGGTGACTAGATGTCTCTACGCTATTCTGCTGGCTCTAAAAGCGGAAGATCCCCATGATTATAAAGACTTAATTTTTGTTTTTCATAGGCAATCAGGGAAGTTGGTTGTAGTGATAAAGTTGGCAGGTCATATGAGGATTCTCATAAAATCAACTAAACAGAGATCTCTGTTGCAGAATTATAGTTGCAGTAAGACATGAAAAGGTCACCCAAGAATTTTTTCTCATTGCTTTCTTTACATGAAAAATAATTTATCCCACTGTATATGACAATTGAAAGCTTGAAAACTGAAACTATTTGTTTCCTCATCTGTAAAATGAGAAGGTTGAACTAAGTGCCCTCTTACGGCTGCTCTAAAACACGATGACCTTATTCTGATTCTTTATAAGAGCTGTTCACGAAAAGCTTCTGCGTTTCTGAAAATACATTGCTCTTGAGGAAATCAAATTTTTATTGCAGGGTTTTTAAACAATATAAACACCTTTATGGACTTGGCAGGGAATCGGGTGAAGAATAGTGTGGATTTGAGATCTGCCAACAATGGCACCATTCTGAAGAGTTCAATAGCCAGCATTTTAGGACTCAGCATAGAACTACCTAAGGGCTGGAAGGGCTGAAATCTTCAGTAGCAGCTTTGGGATTTTGCATCTTTGCACAGAAGTAAAACTGAAATAATACCTGTCCAAATGAAAAGGATTAAGTTGACTCAAATGTTATGAAAAACAAATAAATGAAAAGACTGCACAATACTTTGTACTGTTACTTAGTAAATATCTACTTCCCTCCTCTTGCCACCATGGGTACCTCTCTCCCCCATTGATGTTGAATTTAGCCATGCAATTTGCTTTGACTGATAAAGTGCTCGTGGACATGACACGTGCCTTAAATGTGCATGCTCGGCTTAGCTTCAATCTTGTGCACTGGTAGCCTGCTTTGACATACACGTGCCCTGGGTAGCTACCGTTTCTTTAGCCTAGACACCAAAAAAAGCAAATATGGAGCAAATACAAACACAGATGAGCTCAGCCAAACTCAGCCAAATCCTGGTTGATCTGCAAACTTTTGAACACAGAATAAATGCTTGCTGCTTTTAAGCCACTGAGTTTTAAGGTAGTTATTACACAGCATTATTGTGGGAAAAGCTGACTAATACAGAATGCAATATGGATTCTTGTGAGCTACTGTAACATCATGGTTAAAAGTGTGTGTGTGTGTAGTGTGTTGTTTTGTTTTGTTTTTTTGAGATGGAGTTTCGCTCTTTTGCCCAGGCTGGAGTGAAGTGGCAAGATCTCAGCTCACTGCAACCTCCACCCCCTAGGTTCAAGCGATTCTCCTACGTCAGCCTCCCAAGTAGCTGGAATTATAGACACCTGCTGCCATGCCCAGCTACTTGTTGTATTTTTAGTAGAGACGGGGTTTCGCCATGTTGGCCAGGCTGGTCTTGAATTCCTGATCTGAGGTGATCCGCCCGCCTTGGCCTCCCAAAGTGCTAGGATTAAAGGTGTGAGCCACCGCGCCTGACCCAGTGTGTGGTTTTTTAACTTGCTAGCTTGAAAGTAGGGTAAAACTTTTAAAAAGAGAGAAGAAAAAGAGTGTGGTTTTTGAAGTGTAACATATCTTTTATTTTTTTGTTTTGAATCAGGTAGCCCCTGAACCAGAATAGATTCAGAGAGGCTCCTCTATATCTTGTTTTGAATCTCACTTCTGGTACAATGGAGGTTATTTTGGTACCAATCTCATAGCACTGTTTTGTGAACCAAATGAGACCATGCCTATCATAGAGCTAAGACAGTTCTTGATATACAGCGAGGATCCAATCAATGTTTGTATTAACGGTAATAATAATTGTCATTTCTATAAAGGGAATTTTACTTTCCTGTTAACTTACATTATAAACCTGTATGTATTTTTTCTTGTGAAACTGGATATAGGAGAATTCTGGGAAGAGGGCAGAGTAGGGGGCACCAACAATCTGTCTCTCCGCTTAGACAACAATTATACTGGCAGAATCTGTCTGATGCAACTATTTTGGAACTCTGGAATCTATTGAAGGTTTGTGACTTTCAGAGGAAGGCTTGGAGGGTAATTGTAGTTAATTTCAATCAGTTTCAACTCTTATCACAGTAGTAGCTACTCATCACCCTCCACCTCCCTTACACACAGCTTACAGGAACTGTGGTGGGGAAAAATCACCTGTCTTCCAAATATCATAAATCTGTCCTCTGATAACTAGTTGCTGCTTCCAACCACAGAGCTACAAAGATGCAGGAAGTCACTGTTGTTACACCTCCCCACATTATTGCAAGCCCCTTGTCCTCTAACTGAGGTGGCTTCTATAGGATTTAAGGGGCTAGCACCCTCTCTCACCTTTCATTCTTCTCTTTTTCCCTTTTTGGAAGCCAGACATTAAAGAATAGGGCATTCAAAACAACACATATATGGTGAAAATTAGAAATTGACTATGCATGCTCAGGGAAAGGCAAGGCTTGGAAAAGACCTAAGAAGAACTTAAATGGATACCTTAGATTGAACCTTGGCACAGAGATAGCCTACAATATCAGACAAAAACAAAAACAATAAATAAAAACAACTGTAAAAATCAGTAAGCTCTGGAGGAGAAAGATAAAATGATTTCCTGAGTTACATTATTAAATTCAAATGTCCAATTTTTAACAAAAAAGTCAGAACTCACACAAAGAAATTGAAAAATGTGGCCCATTTAAAGAAAAAAACCCGGCTAGGCGCTGTGGCTCACGCCTGTAATCCCAGCACTTTAGGAGGCCAAGGCGGGCAGATCAAAAGGTCAGGAGATCGAGACAATCCTGGCTAACACGGTGAAACCCCGTCTCTACTAAAAGTATAAAAAATTAGCCAGTCGAGGTGGCGGGCGCCTGTAGTCACGGCTACTCGGAAGGCTGAGGCAGGAGAATGGCGTGAATCCGGGAGGCGGAAATTGCAGTGAGCCGAGATCGCCACTGCACTCCAGCCTGGGCGACAGAGCGAGACTCCGCCTCAAAAAAAAAAAAAAAAAAAAATTACAAACTGTTTCTGAAAAATACCTGATAGTCGATCTACTAGACAGAGACTTTAAAACAACTGTTGTAGAGACGCTCAAAGAACTAAAGATGTGGAGAAAATCAGAAAAACAACGTATGAACAAAATTTAAATATCAATAAAGATATAGAAAACCCTAAAAGAAGCCAAAATGAAATTCTGGAGCTAAAAAGTGCAATAACTGAACCAAAAAAAATTGACTAGAGGTATTCAAAGGCAGATTTGAGCAGGCAGAAGAAAGAATCAGCAAACTTGAAGATAGGACACTGGAAATTACTGCAAATTAGCTGGGTATTGTGGTGCATGCCTGTAGTTCCAGCTACTCAGGAGGCTGAAGCAGGAGAATCACTTGAACCCTGGAGGTGGAGGTTGCAGTGAGCCAGGATCACCATTGTGTTACAGTTGCCTACAGTAAGTACTCAGTATAGTAACATGTTGTATAGGTTTGTAGCCTAGGAGCAATAGGCTATACCATATATCCTAGGTGTATAGCAGGCTATACTATCTGGGTAAGTACACTCTATGATGCTCACAGAATGACAAAATTGCCTCACAGTGCAGTCCTCAGAATATATCCCTATCACTAAGCAGCAAATGATTGTACATGAAAATTCAGTAATATTATAATCAGATTTCTTATCAAAAACTTTAAAGTCCTGAAGGCTATGGGCTAATATATTCAAAGTACTAAAAGAAAAAAAAAAATCTGTCAGCTAAGAACTCTATATCCAGCAAAACTGTCCTTCAAAAGTGAGGGAGAAATTAAACATTCCCAAATAGACAAACGTTAAGAGAGGTTGTTACCATTACACATGCCCTACAAGAAATGCTCAACAGAGTACTAAAGGGTGAAATGAAAAGACACTGGACAATAATCTGAAACGATATGAAGAAATAAAGATCTCAATAAAGGTAGATAAATGGAAAGTTATAAAAGCGAGAAGTATTATAACAACCTTTTTTTTTTTTTTTTTTGAGACCGCATTTCGCTCTTATTGCCCAGGTGGGAGTGCAATGGCTCAATCTTGGCTCACTTCAGCCTCCGCCTCCTGGGTTCAAGTGATTCTCCTGCCTCAGCCTCCCGAGTAGCTGGGATTACAGGCATACGCCACCACGCCTGGCTAATTTTATATTTTTAGTAGGGATGGCGTTTCTCAATGTTGGTCAGGGTGTTCTCGAACTCCTGACCTCAGGTGATCGGCCTGCCTCGGCCTCCCAAAGTGCTGGGATTACAGGCATAAGCCACTGCACCCGGCCTATAACCTCCATTTTTGTCTCCACTTCTTTTCTATATGACGTAAGACGCTAACATATTTTTAAAGTATTAGTCTAAAAGCTAGTATTATTGTAACTTTGGAATGTAACTCCACATTTTGTTCTCTACATAATTTAAGCTACAAATGCATTTAAGAGAATCATTAGTTTATGTTTTGGGGAATACAATTTATAAAGATATAATTTTGTGACATTAACAGCCAAAAGGGGTGGGGATGGAGCTGTGAAAGAGCAGAGTTTCTATATGTTACCAAAGTTACCCTGGTATTAATTCAAATTAGAGTGTTACAACTGTAGGATATTAAACGTAATCCCCATGGTAACCACAGAGAAAATAGCAGTAGAATATAAACAAAAGGAAATGAGAAAGGAATTAAAATGTTTCACTATAATATATCAGCTAAACACAAAATTGGACAGTAATGCAGGAAATAACAAAAATCTATAAGGCATAGAAAACCAATCACAAACTAACAAAAGCAAATTCCTCCTTATGAGTAATTACTTTAAATACAAAAGAATTAAACTCTCCAATCAAAAGATAGAAATCAACAGAATGCATTAAAATTATTATCCATCCATCTCCTGTCTACAAGAGATTCACATTAGATCCAAAGACACAAATACATTGAAAGTGAAAGGATGGAAAAAGATAATCCATGCAAGCAGTAACAAAAAGAGAGCAGAGGTAACTATGCCAATATCACCAAAAACAGACTTTAAATCAAAAAAGTTTAGAAGAAACGAAGAAGGACATTACATATTAATTAAAAGTTCAATACAATAAGAATATATGACAGTTATAGATATTTATACACCTAATGACATACCATCAAATTACATGAAGCAAAAACTGACAGAATTGAAGACAGAAACAGACAGTTCTACAATACTAGTTGGAAACTTCAATATTTCACTCTGAATAATGAAGAGAACAGAGAAAAGTAAGGAAGCAGGGAACTTAACACAATAAACTACAAAATTGCATATGTGTACTAGACATATGCAGAACATTTCAGGATAGACAATATGCCAAGTCACAGATTAAATCTCAATAGATTTTAAAAGACAGGTATCATAGAAGTATCTTCTCTAATCACAAGATGAAGTTAGAAATCAATCAAAAAAGAGGAAAATGAAAGTTCACAAATTTGTGGAAATTAAACAATACATCCATAAACAACCAATGGGTTGAAGAAGAAATCCCAAGAGAAATTAGAAAATACTCAGAAATGAATGAAAATGAAAACACAGAATATCAAAACTTATGGGACCTGTGAAACCAGTACTAAGGGGGAAATCTATAACTCTAAATGCTTATATTTATAAACAAGAAAGATTTCCAATGAACAACCTAACCTTACAACTAACTTAAGGAGCTAGAAAAATAAACAAAACCAAAGCTAGCAGAAGAAAAGAAATAATAAAGATTAAAGCAGAGATAAACAAATATAGAACAATAATATTGAAAATCAATGAAAACAAAAGTTGGTTCTTTAAAAATATCAACAAAATTGATAAACTTTTAGATAGATGGGCTGGAAAAAAAGAGAAGACTCAAATTACCAAAATTAGAAATGAAAGTGGGACATGACTACTGATTCTACAGAAATAAAAGAGATCGTAAGGGAATACTATGTACATCAACAAAATGGATAACCTAGATGAAATTTCTAGGAGCACAAAACCTACCAGGACTAAATTATGAAAAAATAGAAAACCCAAATACTGTAATGAGGTACCATCTCACACCAACTAAAAGATATTTAGTATTTAAAAAAAAAAAAAACAGGCAATAATAAATGTGGTGAGGATGTCCAGATTGGAATCCTTGTGCACTGTTGGTGGAAATGTGAAATGGAACAGCTGCTAAGGTAAACAGTACAGCAATTCCTCAAAAAATTAAAATAGAATTAGCAATTCCACTTCAGGGTATATACCTAAAAGAATTGAAAGCAGGGTCTAGAAGACATGTTTTCCATCCATGTTCTCATCATTCACAATAGCTAAAACATGGAAACAGCCCATGTGCATCAGTGAATGAATGGATAAGCAAAATATAGTATATACATACAATGGAATATTATTCAGCCTTGAAAAGGAAGTAAATTCTGACATATGCTACAACATGGATGAAACTTGAAGATGTTATACTAAGTGAAATAAACCAGTCACATAAAAACAAATACTATAGGTTGGTGCAAAATTAATTGTGGTTTTTGCTTTTTTAAAAAAAAAATCACAAAAAACACAATTACTTTTGCAGTAACCTAATACATATTCCCTTTATATGAGGTACATAGAGTAGTCAAAATCATAGAGACATAAAGTAGAATGGTGATTGGCAGGAGCTGAGAGGGAGGGGGAAATGGGGGAGCTATTGTTTAATGAGTATAGAGTTTCTGTTTTACAAAAGTAAAAGCGTTATGGAGATGAATGGCGGTGACTGTTGCACAGTGTTATGGATCTACTTAATACTGCTAAACTGTATAATTTAAAATGGTTAAGATGGTAAATTTATGATCTGTGTATCCTGCCACAATAAAAAAAGGAAAATTCCTAAATATAAAAACTTATTTAAAAATATTTGGCAAAGAAGATAAATATCCTACCACAGGTCTAATAAATTCCATATAATATGAAAAGTTACTTGTACATGGGAAGTTTATTTTCTACCAAGGAAGTCTGTGTGTGTGTGTGCACTCGCGTGTGCATGCGTGTGTGTGTAAAACGCTTAAGCACTGCTATCATATGAATGTCATGTTTCTCCCAAGTTCATATAAAATCCTGGTTGAAATCCTAACCATGCACCCTGCCCCATGTGGTATTGCAAGACTAAGTACTTTGCCACAATTGCCCAAATCTGAGCTCCTTTTACCACCAGAGTTTACATTCCCATATCCCACAATCTGGAGGATGAAGTATGGTGTCAAGTATTAACAGCCTGGGTCTGACTCCATACTCTCAGCACCAAAAATTGTTCCTCAGAGTTCACATGTAATAGTTCAGTGCTGTCACGCTTTGCCATTCATGTATTTAACAAATATTTATTAAGTACTAGGCATTGTGTTAGGTACTGGAAGTTGGGAGATAAATAAAACACGGTCCTGCGCACTCATGGCATACACAATGTAGCTATAGAATGGCAAATATGTTTCACTCTGGTGTCAACTCTGATGGATTTAGAGGGTTGCCCAGAGCAGTGGTTAAAAATAATTCTAGGCAGTATTTGAATTCAGTGGGGAAAAGAGCCATAGTTGTGGAAAGAAGGAATGGCTTTGAATGTTTGTTCAACCAGGTTTAGCTGGGGACAGACACATATAAAACAAAATATAATTTAATGTGGTAAATGCTATTCATGAGATAAGAACAAAGTCACATCAAAGCGCAGAGAAAGGAGTTAATTTTGCCACGAGGGAAATAGAGTAAGGAAAGACCTCTTTGAAGAGGCTAAACTGTAGCTGGGCCTTGATGGATGATTAAGAATCCAGTAGGTGATGAAGTGGGGAAAGAAGATTCTAGTGCAAGAATACATCACGAGCAAAGGCAGAGGTGTGTAAGCACGTGGGGTGTGGAGAGAACGGTGAGTAGTCCTGTTTGGTGAGAGCACAGGGTATGGAGATGATGCTAGTAGAAATGAGGCTGTATCATAGTAGATTGAGACCAGATTCTACTGCCTTATCCTATAAGCCACAGGACTCATTGAAGGCTTTTAATTAAGAGACTGCATAGCCAAATATGTGCTTTAAAAAAGTTACCCAAGAAGAGCTAGATTGGCAGTAGAGACAAGAGAAAGAGGCGGGGGGTGAGCGGGGGCAGAGAGGAGGTTACTGCAATTCTGAAGACAAGGGTCAGTAAGCGACCAAATGGGGGTGGCATGGGATGGGGCACAGAGAGAAGGAATAGCACCACCTCATAGCACAAGGATGCTCTTGAAAATGACCTATCGTAAGAGTTTTGATCAATATAAAGAAAATTCATTAGTCTGATTTTTTTCATTGCTCATGTTCTAATATTGTTTGCATGTGTGTATACATAATTAAATCACACATATAAATGGGAGTTCCAAGAGTAACCTCAGATTTTAAAATTTAGCCTCATGACAATCCTATAAAGTAGGTAGTTACTCCCATTTTACAGAGAAGAAAACTGTGGCTCAGTGATTTAAAAAAGGCCAAGATAAGCGATGTGAAACCACACATCTTCTAAGTGTCAGAGATGGCATTTGGACCCAGAGCAACTCAAGATTAATTACTATTCTATACCACATGAATGATTAATTTGCCGATGTTATTATCCACCTGTAATATATGTTGAATCGCCTACATACATACCACTTCTTTTCACTTATATGTATGAAAAGATAGATGTGTATGACCCAGAAGATAACCCAATGAGTATTAGAGAAGTGTTGAAAGCAGGAGAAAATTACCAGGAAACATGAAAATAACAGTGACTGAGCCATCCTTTGTAGTAACTCAAATGAGTTGGACTTGCAGTTTAACAAAAGCTATTAATTTTTTCCTGAGTGCTGATTCATCAAGTAATTTTGATTCTCTTCCTCTACCACAATCAATGCATCGATCCCACTGGCAGTGTACCTAGCATTGTGCTGAGGAAATACATCGTACATCTTCCCAGGAGAAAGATCCTGGGACTCTGAGACAGGAGACATGGTTGGCAGCCCTGGCTCTGCCATTAGCCCGCCACGTGGCCTGGGACTAGCCACTTGACTTTTCGGAGCCTCCCTTTCACCATTGGAAATAGCATCCATGATCACAAAGGTCCTCATCACGCCTTCAGTGTTCTTGTGTCTGCCTTACAGGATTCATTTAGAGAAAAAATGAAAGAGTGGTTAGTACTCAACATAAAGTATACTAATAAAACACATTCAATTGCCACGACTGGTTTAGTAATCACTTGGCCTCCTCTGAAACAACCTCCTAAATATGCAAGGGAAGTGTTTATCATTCCTGCGCCTGAGGAGCCTGACACTTCACTGAGCGAATGAGCTTTATCATTTCTTACTTTTTCAAAAATGCCTGCATTGAAATCTTGCAGGATGTTTAAAATGGCTTTTAGAGAACCTGAGGCACTCTGAAGCGGGCAGAGTTGTTCAATGCCTTATTCCTCCTTCCATTTCATCTTGCCTAGAGAATCCCCAGTGGTGATTTTTATACATGTTAAAGTACTTAATCGAGACCTTTGGAGTTTGGCCAGCGAGTAGTTTACTCTGAGACAAAATATTTCGAAAGATGGCTGGATACACACGCTGTTTCCTAGAACTAAAGATTGCAAATAGATGTTTGCATCTGATTTCTTGCAGGGGAAGAGCGACCATAAGGTGAATGGAACATAAACTTGCTTTTGCCACTTCAACAGCACCATTCATTCTTGCTAGCATCTTTTTGACTTCCGGAGGGTTTGAAGAAGCACGTGTTGTCTTGCAACAGTGCAGTCCCTGCTGTCTTCCAGCTCTAATTGTCAAGATGCAAGTCTCCAGAGAGCGAGGGCTCCAAGCACTTATTAGAGATGATGGCATTCCTGGAGTGCTAGGGCAGCATGCTCTGCCCTCCAATATACACGGTTCTCTTACGACTTCACCCTATGCATTCCTCCTTATATTAACGCAGGAGCTGACAGATTGGTTGAGAAGCTGCAACTAAGATTTTTGAGGGCATAAAAGATGATTGTGTTAGTTCTAATTTCAGAGCCCATCTTTTTAGCAGATTATGATGGATGACTCGCCGTGGTGGTCAGCGCCTCCTGTATATTTTAGGTGGAATGCTTTCTTTTGACGCACACTTTACAGAGACATATGTGTATCCTATTTTAATTAATGGAAGAAATGATTCACTCACAAGTGAAAGATTTAATTAAATAAAGGGTCAGCACTGGTCAGCCATGAATTGCAAAATACCTCAGGTGTTTGTTAGGCTCTCTGCCATCTCTGCATGCTATCTGGAGTGGTACATGGCAGTAAAAGCAGGCCTTGCAAAGAAATGAAATGAAGTTTCATTCTTTCATTCATCCAACAAATAGTAATTGAGCCCCTACTGTATTTGAGGCACTGTATTAGGCTCTGGAGATACTATGGGGAAGAAACACCCAGTTTTTACCCTTATGGTGACTACAGTACAGTAGAGAAGGAAAGAAAAAAATGAGGAAAGAACAAAAAGGACACAGTTATTACAGACTGTAACATGTTTTATGAAGGAAAAATAACAGTTTGTGGGCGGTTTTCCTTGCAGTGTTTCATAATCATTTTTTAAAGAAATTAATACCCAACTTTATAATGCCATACTTGTTTAATTTTGGAATATATACCTGAAATCAATGTGATCCACATGCAGTAGATAAAATATTTTATTCCTATAAGCAGCAGCTATACATATTGAGTTGCCCAAACTTAGGATCGTTGTTATTTTCAGGAAATATTGGAGAACACAATTGCTTATCTCGTTAGCTCCTTCCTCTAAGTTGGTTAACCTTTTGCTTTGGAATCAGACAACCCTGGATTCAAATCCTGACTTCTTGACTTGTTCACTTTCTAACCTATAGTATTACTTTGCTATAGTATTAATTTCTGACTTCAGAGAATAATAATAATAGTACATAAGACACTGAGTCGTTATAAGATAATACATACAGAGTACCAAATACACAGAAAGGACTCCATTGATATTTGTAGTTCATGTTCTTGCTATATTATTATTAGTAGTAGTAGTAGTAGTATTTTTCCCTCTCTTCTGCAACTTTCCACATTCTACTTTTTTCTAGTCGTTCATGTTATTTTCTTATTCTGTCATTTGATTACAGAGGTCACAAATCTTTTAGCACTGAACCCAGGTGATATATGGTTAATACTCAATAATTGCTGAATAAATAAATAAAATTCTTTCTACCTCTTTTTGGAACTACTCTTTTGGAGTAAAGAACAAGTTAACAACAAACAAAGTCTCCCTCGCCGGGCGCGGTGGCTCATGCCTGTAATCCCAGCACTTTGGGAGGCCGAGGCAGGTGGATCACGAGGTCAGGAGATCGAGACCATCCTGTCTAACACGGTGAAACTCATCTCTACTAAAAATACAAAAAAATTAGCCGGGCATGGTGGCGGGCACCTGTAGTCCCAGCTACTCAGGAGGCTGAGGCAGGAGAATGGCATGAACCCAGGAGGTGGAGTTTGCAGTGAGCCAAGATCGCGCCACTGCACTCCAGCCTGGGCGATAGAGCGAGACTCCATCTCAAAAAAAAAAAAAAAAGGCTCCCAAAAGCTTCCCATGACACTTGGAATAAAATATAAATGCCTTATCATGCTAAACAGGAGCCTACAGACTTTGGTCTCTGCTTACCATTCTAAGCTCAACCACCACCACTTCCCCTTCCACACTGGCTTGAGCCACTGGCTTTGCCTGTCTAGGGAATGCCTTTCCTTTAGAACTATGTATGGCTCACTCCTTGCAGTCTTTCTACTGAGACATCTTCTCCTCCAAGAATTCTTCTCTAACCACCTTACCTATTCATTTTCTATAGCCTTGTCTTAATATAGTGCTTTATTTTTCCTTAAACTGTTACTGCTATTGGAAATTAAATGATAGATTTTTGAATTTACAAGTTGATTATATATCTCCCCCACTTATAACATGCAAACTGCTGAGGGCAGGAGACTTGTCTGTCCTTGTTCAGCCCTGAGTCACCATGCCATTGAATGAATCAGACAAATGAAGAATCTATTTTTATTTTCCTAAGAAAATATAGGTGTAAGAACTATCCAAATAGTTTCCAAGTACAGTAGCCTCTAAAATATAAGAACATTCCCTAAAATGTCTTGCTTGCGGCAGGCACTGAATTTAATTTCAGAATGATAGGAAAGGGAAAATAAATTATTCTAGTCACATGGAAAATGAAGAAACAACCAAAAGGAGGTCTCCCAACCCTCAAATTTTAATAGATTTCCTAAACAGTTTTGCTTTCTCACCATGAGTTTAACCTTTTTGTAACACTTCCTTTGCTATTAAAAAGTAGTTGGTTACTCCTGTTCTCCAAGCCAGGAAACATGGATTTTCTTTAGTTTCCACATGATCTGGCCCAAAGCATCGAGAAGGAAACTTGGATGTTTCACTTGGCATCTTTCACTGACTGAGAACCAAAGAACTGCAAACAAGAGAGATGTCTCCATTTTCCTAGGATGTCTTCATGGTAGAGGGAAGGCGAGAATCATGTATACCAAGATATTGTCCAGGAAATAACAACTGTGATTAACTCCTACTGGATTGGAAGAAAGGAGGGGAACTGGTAGATTTTCTTTTACTTCTAAAAATGGGAGCCATCAGAGCCTGGGTGTGCCATGTGCAAGTTGTTGCATGGTGTGGGGCTTTGCTGTGGTTGTTTGGAGCATTTTGTCCCGGAAGTCTCTCCAAAGAGCCTTGCCGGCTGTTCCTGGCAACGTCAGGCCTGGCTTACTCAGATTAGTGTTTTAGGAGAGGTGCTTTGGGGTAACAGAACTGGCTTCATTTCCACCATGACCACATCGGCCCTGTTTTCCGCTGTGCAAAAACAAAATTCTAAAAAATGTTACCCTACCAAATTGTATGCTGCTTTTGTTTTATAAACAGTTTTTTTAGTCTGTGGAAACTGTAATAAAGACTAATAACATATCCAGTTGTTTTCCAGAGCGCCAACTCAACTTGGGGGACTTTTTCTCTCAGCATGAGGTCCTGTCTTTCTTTCCTAGCAGATACTCCTGAAATTCATCTCCATGTGGTCAAGTGCGTAGCAGTGGGGTCAAGTACTTGGCACCCCACCTTGGAACCATGAGCTTCTTTCTGCCTCTGAAAGAGGAGGTTTTGGAACCACCAATAGAGCTCCAGTGGGTACTAGCTAGAGTCAAGGAAGTGTTCTTGGAGTGGATGTCAGTTCTGCCAGGGAAGGAAGAGGCTCCCTTGTAAAGGGTGTGATGCATTTGGGGCTCACTTATCCCACGGGTAATGAGAATATTTCATGAAGACTTTGATATTCCCAGATGCCTAGACAATTCCCTGAAGCTCATTGCTTCCAAATGCCTCACTGCTCTGCGTACGATTTCATGAGGCAAGCAAGATGAAAGCTTACAACAGGATGTCACTGATTTTCAAACACAAAGCAGGTGAAGGTGATAATACTAAGGGAACAAATGTGCTCTAGGAGAAAATCTAGTAGATTCTTTCATTACACACATGACAAATCACAAAATCGAGGTGAGCGCCAGAAGCCTTTTCCTTGTAACCAAGAAAACTTGGGCTAGCTGCTCTAATCCCCTGAGGACAGATCCCATTTACAACTGATTCCAGCTACAGCTGAGGGAATCTGGGCAGTGTTTTCACTCCCAGATTGCATGAAGCCATGGTTAAGAATCAGACTGTCATCTTCAAATCTGACTCTGCCACCCATGACTGTGCCTTAAATTTCACGTCTATAAAAAGAGAAAAACAAGACACTTACCTAAAAGTGTTGTTATAAAAATTAAATAAACTAATCTACAAATGTGCTTGGCATAGAGCCTGGTATATAGTGAGTGCTCGATAAATATCACTTACAAAATAAAATTATTATTACCATTATAATTTATGGCACTATTATTACAATTTTTCACTGTCTTTTGAATTGAGATTGTCTTGTAGCCTGTATATTAAGAGGTAAAATACAAAATCACTGTTCTTCAAGGCAAATTTATTGGAAAAATACTACAGGTGATACTACAGATTTCTTTAAGTATGTTCTTAACGTTCTTTTCTACTACTAGACTCTAAGTCCCCTTTTAATATCTTCTTTACTATTCTTTCTTCAGTGCCTGACACATGAGACTCCTCAAAAAAACCATTTGCTGAGTAAATAAATGTTCTTTATTGATACAGAAAAAAATCATTCATACTTTCAACCTAAGAAAGCTGATTGAAAACAACAGTAATAACTACTGCCTGAGTAACCTCTACTATTCTTCCATCTAATACTCTTTCAGCAAAGAAATTTCCCTGGTGAGTATAAAAGTCCTAAGATTGATGTTGTTGTGAGCAAGTGAGCTCTCCATCCTTGCATTTCACTCTTCCTGGTGGTCTGTGTTAAAGAGATCTCGCTCTTAAGGACAAAATCTAAAAGACTGGCTAGAACATCTCCTTAGATACGTCATTTGAAACACTGACTCATTATTTTAATAGCATCTTTCTTAAATTAGAGTCAGAATTCTTTTCCCAGCATCATCCTTTCCATCTATTTTAGGATAGAGCCATCACTGTCTCATGTCCCCACTAATTGGATAAGTGGGTCTTTCTGACCTTGCAACAACTAAGCAGAAAGCATCCTTAGTGACTATAAAACTGACAGGCTTCTCTTTTTCTAAGTGGCAGGTATAATCTAGGACTTTTTGAACAGCACTTTGAGTTCCTACACTTTTCTATAAAGGGGTTTAGATGTGAGTTGGCAAAAGATGGGGAGTTAACAACGCAGGGATCTACCACATTCATTTCAAGCCATGTGCAACGGGTTTCCATTGCACCACATGGAGAGAGTAACATGTTGGCAGATACCACCGTGGCTTGTATTCTGACTCCTACCTGGGAAATCTAGAAGCTGGGCCATGGGATAGCCGGCCTCTTTGATGGTGGAGTCAGGAGAGGGCAGTGGAGTCAGGAGAGGGCAGCAGAGACTCCAGAGAGCTTTCCCCGCCTCTTCTTCCATGTGAGGATATAATGAGAAATCAGCTCCCTAGCAGCTCATAATGAGGTTCTCATCTACTGCAGTCAGAGGGCAAAGAAAGTTAAGGTCAAAGTGGCCAAGAGCCAGAAAAGGTTAAATGACCAACCAAAGCATATCTGTCATGCAGGGTCAGGGCCCTGGCTGGGAAAAAAACAGGACTGAACACTTGGAATCATGTGGTTGAATGCCCCTTCAAATTTTGAACTCCTAGACTTCTCTGAATTCTCTCAGCCTGAGAAATACCCACTCCTCCCTAATAAGAGCAAGAACTTCTCCTTGTTTGAAGACCATGAAGAGGCCTCTATAAGACAACATATGCCCCCTCATGACCTTTTCCCAATCTCCCCCTTACCAGTAGGCCTATAACTAGGATCAGGTCACAATATAATCCCACCAGTGTTAGACCATCCAAGGCTTGATAAGGGAGGAAAGGGACTATTCCCCAAAGGTACTGCAAAACATAGTCAACATGTACCAGCAGAAGCTGGGCACTCAGTACCGGGCTGAATTCTGAGGGTGCTTGATTAAGGAGGCTGGAACATAAGATTGAATGGGGTGAGCTTATTGATTTCAGAGCACTCTGACAAAATACAAGATTTAACTTTCTGGCAAGGGCCCCAGGAGATGATGTAAACGCCTTCTAGGATAGCTCCTAAAAGTAAGGAACAAGCAATGGACCACATCAAATGAAGTTAAAATGCCATAATTGCTATGCCAGATGGTTGCAAAAGTGATTAAAAGGCACAGAGAAGTAGGCATGCTGGAGTGGACATAGTAAATAAGACCAGAAGATTCACCAAATGATTGTGCTTCATGAGAAGGCCAAGACCATTTACCAAGACCAGAAGGAATGTGCTGGTGAGAATGGCAGAAAGCTGCCAAAGTAACCTCTGTGAATCACAAGTTTGACCGCTGCTTAAAACTCTTTCCATTCTTCTGAGCATCATCAAAATGTTCCAGAGCCCTCCTCAGAAGGAGGAGGTACTAGTAAGAGAGATTATCTCGGAAATAGACTTACAAAGCAATTGGTACGATGGGGCCCTCACAGTGGTGAAAGTCTGCTGGTGGAGCTTGACCGCCAGAAGTTAAGTAAACACAATTATCACAATGAAAGCGTGCCTCAGTGGCAGCCAAGAGGGCCTGACCTGTGGAGATGTACTGAAATACCTAACAGAATATAGCGCCCATTGAGGCAAAAGAGATGGGCAGGCAACAAGGGTCATCACCAGCATTTACCTCCAAATAAATCAAGAACAGATGACAGGAGGCTGAGGGCAGATACTCTAAACAATGTCACAATCTCTTGTCCAATTTCTGGACTTGAATCTGTTTTCAGACTCAGACTCACTACTGAACTGGAGGCCAGTTCTCCAGGAGGAGGGACTCTGTAACACCACAGCAAGTATACATGGTCATCATTTCCCCAATCCTTCCCTGAGGCACCTATGGTCATGGACTTAGATAACTACACACTGAAGAAAAAGAAATATTCAAATATTTCAAGGGCTATTGGACAGAGTTGACATGAATACTCAGCAATCAGAACCATCACCACGCCCTCTATCTCAGAGTGCAGGACTACATGGCTAGGCAAAGGATCAAATCCTAGTCAAGGTCCAGTTTACAGTGTGTTCACTGGATCCATGAACTCACACAGTTGTCCTTTCCCCTGTCGTTGAATGTATAAGTGGGTTTGATATACTTGGAAGTTGGTGCAAGTTCCATACTGGGTCTTTGACCCATAAGATAAAAGCTATCATAGTGGGTAAGGCCAAGCAGAGGTCTCTGAAAATGCACTACCCTCTCCTCAGTCAAAAGAGTAAATCAGAAACAATAGTGCATCTTAGAGAAATGGCAAAAATTCGTTGAATAATCTATTGTCATCATCCAGTATCCATTTGGTGTATTCAGGGAGTAGAGTGGCAAAATAAATGGAGATATCATGAGACCTCCATGAGGGGGATACCAAGCTGACTGGGAAGCAATCGCAAGAGAGGTGGGAAAAGAACCAGGAGAGAGTGAAGCCATGGAAAGCAAGGGATTAAAGCACTAACACCAGCAGACAAACAGAGTAAGGTCTGAAGGCGTCCATTGAATTTGGTGAGCAGTGTATCACTAATGGCCTTAGAAATGGCAATTCTAGCCAAGTCATTCACTCACTCATTTAACAAATATGTACTGCATGTGTCAATGGGAAGGAGAGAAGAGGAGAGGGGAGGGAAGAGAAGAGCTCCAGGCAGTTGGGATAGGATGTCCAAAGCTCAGCAGTTGATGCAGGGAAGAGGGTGTTTTCCTCTTCCACTTACATTAATTGGTGGGTAAGGGAAAAGTCTATGGGACTTATGTATGATTTCCTCAATTTCTTGATGAAATAGGAGCAGAACCATTTTCATCATAGGAGATGGTCTCATGGTATCTGGGAAGCCAGGTACAGGTTGGTTGTGTGCAAACAAAATGACCACAGACTCTTCCTCAGCCTAATAGGGATGGCTGTTGTATCAGCTGGGGTCCATTCAGGAAAACAGAAACTAAGAAAACCAAGCTAGGTGTTACAAATAGAGGGCAATTGGCCGGGCACGGTGGCTCACGCCTGTAATCCCAGCACTTTGGGAGGCCAAGGCGGGCGGATCACGAGTCAGGAGATTAAGACTACCCTGGCTAACACGGTGAAACCCCGTCTCTACTAAAAATACAAAAAATAATTAGCCGGGCGTGGTGGCAGGCGCCTGTAGTCCCAGCTACTTAGGAGGCTGAGGCAGGAGAATGGCGTGAACCCGGGAGGCGGAGCTTGCAGTGAGCCGAGATCGCGCCACTGCACTCCAGCCTGGGCGACAGAGCCAGACTCCGTCTCAAACAAACAAACAAAAACAAATAGAGGGCAATTAAGACGGAGAACTGGTTGCAAAGATGGTGGAAGTCTAAGGCGGCAAAAAGGCAAGCATGGATAGCCCAAATATTCGTAACTATAGGAAACAGTTATTAGTCAAAGGTTAGGGAAAAAAAGGAGAACAGGTCTAAACCCTAGGTCAGAGGAGGGCCCCCACCTACAGGCTAGTGCTCAGACCTCAGGAAAGGGTGTGACTGGCTGGTGCAGGTTCTGCAAAGAGGGAGTAGTGCAACTGGTTTGGGGGGTGCCAACTGAAGCTGGGGCTGAAGCCATAGCTGCCCTTTGCTGCTGTTTTTGCCGTAGCGACACCAATGCTAGAAGCAGAGAAAGTCCCTCCTCTTTTCATAGTCTAATTTCCCTCTTCCTATTAGCCAATCTCCCATTGGCTAATAGAGAGCCAACCAGCAAGCGTTTCTGGGAAATGTATTTTGCAGACCCTAACCCCCCATCACAGAACAGAGCATAGAACAGTGGTTTGGGAGCTGAAAGACAAGAGGTGAATGCTATGGTCTGAATGCCTGTGTCTCTCCAAGATCTATATTTTGAAATCCTAACCCCCAAGGTGATGGTGGTAGAATGTAGGGCCTTTGGGAGGTGATTAGATCATGGGGTCTAATTTGGTGTCTCGTGAGGGCCTGTTCTCTGGTTCATAGGTGGCACACAGCCCTCATGAATAGGATTAGGGCTCTTATAAAAGAAACTCCGGAGAGATCCCTCGCCTCTTCTGCCATGTGAGGACACAGTGAGAAAACGCCATCTATGAACAAGAAAACAGGCCCTCACCAGACACCAAATCTGCCCGCTCGTTAATCTTGAATTTCCCAGCCACCAATACTGTGAGAAATAAATTTCTGTTGTTCATAAGTCACCCAGTTCATGGCATTTTGTTATAGCAGCCCAAATGAACTAAGCCCGTAAATAAAAACCACAACTATATCAGAGTATAGAGATGACTGGAGGGACATAAACGAAGAGGCTGGTGCTCTGTGACCCCAGGGCCAACAAGTGTGGGTGCTTTTGCCCACCAGGGAGCCCAGCAGGTGTGAGCTATGACCAGGCATTTCACTTCCTCTTTGGTGGCTGGTATTGCCATCTGCAGAGAAGCCACAGAGCCTGACAGCAGAGAGAGTACAGCATTGGCAATGGTCCTGAGCACATCTGGCCAGTGCTCTTTGTGATTGCAGAACCTGGGGTTCAGGAAGGCTCTCCACAGTCTCTTCCTCGTTATTACGATTTTCCTAGGTAGAAAAGCATTCGAAGGGCTTCCTAGAGCAGCCAGACCATGTGAACTAAATTTAGAGGAGAATAAATTGCAAGCCATGTTTGGAAGAGAGTTGAAACATCTCCTTTTTTCCCTCCTTTACAACATGGGAAGGACATTTTAAACATAAGTGAATGTTTAAAACTCAATAGCTTTCTTATATAGCAAAGGTAGCTAATTAGAAAATATAATAGAAAAGTATCCCATTCTTAATATCAGTAGAAATTATAAATATCTAGGAATAAACTTAACAAGAAACATGTAGAATCTACTTATAGTTGAAAAAAACTTTGAAAATTTAAAGGACCGAAAATAGCACTGGAATAAGAGGAGAGATGTAGTCTACTGGAAGGTTAAATATCATTAAATATAAATTATCCCCCAACTGATTTAGATGTTTAATAATGTTACAAAGCAAAATGCCACAGCAGCTTTTTGCCTAATATATGTCCAAATATCCAGAAAAATAATCATTTTATACAATTTTATAAGAAAATAAATGACAAAATTATTCTAAAAAACAGGTTGGCTATATGAATCAAGGATTCTTTTAAATCAAGTCTGGATGGTTCATGGTCAGAAGTCTGAGACCAGCCTGGGAACAGAACAAGATCCTACTTTAAAAAAAAATCAAAATTAAAATTAAAATAAAGAGAATCTTAAGTAAGATATTTATACAGACAATTAAAAGTCATATTATCTTGAGTACTCAAATATATGGGGCAGGCACAATGGCTTACGCCTATAATCCCAGCACTTTGGGAGGCTGAGATGGGCAGATTGCTTGAGCTCAGGAGTTCAAGACCAGCCTGAGCAACACGGCAAAACTTTGTCTCTACAAAAAATACAAAAATTAGCTGGGCATGATGACACATGCCTGTGGTCCCAGCTACTCGGGAGGCTGAAGTGGAAGAATCACTTGAGCCCGGTGTGCGGAGGTTGCAGTGAGTTGAGATCATGCCACTGCACTCCAGCCTGGGTGACAGAGACCGTCTCAAAAGAAAAAAAAAAAAAAAGATATAGGGAAAAGTTCAGGATAAATGTTTAACAAACTCAGATCACAAACACCTAAATGTTATCAATGGTTAACCCTGGTTAATGAAATTCTCAGTAATTTTTATTTTATTCTTTTTTTTTTTTTTTTTTTAACACAGTCTTGCTCTGTCACCCAGGCTGGAGTGCGGTGGCGCGATCTCGGCTCGCTGCAACCTCTGCCTCCCGGGTTCAAGCTCTTCTCTGCCTCAGCCTCCCGAGCAGCTGAGATTACAAGCACCTACCACCACACCCCGCTAATTTTTGTATTTTTAGTAGAGACGGGGTTTCACCATCTTGGCTAGGGTGGTCTAGAACTCCTGACCTCGTGATCCACCCGCCTCGGCCTCCCAAAGTGTTGGGATTACAGGCGTGAGCCACTGCAC
>NW_012103599.1:33083-36034 GCF_000951045.1 Mandrillus leucophaeus
ATGGCAAAACTTCATCTCTACAAAAAAGTACAAAACTTAGTGGGGCATGGTAGTGAGAGCCTATAGTCCCAGCTACTCGAGAGGCTGAGGTGGGAGGATAGCATGAGCCTGGGAGGTGGAGGTTGCAGTGTGCCAAGATTGCACCACTGCAATCCAGCCTAGGTGACAGAGTCAGAGCTTGTCTCAAAAAAAAAAACAAAAACAAAAACAGAAACAAAAAACAGACACACACACACACACACATACAGAGATGTACTTTTTATGAGGGTGAGGCATAAAGGGATCATGAGAAGTCGTCTCGTTTGTTGACTTGTTTGATCCTCTCTCTATTGCAGACAGGAACATCTTGTACAATATCTCTAGTGAGGCCATCCAGCTTCTGGGAGCACATCAGATTTGCATCATAAAGATGCTCTCCAAACCCAAATTCACGACTTTTTGCCAAAAACTTCTGATTGTTTATGTTGGTGAATTATGGCACCATCTACTGAAAATTGATAATCATGTTAGACTCTTCTCTTTCTGCCACCAGCAGCATCCAATCACTCACCAAGTCCTGTCAATATTATCTCCTGAGTTGCATTATTTAAATTTAAGTCTTCAGGCTGGGCGCAGTGGCTCACACCTGTAATCCCAACACTGTGGGAGGCCAAGGCAGGCGGATCACTTGAGGTCAGGAGTTCAAGACCAGCCTGGCCAACATAGTGAAACCCCATCTCTACTAAAAATACAAAAATTAGCCAGCGTGGTGGCGTGTGCCTATAATCTCAGCTTCTCGGGAGGCTAAGGCAGGAGAATTGCTTGAACCCAAGAGATGGAGGTTGCAGTGAGCCGAGATTGTGCCATTGCACTCTAGCCTGGGTGACGGAGTGAGACTCTGTCTCAAAAAAAAAAAAATTTTTAATAATAAAATAAATTTAGATCTTCATAATTTTTCACTCAGATTACTATGACATGTATCTCCCTCCCATTTCCCTCCTAATCTATACTGCCATCAACACACGCTTGGGCCGGGCACAGTGACTCATGCCTGTAATCCCAGCACTTTGGGAGGCCGAGGTGGGTGGATCGCTTGAGGTCAGGAGTTCAAGATGAACCTGGCCAACATGGCGAAACCCCATCTCTACGAAAATACAAAAATTAGCTGGGTGTGGTGGCAGGTGTCTGTAATCCCAGCTACTCAGGAGGCTGAGACAGGAGAATCACTTGAACCTGGGAGACAGAGGTTGCAGTGAGCCAAGATTGTGTTACTATGCTTCAGTCTGGGCCACAGAGTGAGACTGTGTCTCAAACACAGACACACACACACACACACACACACACACGTGCACGCTTGAACAAATAACTTGCCTGCTTTAAATATTTCAGATCCCTTATGAATCACTTAGACCCTTCATAGTCTGGTCCTGGGTGCTTCTTCAGCCTCTTTCCCTGACATTTCCCGGGAACATGCTGCATTCCAGCCATTTCAAACTATTTTGAGTTCCTCAAATAGCCCTTACCCTCTGACATCGCCCTGCTTTTGGTTGTGCTGTTTCCACTACACTCCCCCATTCGCTCGATAATCACCGTTTGTTTGCCCATCAAGATTCATCCAAGGGGTGCACCATCCAGGAAACCACCACTGATCCCCCAAATCTGAGTTCTAAGTCCCCACTCCGTGTTCATATAGTACTCTCCTGTATTAGCATTCATTTAACTGCTGGAGCTGTTTAAACGTCTGTCTCACTCACCATACTGAGAGTCCTGGGGAAGAGACTAAGACTTTTATTGTGAGCATCAGTTATACTGGTTTGCCCAGGACCATTCTTTTCCACTGGGGAAGTGCTACTCCTTTATTCCATGTGGTTCAGCTGAGACTATTAATCACACTTCCCCGTCTACCTACTTGCAACAGGCTTGGGCACGTGACCCAGGCCTGGCCAATCATGATACCATATCTTCTTAACAACAGTGTCTGATCTAAGCACAAGCAATGTCTGATCTAAGCACAATGTCTGATCTAAGCACACAAAGACAGACACAGTCTCTCCATGACATTAACATATGGAACCAGGAAAGAGAAGATTCTTCTTTTACTTTGGAATTGAAAAATGATAGTAGCCCTGGACCATCAGCAGCCATCTTTTCCTCTCATGAAAAGAGCATGTCCATGGATTTAAGTTAACCCTAGAGAAGGTACAGTGAGAATATGGAAGTAGAGCCTAAATAATTTTATTTTGCCCCTAGATCTAGCATATGAGAAGCAAACATGTTCTGCATTTCCCAGTTTATAAGCCAAGAAATTCTCCTTTGCGCTTAAAGCATTTGAGTTACATTCTGACACTTGCGACCAAGAATCCTGACAAATACATCTTTGGAATTTGTATCTCCTCTGAATTATAGTGACTGGTACATAGGACTCAGTAAAAATATGCTACATGGATGAGTGAACAGCTTAGCAGAAGGTCTGAGAATAACCTCCGTGTAAAGTGAATTTCTGCTGCCCCCAAAACTGCCTACTGTCTGCTGTTCATCAACAATGCACCCACTTCTTGCACTTTGATGTAGAGAGGCCATACCACCTGTGTGTACATGTGGTTACTACTTAAACAATACTTATGTAGTTAGCAAGTGGCCGAAATGTCTATAATCTGTAAACACTTGGAAAGAATCCAGTTTGTATTATTATTTTCCTAGTTTAAAGTGCTAAATGAACCAAAAGTTAGGGAAGCTCTTATCAGAAAAGCCTCATGCCTGATCCAATCCACTGAACAAAAGATTGAGGAGCTCTCCATCTGATATTAGTCTTTGGAAAAGGAGCCTTGACTTAAGTGTGCTTGAGCCTGTGACTGTGGGTGAAAGTGTGTGAGTGATGATTTTCCTTCTTGCAGGTACCAATCGGGTAAATTCTCAAGTGTATAGCTACTGAAGACTCTGCCTCAAATGGAAGAAGGCAGAGCTTCCAAACC
>NW_012103599.1:36234-51561 GCF_000951045.1 Mandrillus leucophaeus
ACCATGTTAGCCAGGATGGTCTCGATCTCCTGACCTTGTGATCCGCCCACCTCAGTCTCCCAAAGTGCTGGGATTACAGGCGTGAGCCACCGCGCCTGGCTTTTTTTTTAATGAGCAAATTTTGTTCGATTTTAAAATGTTTTTCTCCATATAAGGTAAACGTTCTATTCAAAGTTATTTCTCTCTTTTTAAACACAGCAAATCAAACCTTCTTTTAACACACATGTGAAAGTCATAGCATTTTATGTTCTAAAAACAAGCCAAGGTTCTCTACATCAGAAACAATTCTGCTTGAATCCACTTAACTTATTCAAATATTTAGCAAGGTCAGCAGGATGCTTCTGAAATTTTTTCTTTCAATTATTCCTTAAGGTCAATAATCTAAAATTGCCAAAAATGTGATGTATTTTTACAGCAAAAAATAACTATGTGAAGAAAAATGAAAGCAAAAATTAGAACTGGCTTGTTCATGTGCTTTTGAGGAGTTAGTAAAATCTAAAAGTATATGATGATTTCTGTTTGAAAATTAAGGGTCATGGACGAGCCAAAACCAGGCATGACCTGTTCCCAGCAGAGAATGAGAAGGAGGATTTTCAAAGAAAGTCGTGGCTTGTACAGTGATTTTGAAGTTTTCTCAGAGTTCCCACATTTACAAAGAAAAGTCAAGGATTGCAGGGATTTGGAATAAGGTAGAGAGGGTTCGATTGCTTTGGGAAGAATCTGAAAAAGCGTTTTTGTTCCTGGGAAGGGGGTAGATGAGAGACTGAGCAGATGAGGGAGAAGGAAGGAGAGAAAGGAAATCATAGGCAGGCAGATGGGGAACGGGGCAGACAAAGAGCTTGTAAGAACAAGCCTACTGGCTGGGCAACAGTGGTTCACTCCTGTAATCCCAACTATTTCAAAGGCTGAGGCAGGAGGATCGCTTGAACCTAGGAGTTTGCAATCAACCTGGGCAACATAGTGAGACCTTGTCTCTACAACAAAATTAAAAAATTATCCGAGCATGGTAGTACATGCCTATGGTCCCAGCTATTTGGGAGGCTGGAACAAGGGGATCACCTGAGCCCAGGAGATCGAGGCTGCAGTGAGCCCTGATTGTGCTACTGCATTCCAGACTAGGAGACAGGACAAGACATTGTCTATAAAAAAGAAAAAAAAGAATAAGCCTATTAGTTAGATGCATTCATTTATTTAAACTGATAGCTAACAGGCCAGGCATGGTGGCTCACACCTGTAATCCCAGCACTTTGGGAGGCCAAGGCAGGAGGATCACTTGAGCCCAGGAGTTTGAGACCAGCCTGGGCAACATAATGAGACCCTGTCTCTACAAAAACCATTTTCTTTTAGTTAGCCAGGTGTGTGGTGGCACACACCCGTAGTCCCAGCTACTTGGGAGGCTGAGATGGGAGGATCACTTGAGTTCAGGAGGCCAAGGCTGCAGTAAGCCATCATTGTGCCACTGCACTGCAGCCTGGGCAACAAAGTGAGCCTGTTGAGCCTGTATCAAAAAAAAAATGTAAATAAATAATAAATAAATAAATAAATAATAAATAAATAAAATGACAGCTAAAAGCTGTATATACTTATGGCATACATCATGATGTTTAGAAATGTAGATGCACTGTGGAATGGCTACATCAAGCTGATTAGCATGTGCCTTCCCTCACAGGCTTATCATTGATTTGTGATGAGGACACTTAGGATCTAGTCTCAAGTTTTATTTTAAGCTATGTTGCTACATCTCCCATTGTCTTAACAAACTTTAATTTACCATACATAAGGAGGTTGTTTGTGATTAAAACACACACAACAGGCAAAAAAAAAAAAAAAAAACCCAGCAGAGAGGCTGGTGTGGAATGTGGAATGATAACCTTTCAAATCATAGTGGAAAGAGGGAAAAGTTTATAAGGGCAATTGTGAAGAGTAATAAATAACGATAGACAGGCTTGAGCAGAGGAAATCTAGATTGAAAAAATCTATATATGCTATATAGGAATAAAAATGTATTAAAGTCATGTGATTATTTCACTATGCATGTAGGTACATCATTTGTAAATATAGCTAGAAACTGTAATTATAGAAAACATTCGACATGGTCTTTAATATTTAATTAGTCTCCCCACTGGAAATCAACCACGTAGAAAAGAAACGCTTTCTCAATAGGTTAATATTAATTACTTAACAACCCTGACATTGATATTTATGGAATACTTATGAAACAAGCTTTCATGAAGTGGAAACATGTTCATCCGTCTACTGGGAGGCTTACGGCATTTTTCAAAGTGTCAAATTCACTTTGCGCTCTGCCTCTTTGTGTTGTGAAAATCTGAAATTACTGTTGATTTGAAGACTCTTCAAAAGGCTCTTTTTTTATCCCAGCTGCAAATAAAAAAAATCGGAACAGATTAATCTGGTATTCTTAAAGTATGTCACTTCCTAATCTTGCAACAGGGAAATGATAACCATATGAAACAAAGAAGTATTACGAAGTAGAAGACACTAGTGAGGCAATGCCAATGTATGCTGTCAATGACACAAAAATATAAAATTAGAAACCAGCCTTAGGAGGAAGTAGAGAAAGACAGTAAGTATCTGATGTAGTTTGAAGAATGTTAGGAAAGATGCCTCACCACTAGAACAACTTTGTTCAGAACCACAGCACAGCGGTGCCTGGTGATCATTTATGCTTACATCCATTCTCTCAGCAATATATATTGAATACCCACTCTGCCCTATCTTCACCTTGGTGCTGGATGCAATGACAAACACAGCCCAGTCACTGTCCTTGGGAGCTCATTGTCCAGGTGGGGAGGCACACAAGTAAAAACAGTTGCAATACACTGTGCTAAGCATATCACAGAGATACTGGTGAGAATGGGAATTTTAGTGAGGCACAGCATCTCACGCTTGTAATCCCAGCACTTTGGGAGGCTGAGGCGGGTGGATCGCTTGAGGTCAGGAGTTCAAGACCAGCCTGGCCAACATGATGAAACCCCGTCTCTATTAAAAATACAAAAATTAGCTGGGCATGTTGGCGCATGTCTGTAATCCCAGCAACTCGGGAGGCTGAGGCAGGAGAATCACTTGAATCTGGGAAGCAGAGGTTGCAGTGAGCCAAGATCACACCACTGCACTCCAGCCTGGGCAACAGAGTGAGACTCTGTCTCAAAAACAAAACAAAACAAAAAAAGAAAGGAATTATAGGTAAGGAATGATGACAACTTTGTATGTAAACGTATGCTAAATATCAAATAAATACACAATTCAAAACACTTTTTTCTTTTTAATACCTGCAGATTCCTCTATTAACTAATCCTGTTATGAGAGCTTATATGTAATGGGGCAAGGTACACTAAACTCCACACTGATTCCAGTTCTGACTCTGCCCGTTACTAGTCCCTAAACCCCCAGCGAGTCCTGTGAGGCCTCAGAGCCCTAATAGCCTCTTCTACAAAATTAGTGCATTTGTCCTGATGATCTATAACCTACTTGTCCAGCTTGACAGTCTAAGAAGCTTCATTTAAAATGTAAATGTTATCTTCAAAGGGTGATGCATGAAACCAATGGGACTTTATTGTGCATTAGTTAATTAAATCAGCTAGCCAGTCACCTTGCAGAGCCCTGAGAAAAAGGGACACAGGTAAGATTCATCTCAAAAGATGGGGGAGGAGCTCTAGATTTTGGGTGGGTGAGAGAACTGGAGATCTTGGCAAATAGAGGCAGTGAAAGGCATTGAGCCCTGGAGGATGTAACAGGGAGGAAGGAGAATCACAGACAAATTTTTAACACATTATAGGAGAGTGTTTTTCAGCCTTGCTTTCAAAATGAAGCATTAGAACATGTAATATGATCAAAGACTGCAACAACTTCAAGCTATCTATATAGTAAGGGCTTGGGCCAGCTGTCTGGTTGAAAAGAGTCACTCAGGGATGCTCCTTGAGGGTATATTTGCATTACATCTGCACAAAAAACTTTTACTTGGATTGTAAGTTTATCTAGGATGATGGATATGTAGGGGGAGTGAGGATGAGATTATATGGGACAGTTTAGGGCCCAACCAAGTGACTCCCTTGACACCGAGACTGACCAAAGAAGAAGAAAGGAATTGAAAATTCTCTTCCTTTTCCTTAGAAAGCACCTTCCATATCTCTACTTAGCTCAAGCAGCTAGCTCAGACTTCACCCCTCTGCTCACCACATAGCTTCCCACACTGACCACATCAACAAAAGTAAGAGAACTAATCTACTGTGCTTTCCACCTTCCCTGACACACAAAAGACCCTGCCCAGATGCTATAAGCTTAGCAGCCCTAGCAAAGGACAGATGTAAAGGCAGGTTGAAGCCAGGCACAGTGACTAACACCTGTAATCCAAGCACTTTGGGAGGCTGAGGCGGGCACATAACTTGAGGCCAGGAGTTTAAGAGCAGCTTGGCCAACATGGTGAAACTCATCTCTACTAAAAATATCAAAACTTAGCCAGGTGTGGTTGTACACACCTATAATCCCAGTTACTTGGGTGGTTGAGGCACAAGAATTGCTTGAACCTGGGAGGTGGAGGTTGCAGTGAGCTAAAATCGCACCACTGCACTCCAGTCTGGGCGATAAAGGCAGGTTGCATTCTCATCTAGTTACCTGCTTTTGGTCTTTTTGTATAACCTAGCCCAAAAGTTTTGTTCTTATAATATTCACTTCTAAGAGTAGACATTTTTATAGTGGATACAACCTTATTGTATTATTTTCCCCAACCAAAGAACTTTTCAGGGTAATACAAAGAGCCATGTCAACAATGGCTAGAGTTAAGTTATGGAGATCTGATGGCTAGCAGAAATGGAGGACCCTGTGTATGAATGAGTTGAAGCAGCACCATGTTGAGTCCTGATAACCCACTGATCCAGGGTTGATCAGTTTCACATATTTAAAAGAGTGCAGAACTCTGATCTCAGAGTAGTTGTGGAACTGCGTTCATATTTTACATAATACATGTTAGATTATATTTGTCCTAAGTAAACTCTGACACCAACCTGTTTAAAATAATTTGAAAGACGAGATGCTCCCAAAAAAGTTCTTCATTTGAAAAAATAGAAACTATACCCACATCCAGTCGTCTCTTACACAAATCGCTCTTGGATGACTGAAGCAGACATGCGTTCACCTATGATTATGCTCCTTGATTTCTCACATTCAGCAGGGTCCTTGCATGGGTCAAATCTTTGCATGTTCAAGGTCCTGGCAGATGCCTGGCTTTCCTCAGAGTAAGGCTGCTCCTTTTGCTTTTCTGCTTGGGGTCAACCCTGATGACTGTAACCCTGATCCCTTCTACTTCCTCCAGAGCTTGTTTCATCAATTGCCCCTAGTGTCCTATCCTACATCCTCAACCACCCTCTCCTTCTTTGTCCTCCGCCTCAGCCCATAACAATGCTTAAATCTCTTACATCCAAGTAGAAACTGTCCCTTTCCTCTGTATTCTCCCACGAGTTACCATCTCATGTCTCTTCTTCATATATAAACTTCTTTATGCTTTTTTTACTGTTTTTATAGCCTCATATACATTAACCCTTCACAGGCTATTATCCTATTGCTATTTCTGCTAACAATCAGTCCCACGAATACATGAGCATCAAAAGCAGCTATGGGGCAGTGATGACCAGACTCAGTACCTGGTTAACACCTTCATGGATGTTAAACATTTCAATGGTGACAAAGGAAGTGGCTTCCTAACCCCAAATACCTGATCTCTAAATAGCAGCTATGATGATGCACACTGAGCTGAATAGTTACAGTAGTGGTCTCTGGATTCATGCTACTCTAGTATTTCCAACCATTTTTAAAGCACCGCATTTCTTTCTTCCTTTTTTTTTTTTTTTTTTCCAGGATGGAGTCTTGCTCTGTTGCCCAGGCTGGAGTGTAGTGGCATGATCTCGGTTCACTGCAACCTCCACCTCCCAGGTTCAAGCAATTCTCCTGCTTCAGTCTCCTGAATAGCTGGAATTACAGGCATGCACCACCATGCCCGGCCAATTTTTGTATTTTCAGTAGAGACGAGGTTTCACCATGTTGGCCAGACTGGTCTCGAACTCCTGACTTCGTGATCTGCCTGCCTTGGCCTCCCACAGTCCAGGGATTACAGGCTTGAGCCACCGCACCAGGCCCTCATTTCTTATATAAAATCCTCTAATTATATAAAATCCTCTAATGCTTCAAATGCCTATCTCCTATACTTCAAATGCCTCTATCTCCTCTACTGAGCCCTGACTAATACAGTTTGTGAGACTGGAAGTAGTTATAGACAGCAGACTCACCAACAAGGATTTGGGAATGGTTATCTGATATGGTTGGGTTTGAAGGTAAGGTTGATTCATTTGCCACTGAAAAATTGAAAACTGGCAGCCTGTGGCACAGTTGCAAAGAATTATTTAAACTGTCACACTGCTGGTGGGCTTACATTAAGTGCCTCTTGAAGCATGCCTTTTGGTGGATCAGTATGGCAAGAATGGGGCACCCAAGGACTATGGGGCAGGCTGAATACTTCTGAGTCTCCGAAGAGCTTAAAGAAAGGCTCAGGCCTTTAAATTTCTTTAAATTCTAAGCTCAAGGCAAAATTAGAAGATTGGAGAGTTTCTGTAACTGCCATCAAACAATCTCTAATCTCTTAAAGTGAATGGGATGATATCCAAAAGTAAGATGCCAAGGCTGATCATGTGAGTTTTAAATCACAAATTAAATTGAATTCACAGCCTCACCGGGTCTTCTATGTGCAAGTTAGACTTTGATTAAGAAAGAGTGGAACTTTGAGAACTGAAATGAGAACATTTGCCCAAATTCAGATGAATATGAGTCCTTGGAGCCCCCAATATCCACTGTGCCTTGCTCACCAGCAGAAGCGATACTTCTTCCCCACCCAATCATGCCAGGTCTGTTTGTGTGGAGACCCAGCAGTGACCTCCCCGAGATATTTACCTTCAAGAAGATGCCAAATATCCTCATGTTCCATCATAACAATTATCATTGTCTTTTGACCTATTTTAAAAAGCCAAATCCCATCATGCCTCAGGGAGACATGAAAGTTTAGCTACTTAAATATTTGCAATTCCCTGCTTATTTATAGCTCTAGAAGTCCAGGGAATATGTGTGATAATGGATCCATATAGGGGAAAACCTAGATCAAACAGAAGGGTTTATTATCATCATGGATTCATTTGCTAGATTTTGAATGCAGTGATCTAATTCAAGAGGATCCACTGAAATCCGATTTCAAAAGAGGCCTACCCTAAATGTTATCAAAAATTCCTTGACATAATGTAGAAGCAAAAAAAAATCCAAAGACTTGCGGAGTTAATAATGTTAAAATACCATGCATGACCTGTCCATTCACCATCTGCGTTGGCCAAAAGAGACCAAAGAATGCTGCCTTCACTAAGACATAGAGAAGTACATCTGTGATTCAAGCACCAATATCCTTTAAAACACTATAGTGATTGTCTTTTTTTTGTTTGTTTTTTTTGTTTTTGTTTTGAGATGAGGTCTTGCTGTGTCACCCAGGCTGGAGTGCAGTGGTGTGATCATGTTTCATTGCAGCCTCAACCTCCCAGGCTCAAGAAATCCTTCCACCTCAGCCTCACAAGTAGCTGGGAATATAGGCACCACCACACCCAGCTAATTTTTTTTTTATCTTTTGTAAAGATAGGGGTCTCACCATGTTGTCCAGGCTGGTCTTGAACTACTGGGCTCAAGCAATCCTCCCACCTCGGCCTCCCAAAGTGTTGGGGTTACCAGCGTGAGCTACTGCACCCAGCTGATAGGGCTGTCTTATGTAAGAGATACTGCTATAGAAACAGGCTCTCTGAGTTCAGTTGTGATGACAGAATTCTGGAGTGGCAGAGGACAAATGGCAGCAGTAACTGTCTCCCGTGTAAGTGGCAGGAATATAGTGGTAATCATCAAGAATGAGGTTATGTATTATGGTCTTCCTAGGATTGAAAGAGATGGACAGAAAAAATGTCAAGGAAAAAAAAAAAAGTCCTAAAAATGGTGGACTGATTTGAGTTCTCTTAATGAAAAGTCAGATTTCCTTACCCAATTTCCAGAAACTGATCCAATTTGCTGTTTGATCCCACTGAATAAAGAAGCCAGATATCCATGAGGAAGGATCCTATGGCACTGTCCCAAGTGTGAATTGTAAACTTCTTGTCTCCTTAAGAAAATCGAAGACATTTGCCAGGGTAATTGCGCACTGGGGAAAAGGAAATATCTAGACTTTGGGAGTATTACTAGACACTGGTTCTTAGAGAGTGTTACCCTTAGGGACACAAAAGGCAACTGTGATCCATTAGGAAGAGTAAGGACTTAAGAGGGTCAAGTGATATATGCAGTTTTGGCCAGACTCCATCTTGGCCAAGAGAGTTCGTGAACCCATTCTGTGGTTATTTTCCCATTCCAGAACACAAATTTGGAATACCATTTTGGCAAGTGGCAGATTTTCCACGTTGATTTCCTTATCATGGAAGGAAGGGACAAATGAAGTGAACCAAACAGGGAATCAAAAACAATATCACATCCCTGAGGGATTATGTATAAATACCACTGTCAAAAACTTGAAAGGTGAAGATAGGGGCAGCAGTGACAGCATAGTTTTAGATCTTGCCGAATCTCCCCATAAAAAAATACAGAACAAATTGGTATAAAACCAAACACAACCAATATTTACAACAAAGCTAAGTGATGAGGTATCCCCACAAACCCCAAAATACAAATGGGTGGGCAAAAAAACCACCAACAGTAACAACAAGATTTACATGTTATCAGCATCTGTGTTGGAGAAATCAGAGGAAAGCAACAATGATGCAACTGATGGACTGAGAATTCCCCAATAAGGCAACAGATACTGACATCAAGTGCAGCAGCCTGATTTGAGAATAGCAGTAGAAATTCCGATAGTGGATGAGTGTAAGGGGTCAGGAGTAAGGCCTTCAAGGGGCTGGAGCAGTCAAATCCCTCTGAACTCTTGAAACAGGCCCAACAGGACTTCCTTTCAGAACAGAACCATACAGGATAAACTTCTGGGAGTGGAATAGGAGAGGGGCAGGGTAGGAGCAACAGAGTTAAATGAAGAAGAAGGTCCAGATCAAAGTGCAGGAGGGGAACAGAGCTAGGAAATCTCAGGAAAAAAATGAAAAGAAAGAAAGAAAGAAAGAAAAAGAAAGAAGGAAAGAAAGAAAAGAAAGAAAGAAAGAAAGAAAGAAAGAAAGAAAGAAAGAAAGAAAGAAAGAAAGAAAGAAAGAAAGAAAAAAAGAAAGAAAAGAAAAGAAAAAGAGAGAGAAAGAGAAAGAAAGAAAGAAGGAAGGAAGGAAGGAAAGAAGGAAGGAAGGAGAAAAGAGAGGCTCTATAAAGCGAAAAAAAATTAATCTCAAACAAGCGTCCTTTTAAAAGTTCAATAAAACTAAAACCAAATTTACACTAAAATGAGTAACAAACAAAGTATCAAGATCAAATACCATACAAGGTTTCTATTAAAAGGTGAAGAAAAAGAAAAAGGAAGGAGAAGGAGAAGAGAAGGAGAGGAAAAGACGGATCAGAATAATATCCCTATAGACAATGAAAGCGTATCTGAAAGTCATGCTCAAAAACAGATCAACTTGGGAGGCTGAGGCAAGAGAATTGCTTGAACCAGGGAGGTGGAGGTTGCAGTGAGCTGAGATTGTGCCACTGCACTCCAGCCTGGGTGACAGAGCAAGACACTGTCTTAAAAAAAAAAAAAAAAAAGCAAAACGGTTACATACTATTTTAAAATGAGCTGAAAAATATTCAGAAAATAATACGATATAAATAAAATTACAAATCAGATTTAGAAAAAACTCAGAAATGGCATAACAGACCTCAAGGAAAAATCACCAATAAAAGGAAAAACCTTTTTTATAAAGTGAAGATTATCATAGGGGAAAAATAAAAGCAAATAAACACGACAAGTAATGCTTTAAAATTGGAGAGTAGAAGGAAGGAAAATTTTACAATAAAAAATTAATGAGGAAAAATAAAGAATAAAGTCAAGAGAAGGTGACTAATGTTGATGATGGGCAGATAAAATCCAGCTCATGGATCACAGGAGTACCTGAAGAAACCCAAAGCAGGGGAACAGATCAGATACTAAAGTCTTTCCTGAAATAAAAAAAAAACAATATTTGAAATTACTTACTGAAAGAGCACACTGTGTGCTTAGTAAAAGATTTAAAATGGTTGTGCCATTTATATCATTACTGTCTCTTTTATAATAAATTCTCAGCTGGGCGTGGTGGCTCATGCCTGTAATCCCAGCACTTTGGGAGGCCAAAGTGGGCAGATGATTGAGGGTTTTTGAGACCAGCCTGGCCAACGTGGTGAACCCCATCTCTACTAAAAATACAAAAATTAGCCAGTCGTGGTGGCGGGTGCCTGTAATCCCAGCTACTTGGGAGGCTGAGGCAGGGGAATCACTTGAACCCAGTGGCCAAGATTGCGCCACTGCACTCCAGTCTGGGTGACAGAGCAAGACTCTGTCTCAAAAAAATCAATAAATAAATTTTCTCTGTTTTAATTATTGACGTGGTTTCTGTCTCCTGACTGGACACTGACTGATACAGAAAATGGTACCAGGAGTGGTCCTAGGACATAGACCCTAAGATCTCAAAGACTGGATTTGGAGATTGATTTTTGGTCATGTCTGTGGACTGGAAAAAATGCTCAACTCTTTGTCAATGAAAGGTGGGATTCTAGGTAATCCATAGCATGCAGTGGCATTCGCAATTAATAAAATTATCATCTCTGGTTGATGTGACGAAGTGTCTACTGAAGCATTAAGTCATATTTTAGTAAAATGACTGAGCTTTAAGAAAAAAGAAAAAAAATCTTTCAGGCATCTAGGCAAATAGTGCACATGACTCTAAGGGAAAAAAATTATCTTATCATCAGATTTTTCAACAGCAACTTTTTATGCCAGAAGAAAATGGAGTAACGTACTTAAGATCCTAAAAGAAAGAAAATGTGAGCCAAGGATTTTATATACAGCAAAACAGACCTATAAATATAAAAGGAGCAGGCAAACTGTTATCAACATGCAAGAACTCAAGGAATATTGTTCCCATGAGCCCTTCCTAAGAAACCTACTACCTCTGAGCTGACCAATATGGTAGCTGCTAGCCACATGTGGCTATTTATATTTTAATTTGAATGAACTAAATGAAGTAAAATTAAAAATTCAGTTCTTGCCGGGTGCGGTGGCTCACGCCTGTAATCCCAGCACTTTGGGAGGCCAAGGCGGGCAGATCACAAGGTCAGGAGATCGAGACCATCCTGACTAACATGGTGAAACCCTGTCTCTACTAAAAATACAAAAAATTAGCTGGGTGTGGTGGCAGGCGCCTGTAGTCCCAGCTCCTCAGGAGGCTGAGGCAGGAGAATAGCTTGAACCTGGAAGGCAGAGGTTGCAGTAAGCTGAGATCATGCCACTGCACTCCAGCCTGGTGACAGAGCGAGACTCCATCTCAAAAAAAAAAAAGGTCGATTCTTCAGTCAAACTAGCTATATTCCAGGTGCTTAAGAGCTACATGTGGCTAGTGGCTACCACACTGGACAGTATAGATATGGAGCAATTCCTTCATCTCGGAAAATTCTATGGGACAGCACCATACTAGCTAACAAGCTTCAGACCACCAAAATGATTGGAAAGTCATTGACACAAGAACTAACGATGTGTATTAGATGCATATTTAATTGCATAACTAAAACTAAAGAAGGGTTAAAAGGGAGGGATTACATTATATGTCTACATAGTCTGTCAAGCTAGATATATAAAAACCATTAAAATGAGGGAGATGGAAATAGCATAGGCAAAATAAAAAATATTTTTAAGTTATGCTTTCAGTAATCTTCATTCATGATGATGGTACTAGTATTGCTATTCTGAGACTATTATATGTGTTATGTGGGACAAAGCAAAATAGATAATTATAGGATATTCTACTTCCATCTTATCCTTGAGTAGCAGGATTGCTGGTGTGGAAGAAAGGAGATACAGGTGTAGTATAGAAGAGATTAGGTAAAGCAAACCCTATTGTCTGCATCTAAATTGGAAATATCAGTACAAACTAGAAACCATGATCACTCCAGTAATAATGAGCTTCCCTTGGGCCCAGACTGTGGTTTTGAAATACCATTTACCATTTAAGGAAACCATGGATTTTTGGAGAAAATGGCTTACAAGATGTGCCTTGCACCTGTTGACATGCCAGATGTCAAGGAAGCTATCAAAAACCCCGGGATCATGTCACAAAGATTCAGGAGGCAACCTGAAGAGGCTCCTATTGACCAAAGATGGGACAATGTCAGCATCAGTAAAAACTGCAGTAGATTAAAATTCATCAAATATGTTTAAATCCATGAGTTTATGATAATATTAAGGCAAAAAGCAATGAATTGTTCACCTTGTGAGGATAAAAAAGAATCCAATTCACTTCCTTCAGAATTAAAAGAAGGAAGTCTTTACCTTGCCTATTCCATATGAACTGGCTAACCACATGGTACATAAAGAGAAGGATCTCTTTATAAAATTATTTCAGCTCATATGAAAACAAAGTTATAGAAAGTTGCAATTTTAAAACCTCTAATAAATAAATGAGTCTAGGCCTTGAGCATCACTTGCTACTAAAATCATAAAAAGAGCAAAAATCAGATAGATATTATATGCCTTCTGATGAAAGAACATCACCTATCATATTGCCAGGGGAATTGAAATTTGAGTCCAATCAAGCCTCTTGATCCAGCTGCCAATTCACAGAAAATCAGAGGGTAGAGAAACACATTGAATTGCTCCATGCATATGCAATTTAGAACTGTAAGACGTTGGGAAAGATTTAAGACTTTGGGAAACTCTACAGTACAAATGGGTTGGTATAAATTGTAAGAAAAAAAAAAAAAAGTAGGCACAGAGAAGGAGCCTTAGGTTAAAAGTGACTGAAACATATAAAGTTTAAAATGGGCATGATTAAATTATAATATTTAATGATGCACACTTAGATGATAAAAGCTTTAAAAATGCAAGGAAGTGATCACTTCATATAACTTAAGATCACTATTACTTTTGAAGGGAAAGAGAGAGCTGTGATTGGGATGTGGCACTTAGAGGCTTCTGGGGTGGCTGGTAAACTTGAATTTCTTGACTTGTTGCTTACAAGGATGTTCACCTTAAAGTAATTCAATAAACTATTAAAAATAAGATTTGAGTCAGGCGTGGTGGCTCACGCCTGTAATTCCAGCACTTTGGGAGGCTGAGGAAGGCGGATCACGAGATCAGGAGATGGAGACAATCCTGGCCAACAAGGTGAAACCTCGTCTCTACTAACAATACAAAAATGAGCTGGGCGTGTTGGCACGTGCCTGTAGTCCCAGCTACTCAGGAGGCTGAGGCAGGAGAATCGCTTGAATCTGGGAGGCAGAGGTTGCAGTGAGCCAAGATTGCACCACTGCACTTCAGTCTGGCGACAGAGCGAGACTCCCTCTCAAAAATAAATGAATAAATAAGATTTGAAAGATGAAAGATGCTGAAGTCATGATTTTTGTCATAGCCCCATTTAAGTCACCACTATGGCCACTGCTAAAAATGTACGGGTTTGTTTTGCTTTGTTTTGGTTTTTAGAGACAGGGTATAACTTTGTTGCCCACACTGGAGTGCAATGGTGTGATCATAACTCACTGCAGCCTCAAAACTCCAAGCAATCCTCGTACTACAACCCTGGGTCCAAGCAATCCTCGTACTACAACCTTCCAAGTAACTGGGACTACAGGTGTGAGCCACTGTGCTTGGCTTGAGTTTTCGAGAATGACAACGGATTCTCTTAAGTTTAGTTATGTGGCGCGTGTCAATTGCAATTACTTTTCCAAATATATTCTCTTTACTAGAGTAAATCAACACAGCCTTGGCACCTGGAATGCAATTATTGATCTGATAAATACTTTGTTCTCTATCCCAATGAGCAGAAAATACCAGAAGAGTTCACTTTCATCTGGCAGGAAAGCAGTTCACCTGCACTGTTTTACCTGAGGACCACAGCAACTCTGGCTCTGTAAAAATTTAGCCAACAGGCCATTGATCACCTCCCAATCCCATGGGACATCATGGCAATTTAGTACATTAATGGTATCGTATCCCTAAAACGCTGTCAATAAGAAGCAGCTGTAATCCTAGAAGCCTTGATAAAATGCATCAACATGAAAGGGTCTGAAGGAAACCTCACAAAAATCCAAAGCTCTGCCACCTAAGTACAGAGATGCTTAGACGGCATCTTAGGATTTTGGAGCAACTCACACCACAGTTGGATAAGCTGCTGGATCCATTTATAAAATAACACCTAAGGCTGCCAGCTTTGATTAGGTGCCCAAGTACATGACAACTCTCCGGCTGGTCCGGGATGCAGTGTATCTAGCAGAATCATGGCACTCAAAGTGTGCACAATGGATGAGGACACTGGACAGATAGCTCTAAGAGAATAATCAGAATACAGGCGCCTGGGGGTTAGAGCAAAGCCAAAAAAATTTATCATCAACTAGATCAGGAACTCAGCCACTCTTCCACAAACACATAGTCTCTTTTTAAGAAACATCTATGTTTTCACTAACAGAGACTAACTGTTTGGCCATGGGACACCAAGGGACCATGCGATCTGAGCTGCCTGTTATTCACTGTGTATTATCTAACATGTCAAGCCATCAAATTAGGCATGCATAGCAATACTCCAAAATTAGGTGGAAGTGTGGGATGTGAGAGTGTACTAAGGGAGGTGGTAAAGGCAGTAGTGAGCTGCGGGTCACTCATGCTCCCAGTGCACCTATTCCAGTGGGACTGCGGCCTCTTCTTCAGCTCACTCTGAAAGCTTTGTGGGCAATCACTTACAAAGAGTAACTTGAGGAACAAAAAAACAATCTGCAGGACTATACACCAGCTAAAAGTGGACCACAGGAGCATGATGCCCTACTTGAGGGAGACTCTGAAGGACAGTAGAAAAAGGTATTATAGGTCGGGCGCGGTGGCTCATGCCTGTAATCCCAGCACTTTGGGAGGCCGAGGCGGGCAGATCGCGAGGTCAGGAGATCGAGACTATCCTGGCAAACACGGTGAAACCCCGTCTCTACTAAAAATACAAAAAAAAAATTAGCCAGGCGTGGTGGTGGGCACCTGTAGTCCCAGTTGCTCAGGAGGCTGAGGCAGGAGAATGGCGTGAACCCGGAAGGCGGAGCTTGCGGTGAGCCGAGATCGCGCCACTGCACTCCAGCCTGGGCGACAGAGCGAGACTCTGTCTCAAA
>NW_012103599.1:51611-72591 GCF_000951045.1 Mandrillus leucophaeus
ATAACTGTGTTCTGGATGTTCAGAGACAAGCAGATCGCGCCACTGCACTCCAGCCTGGGCGACAGAGCGAGACTCTGTCTCAAAAAAAAAAAAAAAAAGGAAAAGAAAAGAGAAAGGTATTGTAATTCTTTTAGTAGCAGAACTTCAAGTGGTATATATGTCTGTCCCCTTTGCCTGGAAGGAAACAGATAAGGTACAGATCTACAGCAATTTGTGGCCAGTGCTGAATGGCTTAGCTAGATGGTTAGACTTGGGACAAACAAGGTTGGAGGGTGGTAACAAGAATGAATGGAAGAGCGTTTTAATAATGGACCTCATAGAATGGCCCCAGAGTGTAGGAATATTTTTATCCTGCATGGATGTTCATCAAAGGGCACCCACTGCAGAGGAGGTCTCAACAACAGTAGGAAAAGAATGATCTGATCTGTATCAGTCAGCATCTTTCCTACTCATGCCAGAGCTTGTTCATTGTGTTCACAAATAAAGTGTCCATAGCAGTAGAGATGGCTGCTAGTCGTGGGTTCAATAACATAGAAAGATTTCTCCCCTCATCCTGTTGGGTCTGGATACCACTGATGCTGAGTGCCTAGTCTTCCAAGTCAGAGACTCAATTTAGCCCTCTCTGTGATACCATACCCTAGGGAGACCATAGAGCCACCTGGTTTCCTCAGTAAAATAGACATGTGTTCTAGAGGGCCATGCGCAGTGGCTCGTGCCTGTAATCCCAGCACTTTGGGAGGCCAAGGCGGGGGTGGATCGCTTGAGCTCGGGAGTTTGAGACCAGCCTTAGCAACATGGTGAAACCCCATGTCTACCAAAAATACAAAAATTAGCTGGGCATGGTGGCACACATCTGTGGTCCCAGCTACTCTGGAGGTTGAGATAGGAGGGTCACTTGAGCCCAGGAGGTAGAGGTTGCAGTGAGCCAAGATCGCACCACTGCACTCCAGCCTGGGTGACAGAGTGAAACTCTGTCTCAAAAATAAATAAATAAATCTGTTCTAGGTATGGATTTACCTACAGTAAAGGTATTATCACCAAACTCTACCTTAAGAAGAATTGGATAGTGATGTTTAAGGGAGGGATGAAGAATAGGAAGATCGACCAGGCCTGACAGCTCATGCCTGTAATCCCAGCACTTTCGGAGGCAGAGGTGAGAGGAATGCTGAAGATGAGGAGTTCAAGACCAGCCTAGGCAATGTAGCGAGACCCCCCAACCCCCACCTCTACAAAAAAATGTAAAAATTAACCAGGTGTGGTGGCGCACCCTGTCATCCTGGCTACTCCGGAAGCTGAGGCAGGAGGATTGCTTGAGCCTGGGAGGTCAGGGCTACAGTGAGCCATTATCATGCCACTGCACTCCAGGCTGGGTGACTGAGCAAGAGATTCTACCTCAAAAATAAATAAATCAATAAGGATAGGAAGATCAAGTACAAAGTACCATTTAAAAAAAAAACCCAAAAGCTACTTAAAGTCAGGTTATATCTGCCAGGTGCTACCACGATCCCTGTAACCTCTCTGCTGTCGAACTTCTCATACTTCATGATGATGGAAACTCATGAGAACAGGTGCAGTGTCTCTGTTGCTTGCCATTTTATTTGCTAGTTCTTAGCACTGTTCCAGGGATGTCGGAGAGCTCAATAGATATGTACTAACTGTTTTCTGAATCTCATACATTGTAATATTTATTTGCTACTACTTAGCACTGTGCCTGGGACATAGGAAAGTTCAACAGATATATGATAAATGCTGAATTTCTTATATATTTTAATATTTATCATAATGCTTTTAAAATATTTTGGTCTATGCAGGTGCTCAACAGACACTTGTTAAGAGAAAAAAAAAAAAGATTATAATCAACTATGTCAGGAGTCAGAAAACTACAGCCTGTGGGCCCGCCACCTGTTTTTATACTGCCCACGAGCTACGAACAGTTTTTACATTTTTAAAAGGTTGGAAAAAATCAAAAGAAGAATAATATTTCACAATGCATAAAAGTTATCTGAAATTCAAATTTTAGTGTCCATAAATAAAGTTTTATTGGAAGACAGCCACACTTACTTGTTTACACGTTATCTAGGGTGATTTTGCACTACAACAGCAGAATTGAGTCGTTATGACAGAGATCATATGGCCTGCAAAGCTGAAAATATTTACTATCTGGTCCTTCACAGAAAAAGTTTGCTGACCCCTGAGCCAGATCTTCCAAAGTAGAAAACACAACAGTCTTTAAGAAGACGGTTAATATAGTGTTGTCTCCTTCTTTTGCCCAATATCACTCCTTCACCCCAATTTCTACTAAAGAAAACAAACTGGTTTTCTTATATTTCATGGCTCTGAGGTGAGGTTTATTCTGAAACTTGCCAGTACCCATAGGCTCCTCTTGGCCGTGTCTGAAATATTTAGATACACAGTAGCCAAGATAGATAAATACACACAGAGAGATGGAAGGAGAATGACTGAGAACCTCAGAGGAAAAGATGGAACACCACACTTGGGTGCACTGAATCCATAAAGGAAATTTTTCTTCTCTCAGTATCAATTCAAAACTATGTAATTAAAACTATCTTTATTATAGTGAGATGTTTATTGTGATTACTGACAGAATTGTCTCAAAACTGATATTTACTGTAGTAGCGTTTGACCTGTATTTGGCGAAGCTATGTTTTAAAATAATACATTGAGATTCACCAAAGAACCATCAACTCTTCCCAAAGATAGAAATTGAAGAGTTTCTTTTCCTGAAATAATTATTTCATTAAATGTTACAAGTTGATATGTTTTAGTTATTTAACTTCTTCAGCAGTCTCTGCAAAATGCATCATTCAATCTCTCTACTATTCATCTGGAGGAAACACGTGCTAGTAACTGACTTCCCTTTATTTTTCTCTACATTCCAGATTCTTTATCGTTTAACTTTATTACAGGCAAGCAGAGCTTGGTCCGTATTAGAGTGACAAAGACTATTTCCTTAATTACTGTACAGAGATAATAGCATTTATTCTGGCAGTTCCCTTGTTATTCAATCAGGTAAGATCCAATACAAAAAAAAAAGCTGATTTGCCAAAAGGGAGATTAGCACAACTGCCTACAGTCACATTCTATTTTTTGAAGTTTACGGCTTTCAGGGAGCACTTCTTGTTGGAAGTCCTATTTAAAAATTATGGAAGGATTACGATACTAGCGTCCACCTGATAGAGGAAAACAAGGAAGGCAAGTGGGCCATTTTAGAAATCACAACTTTTAAGCTAATTGCAATTTTGAAAGTAAACCTAATGGTACTGCAGAAAACAAGAACAACTTTAATGTAATCCTGGCAGCATTGTGATTTCAAACTGCTAAACCATGCAATGTATTTACTTTTCCTTTGTGTGGGCTTGCATATTTACCTTCACCAAGGATATTTCTCTGTTTCGTGGTTATACATTGCAGCACTCATGATTGATGAATTACTGTCAAGGACAAACTAAGGCTCTTGCTTTTTACCAAAACGACTTTTTATAAAACACAAAACTTTTCCACAGGAGAAATGCAGATTCAGCATTATGCATTTTCGTTAACAGGTTTAACAGGATGGCCAACTACAAATGGTGAATAAAGCGAAAGCAAACTTGGGAAAGCAACCGCAAAGGTAAGATTGAATTAAGGGTAAATATATGCAAATTGTCCCAGCCCTAACGCTGTCTTCTGAGGAAAATGCCAGCGCTACTGATTATTTTTTGGAATTTAAAATGGCAGTCACCCAATTGTTTTGCCCTTTACTACGATCGCTAGAAGGAAATACTTCTAACCCAACCCAAAATGTCACTTCTAAAGAAAAATTATGTACATATTCCCACAGTAACCAAAAAGCATGGTAATATTTTGTTTTATTTTACTTCTTTATCTTTTCAAGCTGTTAAGACAATTTCTTTTTTGTTTTTTAAATTTTTAAGATCGATATTGGGTCTCACTATGTTGCCCAGGCTAGTCTACTCCTGGGCTCAAGCAATCCTCCCATCTTGGCCTCCCAAAGTGCTGGGATAACAAGCATGCACTACCACGCCCTACATCCCCAACAACCCTCTTCTAGGGTTCCTTGTAATCCGATCTACAGAATCGTCCAGAAATTCTCACTGAGTCCATTTCAACACCTGAAAAGACATGCGAAGTACAGGTTCTTCTCTGTAATGTGATATACATCCTCTTGGTTAAAGTGTTTTAAAGTATCTCAGGAGTTAACTTACAAATCTCATAAATAGGTACTGTAGTTCAAGTTTGGCCTCAAAAAATAAGAAAGGATACATGAAAGAAAACAAAAGGATCTGATGGAAATCGGGAAAAAAAATTATTATTTGTTAATCCTGAGTGGTGGGTACAGAGATATCTGTCATTTTCTGGTTTTCTGTATTGGAATGCTTCATAACTTTAAAATTTGTTTTTCTAAGGCCAAGAAAAGCTAAAGAAGTTACCAGGTGCTCAAATTCTAAATGAAGAAATGAGAAGGAATAGGGAAAATTGCACTGCATTTTTCTTTTTCAGGGGTAGTAAATTGAAGAAAACGCTGAACTGCAGTTGCATTGAAGGGACAATGATCTAGGGGGTCCCTGGGAGCAGTATTCCTATTCCACTGAAGGAGGTGAGCCAAGATACTTATAAGCTCTAGAGAACCTTTAACACAGGAAGCTATTTATCATAACAAGCTTGGTTGATACTGTTCCCATACTGAACCAATTAGGTTCGCCTGTTTCGTCATACTTCATAACTTGGGATGATAGGTTTCCAAGTATGGTACAGTGTAGTAATTGAATTTTGATCAAACACACATGGCCCATAACCCAGTATGTGAAATTTTCAGAAGAGTTCACAGCTTTTAAATATCCAGTCAACATGTTGCCAAAAGTACAGGATGTACTTGATGCAAGGGGGAGAGAAAGGGGAGGGCTGAATCTTGGTAGAGTTGTAAAACAAATATTTTTGTTCTTGTTCTCTTCTTATTTTTCAAATAGCAGTGGGGAAAGGCCATGGGATATCATATCAAAACTCAAGTCTTCCCCTTGCTTGTTCCATGTGCATAAACATCCTTAAGTCTCATTTCAGATCAGCATTTTCTTTTGCATGAAACTCTTTTCACGTCACAGGCCTCTTACACACGACCTGCTAGCATTCTCCTTCCAGCACTATCCAAAAAGTATTTCTTGACAACCTACTATATGTTAGGCACTGGGTCTCTTGGTAAACTCTTTTGAACAAGGAGACATGATCCCTGCCTTCATTTGATCTACTGTGGATGGAGAGAAGGACATAAAATACATAAAAACATCAATAATTTTTTATAATTGCAACCGCTAATAAGTAACGTGAAGGAAAAATAGGGCATCAGGAGTAACAACAATGGGGATGTGATTTATCCAGAAGGGATGAAGTGGAGAGGAGTAGCATGGACTGCATTTCCAAGGAAGTGCCATGTATGTTGAATTCTGAAAGATGAGAAGTGATCCAAAGGAGTGAACACTGAGAGAAAGTATTCCCAAAAGAAGTAGGCAAGTAAGCATATGGATAGGCCTTGAAGTAGGCAAGAGTTTGGCAAGTTCAAGGACCTGAAGTCTAGTATATTCAGTGAGAGAGCCGCTAAAAAGATAGTGGGGGCCAGACCACACAAGGCCATGCAAAGGATTATGCAAAGTGCAATCGCTGAAAGCTGGTAAGCCAGGGAATGACATGATGGGAGGCAGGCAAGACTAGAAGCAGAAAGACTAACTAGAAGGCTTTGGCAATCGTCCAGCTGGGAAGTGATAATGGCTTGGAACACAGCAATAGCAAGGATGGAGAACAGTGGGCAGATCTGGGAGAGATTTTGGAGAAGAACTGACATGATTTGGTGATAACTGGATGTGGGAAGTGAGGGAGAGGGAGGTTCCAAGGACATTTTCAGGTTTCTAGTTTGAAAGACTTAATGAATAAAGTCTAATGAATAACAACTGGTTAGTATAACCCGCAAGACTACACCAAAGCAGTAGGAGAGCCACACAACTTTCACAAGCTCCCGTGTCTGCAGGGCTGCTCTGCTCTCTTTGGATTCTGTAGGAACAGAGGCATTAATCAGGTGCTGGGAATACAGAAATTTTCCACCAACATGCTCATCCAACTTTCCTTTACCATAAGCCAGAAGAATGTCTCTGAGCTACGAACATCAGACTTTAATATAAACTTTAAAATCTTACTCTTAGCTCTGTGGACATGGTTATAGGTGTCTGGCAATTGAACTAGGAGAGTTTGAAAGTAAACAAATTGTCCCTTGGAAATTGATGTAAAAACCAAGCATGTTTCTTTATACATTCAACAGATTTTACTGAACGTCTTTAGCCTGAGAAGTATGAGGTAAATTAGATGTGTTCCCTGCCTGGGCAAAGAGTATATTCTATTAGAGGAGAAAGAAGCACACCAAGATGTGCGTAACACAGTTATGCAGTATGTAGTATGCCATGTAGATCTAGCAAGAGAGCGACATTGAACAGATGATGGGGAGGGGGTGGAAATCGGTGCATGGGCATGGCTATGAAAGATTTCAAAGAGGCTGTATTTGAGACAAGCCTTGAAAGACCAACAAGAGTTTACTAAGCAGAGAAGAGGATGAGGGAGAAATTCCCTAAGGAAGAAACAGCACAAGTAAGGGCACGAGGGTCCTGAAGAGCACTGGGTATTTGGGGCTAAAGGGTAAAAGAGCAGGGTGTCTGATTCCAGATTAAAATGTCATCCTTTTATTCTGAAATCTGAAAAATACTAGCAGCTTGATTTATCCACAGTCACTTGTGCCAGGTAGAGAATCCTAATTCGTGTAGGCCCAAACCAACACGAACCTCTTGATGTGACTGCTGCCTGAATATTGCAGTGTCCGTGGGAGCTTTGAGTTTACCTATCCAGATGGGAGAAACTCTTTCCCGAAATTCATAAGCAGTCCCACAACTCCGCCAAGGCTACGGGACCCAGCTTTCTGAGGCGCCTAGAAAGACATGGCAGTGGCCCAAGGTGATGCTGATGTGGGCTGCCGAATGCACACAATAGAATGTCTGTGACATTTAATCTCATTCTGGCAAACTGGTGCAGCTGCCCTTGTACAACAAACAGGAAGGCATAGTGAGTGACCACCACCAAAAACAAACAAACAAAACAAGTGTGTGCATGCGTGTGATCTTTAAAATGTAATAGCTATTCAGACAGTCCTTAGAGAAGGAATTGGCAGCTTCGGCCTCCAAGACTGCTCCCCCACCTGTCTCCAGGCACTGCAAACACAGCTGTGTAAGAAGGAGACAGTCAACGCTTCCAAGGAAAGAAATAGTGCAGTCTTGGGGGTGGGGTGATGATGACAGAACCTTTCTCACAAACCCACGTGGGACAGGGCCTTGTCTAGCAACCGCAAAAATAATCGAGCAGGACGTAGTCAAGCTCTTTATAAAACTTCATGTTAAGTAAAATCATTCAAGATCCAACTCAATGGCCACCTTAAACCCATGTTTTGAAAGCGTGAGACAGAGCACACGATTCACGCTCAAGGGAGAACGAGGTAGCATGCATTCTGGCAAGACGCGCATTCAGGTTTGCTCCCTGTATCAAGATGACACGTAAAGACGATTTATGCACTGTCATAGAACTTGTAGTTCCTCACACAAAACACAGAACTTCCTGGGAAGGTGCCTAGAAACTTCTTTATCTGTATTTCCCCAGGCTGCAAAGTGCACACATTTTTAAAGTTCAACTCTTAAAAAAAAAAAAAAAAAAAAAAAAGTCAGCAGAGGCAAGATTTCAACAGACGCCGGTCCAAATGTTAGCAATTCTAGAGTGGTCAGGGGTTTGCCGCTCCCAAAAGTAAGGGGGAAATTAGAAGAAGGAAAGAAGTCGTTTTCGAAGATGAAAACCAAAGCAAGGAGGTATTTTTGGTATCATTTTAATCACAAAATAGCACGAATGCGGTCTGTGCCTGTGCGCTACCCAAACGTCGATTTGAATACCACTGAACGCTAGTTTGAAAATTTCCATTTTTGTAATTTGCTTTCTTTTGTTAAGCCAAGACTTGAGAGAAACCTGGCAGCCGTCTCCAAGTCTGGCACGATTTCACCTCAGACGCACTCGGTTGGTTTGGATGTTGAGGGAGACCGCACAAGAGAGAAGGAAAAGGAGGAAGAGAGCTGGAGAGCAAAGCTACCGCTCGGCGGCCGCCGCAGAGAGCAGGCCCGGGGCCTCTCAGCCAGGGGATCTGGCTCCACCTACAGGAATCAGAATGCAAACCTAGTAGACGCCTCGGCGTCTGCAGGAACCCCGGTGGGGGCTGGGGGGAACTTGGATAATTGCCTAGAGCATATCCTAGCCAATACGAATGGGGGTCGGTGGAAGTGGTAAAGATTGGGAAGCAGGGATTTCCATGATCAGATCACCCACAGTCATATCAGATTCAGCGATTCTTATTTGGAGGAGAAAAGATATTATGTCACCTCCTACGACCTAGGAATTTTAACTGGTTCCACGTAAACCACATTTGAATGCAAAGGCAGCACCTGGTCCCAGGACAGGCCCAGCACATAGCATGCTCAGGCAATAACATTTGAATGAATGAATGAACTGAATAATCCAATCTATCAAACAACAGAAACCTAATGTGATAAAAAGAAACAACCCCCCCTACACACCCCAACACTGAAAGGTATATGTATGAGTTGCCACGCATTTTTGATGGCTGATAATTGCTACAAAAATCCTGCACCACGTAGACTAGTCGTGTTCCACCTCCGATGTGCCAGAGCAGTGACTGAGAACCACCGATTTCATCCCATGCCCTCATTTGCCAACGAACAAACAGAAGCTTGAAGAGGTTAAATGCCGTTTCCTAGGTCAACCAGTTTGTTGGTGACAGAACTGGTTTGGGGCTACATTTTCCTGACCTGTCTGGTGTTTGTTTTCTAAAGGCAGGAGACTCACTTTGCATTGGCCTGCTGGATGCCCTCAGCCAACTGGCTCTCACAGGAGGAAGTTAGCTTCCCCCACCCACCTGTTGGCCTGTCCCTGGGCTTCTGCGCCAGCTTCTGCTCTGGGCCACAGCCTCTGCTCATGCTGCTGTACTCCAAAAATCAAATACTGCCTGGAGCTAATGCCAATGGTTGCTAAACTTATGAATTCATTTCCTAAAGCCTAAGGGACAGAATATTTGAGCATGTGGGTTAGTAAGCTACAAACAGGCAGGTGCTTTGTTTTGGCAACACAAGTGTCTTATATGCAATATCTCCTCCATCTATTTACCCAAAGCATTTAATAAGCAGTTACTGAGTTTCCCAATGATAGTTATAGAAGAAGATGTTATTTACCAATTGAAAAGGAATTTTTGCCATAGGCAGTTAGCACTCAGTTTCCAGATGAAAAGGTGAAGATCCTTCTGGGAAGTGAGATGCTGTGTGCATTATTGTGAGATGAATATGATCCAGGGAAAGATGGGGATTAGCAGATCCAGATTCTTTTTTTTTTTTTTTTGAGACGGAATTTCACTCTTGTTGCCCAGGCTGGAGTGCAGTGGCATGTTCTCAGCTCACCACAACCACCGCCTCCCGGATTCAAGCGATTCTCCTGCCTCAGCCTCCACAGTAGCTGGGATTACAGGCACCTGCCACCATGCCCGGCTAATTTTGTATTTTTAGTAGAGACGGGGTTTCTCCATGTTGATCAAGCTGGTCTCAAACTCCCAACCTCAGGTGGTCCACTCACCTCGGCCTCCCAAAGTGCTGGGATTAGAGGTGTGAGCCACTGCACCTGGCCTAGCAGATCCAGATTCTAACCACAGCCTATCTATAAAATGGAACTAATATTGTCTTGACCTCTGAATGGATTAAAAATTAAGCTTTATTATTAATCACAATATTAATAATGACACTGAACTATTACTAAGTGCTTACTACATTCCAGGCTCTCAAATGACCACTTTACATGCATTGCCTAACTTATTCTCAGAGCAATCCCATACAGGTGACAATTATTACCCCCATTTTACAGAATAAGAGAACGGAAGCTCAGAAGGGTTAAAATACTCACCTCCAGTGACAGTTTACAATGGTAAGGCCAGTGGTGGGAGCTCAACTCCTATCTGACTCGGGACTTCAAAACATTATGTCACACAATAAATGCCTATTAGCTGATTCTATGCCAGAGGCATTCAAATATCAATCTCTAGTTCTGAGCTTTCAAAGGAACTCCGTGCTTCTATTCCCAAATGCTCAAAGAATATCGTTAATTATATATTCCACTATTGTCTCAAACTTAAAAGGGCCTAAGCCAAACTCTTTCCTTCCTTTCATAAGCATTTACTGAGAACCATTCATGTTCAAACCTCCATGGTTTGTAATCTAGGGCAGTGGTTCTCAACTGGGGTGATTTTGCTCTCCAGAGGACATTTGATAATGTCTGGAGACATTTTTGGTTATCACCACTGGGGCTGTGGAGTGCTACCAGCATCTAGTGAGTAGAGGCCAGGAATGCTGCTGAATGTTCTGCAATGCACACAGTAACTCACCCCTCAAAAGAATTATTTGGCCCAAAATGTCAATAGCTCTGAGGTTGAGAAATTCTGGTTTAGGAATATAAGGATGAATTAGATAGCTATAATCAATCATCTGATGTAAGAGATATACGTATAAATTTTAAGCACGAATTTGACCTAGATATCTGTGTGATGACAAGGGGTCCATCAAGAGCTATGAGGTTTATTATAGGCTGGAGAAGTCTTAGTGGAGGAAGTGGCACTTAAGCCAGGCATTAAAGGAGAGATAAGATCTGGATTCTGGATAAAAAAGAACAAACAGTGTGCAGGGTGTGGGTGTACATGAAGAATGTTGGTTTATTTTAATTGGAGTGGAGGAGGTGTGAAGAGGAGTAGTGGAGAAACGGGCGTAATGTTTTGTTGGGGCCAGACCAATGGGCCTGAATGCACAGAGAACTTCGGACTTTAGGTGTAAGTAATAAGAAGCGATCTAACATTTTCACATGGGGTGTAATATGATCACAATGTTCTAGGGAGATGAATCTAGCAGCTGAATAAAAAATGGATTGCATAGAGTAAGGAGCTGGAGACAAGAAGACATGTTATAACACTATTGCTACAGATTTTGCTATTTTAAAATAAACCACTTAGCTATTTTTGTTATTATTGGTACCAAACAATAATTGAGTGATTATTGTGATTTAGGACCTAAGCTAAACACAATATATATATATAATCTTACTTAATGTTCCTCACTTTCATAAGGATTTCCCCATTATATAGATAAGGGAACAGGGTCTTAGACTGGATAAGAAAGTGGCAGAGTCAGTTTGGAGTCCAGCTCTGACTACCAAAGCCTTTGCTCCTTACTGCTTTGTGTGCTGGGCATATGGTCTGGATTCTTAACCTCTTGATCAGACCAGACTGTTCTCATTTATAAGGTGGGCAATAAAACCAAACAGCTCAGACCCCTACTGGGAATGGGACAGTCTAGGACACAAAGCCTCAGGAAATCTGCTCCTCCTCGGAGGCTACAGCTAACTGTAGGGATAAAAGGAGTGTTTCTCTGGGCTTTGGGGGGTGTGGGGAGCATAGGCATATGTCCTATTACAAATACACCTACATAATAGCTTCCTTAAGTCTATTTTAAGTCTGTTCCTCCCAAGGAGATGGAAAGTAACAATGAAAATGGGCACAATCTGGGACATCTGAATAAAAAATCAGATTTCTCATGTCAGGCCTCTCCTGCCTTGATGAGGTTGCAAGCAGGGGATATGAAGCGGGGAATAGAAGAGCTGTGAGTCCGAAATTCCTTGTTGACTTGGCTCCTGATCAGATTGCTAACTAGGTTCAGGTGTGAGCTCCAGTTTTGTTTCAGAGACCGTTGGCCACAGGTGAGGAAGGAGAGGAAAGGTGTCAAATGTATCTGTAGTCAGAGTGGGCGGCAGCACTGGAATTGGAGGGTGTGCCAACAAAGGCATGGCCATACATGCCTGCCGGCACCAAGTGGCAGTGACAGGTCTCTAATGGGCCTGCAACTAGGGTGTGTTTGGTGACCCAGGACTCCAGCTTTTGTTGTGGAAGAAGATTCACTACAAGGAACAAGAGAAGGAAAGGACCAAAACAGTGGCCACCACTGAGCACCCAATGACCAGTAGATGAATTACATGTGAGAACCTCCTTGAATTCTTCCAGAACTGTCAGCTAGAAAAAGATGGTGGACATACTCACAGAGCAGGCAGGACAGAGCCAGAGAGACACTGTTTGATGGCCATCTCCGCTGTTCTACCTGACTTCTTCCAATGCAGGATAATCTTGAAATTATTTTGGAAAGTTTGTGATCTATAATTTAAAGATCAAGCACTGCAGAATTTCAAGATTCCAATTATTCTTTCTAAAATCCCACAAATTTAAGAAACGTAAGTTCTTGCCACACCTCTTAGATTTTGACATTCTAATAAATGTACTTTAAAAAAAAAATCAGGATACAGACTCCCTCTCTAGCCTTGATTTCCTCAAGGTCAACGATTAAATCTGCAGCAGTGGGCTCAGGAGGCTCTCAAGAAGTTTCTGCCAAGTTTAACAGGGTGCAATGTTTGCCCAAACCATCAAGAATATTCACTACATGAATTAATATAATTTTGATCCAACTTTTACTTTCACCTAGTAATAAAAAATAACCTTATGCATCAATATGCCTATTTTCACACAGCCTTTGTCCACAGTCTGTAAGTTGTCCTAATACTAAGACCAAATGCCAATAAGCAAATGTTTTTCCCTTGAGAAAATCTGGAAGAGGGAATCACACTAAAACACACTACTCAGAAGGATCTGTTCCACTGGTTTTGTTGGTATAAGTGGCATAATTAGGCCTCTTCAAACCAAACAGTGTCCTGAGAAAGAGTGAAAACCAGAAATCCAGGTTCTCATTGATATGGCCTTTTCTCCATTCTGTTACCCTTCATGAGCTATTCTTTATGGAAATGAAGCTTGAGACTAAAACCACTGCTATCAAGACATGAGGGTCTTCAGACAACTGGAAACATTCCTGGTCAATTCACACACCCCACACCTCAAACCCTCTTGCTTGAATCCAACCTGGTAGATAATATATTACCCAACATTGAAGTAACAGGTTGGCTTTGAATCCCTATTGAATGTCTACTATGCAGTCAGTGAGGAGTTTCAAGTTATAGAGATTAAGAAGAAAGGCCCTAACATTTGGCTTATAAGCTAGTTGAAGAAAACACAGTGCACGCAGAACAGTGGAAGACAACATTCCTTCCTCAAACACTACTGAGTGCCTACTTTGAGCTAGGCCCTGTGCTAGACAATAGGGGTGCCAAAAGTAAATTGATTCCATTTTGTTCAATTCAACTCATTATTCATTCGGCATTTATTGATTGAATGCTTTTGTACTAGACCACTGCTTTTCAAACCTTAACGCATATGTGAATCACCTGTGGGTTCTGATTCAGTAGGTCTGGGATAGAGCGTGGGAGCCTGCATTGCTAGCAAACTCATAGGGTGTGCAGATGCTGCTGGCCTGTGAACCACACTTTGGGTAGTAAAGGACTATACAATATCCTAGTCCCCGGCTATACAGAAGCAAATAAAATAGCCATGACCCCTGCCCTACTGAAGCTGATATGCTAACAAGGAATGTAAATATCAAACAAGGAAGTAGAGTCAGCGCTGTATTTCCGCAGTTTCCACATTCATGTATTTAACCACTCACAAATTGAAAACAGCCAGAAAAAACAACAACAACAACAAAATAACACTGCAACAATAAAGAATAATATAAATTAAAAAATAATATAACAACTTATTTACATATTACTTCCATTACATTAGGTATTATGAGTAATGTAGAAATGATTTAAAGTGTACAGGTGCCCTCTGTTAATGATATTCTGGCAAAAAAAAAATATTTTTTAAAGGTAAAAATGTAAAATTAGATACGAGAGTAAAAAATTTTTTAATAAAATAAAAATAAAGTATGCAAGAGGATGTGATAGGTGATAGGCAAATACTATGCCATTTTATGTAAGGGGCTTGAGTATCAGAAGATTTTTTTTATCCGAGGGGGTCCTGGAACGAATCCCCTGAGGATACCGAGGGAAGACGTTTCAATAAAATACAATGTTAGAGGAAGTCCAAAGTTATGTTGGGAGCATCACGTGAGGGCACCTAACTTCATCTACAGATCAAAAAAACTTTCCTGAGGAAGTGATGTTTAGATTGACAAGAATTTACAAATAGTAAAGGAAGGAAGAGTATTTCAGACAGAGGGAGCAGCATGCTTGAAGGCATGGAGGTGAGAGAAAATTTAGATATTCAACAAATATTTACTGAGTTTTCCCATTGCCAGGCTCTGTACTGGGTGGAAGACCCTGGCACAGGGGAGACTACATCAGGGGACAGAGATACGGGAACAGATGACTTCAAAATAATGTGGCAGGAGCTCTAACAGTGGTCAGCACCGGGCACCAAAGGAGTACTGAAGAGATTGCCTAACCCATCCCAGAATGGATGGTATTGGAGCTGAGCGTTGACAGAGAGTGAGAATAAAGAAGGAGAAGACGACGTGGCAAGGTGGGAGACCTGGTCCTTGCCTCCATGGACATAGTCTAGCAGGGAAGTTGGCAAGCTGACTGTATAATACTAATTATAGTGCAGTACAATAAGTGTCTGAGAACAGTGCCTAGCACATTGTAGGCACTTATTAAATATCTGTTGAATAAATGAAGGTATAAATGCTGTATAATACTTATAGTGCAGTACGATAAGTGTCTGGGAACAGTGACTGGCACATAGTAGGCACTCATTAAATATGTGTTGAATAAATGAAAATATAAATGCTGTATGATACTGATTATCATAGAGTACAATACTTGTCTGAGAACAGTGTCTGGCACATAGTAGGCATTCATTCAACATGTGCTGAATGAATGAATTTATAAATGTTGTGCTAGTGGTAGACACAATCTTGTAGTCCTTGAAACAATTGGGTACTAAATTAAGAGTTACCAACTCCAAGTGCCCACGGAGCTCAGAGCACAAAGAGCTCCAAAAGGGTGAAACATGAACCAGATTTGAAGGAAGGATCAACTCTGTGAGATGAAGGTCAGTAGACATTCATCCTGAAAAGGAAAAACTACCAGTAACACCACTAGAAGTAAAGGGTGAAGAAAACAGGAAACGAACACAAAGCAGGATTTCTTACGGGTCCATGGTGCTTCTGGGGCATCTATGAAACCCCAGAGATTATAAGCAAAATCCTAGGTATGTATGAGCAAGGCTATTTTACTGGGGGAAAAGACTAGAACTTTCGTGAAATAGTCAAAGGAATCCAATAAGCTGAGTAGGTCAAGACTGTCTCGGGGAGAACAGGTAACCTACTTCAGATAGCCTGTGAATCACTTCACTCATGACAAATAATTATGCCAATGGACTCCCAACACAGAAAACCTTGGGTCTGAGTGAGCAGCAGTGGTTTCAGCCCTGCCTTTAAGTGGCATTTTTAGTATTTCCTTGCTGCTGCCTATCAATCCAGACCTATCCACGTTGTCAGGGTATCCTTAGCAGCCGATGGAGATGTCTCTTTCCAAAGGCAATTTACATGCACCAAAGTCCTTCCTCCTAATGATTTTCCAGTAGGGACAATGCCCTCTTGTTAGAATGTCCATTGTTTACATTTATCTGATCTTTTCTCACAATTTCCATTGAGTAGCAGTTGCTACAACCACCTGAGCATCGAATGGGCAATTAATTGGAACAGATTTACTAAATGTACTGGAGAAGGAAGCTGTATGTTTATGGACTACAGTCCTTTCATGGTCATGCATAATGGACCACGCACTTTTCCACCCAGCTGCTTATGCTACCACAGTGAATACAAAATGTACATACCTGGAAAAAAACAGTTTCTGAAACATTACTAATAAATGTAGTGAATTTGTCTGTTAGGATAAGCTATGGTATCTCCATGGCTTAACTTTGCACCATTCTATTCTTGGTTGAAAGTATCTACAGTGTCTCCCCTTATTGTCTTCTTTCTAAAATATAATTTTATATTTTAATAGAAATGGCCCTTTTTCAATCAAGAATCAGGGCATTGTGCAAGAGCAATGTGCATTCCCCCTGTTTGAAAGCACAGGGACTGCTTAAAGTTTTTAGAATACAAAATAACTTTAGAGTGGAAACCTTAGCAACCAGATTGTACTAGTAAGAGTGTAATGTTCAAAAGGAGAACAATGGTCCCAATCCCCTCAGGGTTAGGTACACCACATAAGAAATATTTGTATCCAGTACTTGATGCCACATCCTACAAGGGATAACGATAGGCCCATGAGGCTGGTAGGTGCTCTCAAAGTGAAGGCAAATGGCAATAGCAAACATTCCATAGAGTTCTTGCTAAGTGCCAAGCACTATACATTTAATCTTCACAACCACTCAATAAGAAACTATTAGGGGCTAAGCACGGTGGCTCACGCCTGTATCCCAGCACTTTGGGAGGCTGAGGTGGGCAGATCATGAGGTCAGGAGTTTGAGACCAGCCTCAGCAACATGGTGAAATGCCATCTCTACTAAAGATACAAAAAATTAGCTTGTGGTGGTATGTGCCTGTAATCCCAGCTACTTGGGAGGCTGGGAGAGGAGAATCGCTTGAACCTGGGAGGTGGAAGTTGCAGTGAGCCGAGATCACGCCACTGCACTCCAGCCTGGGTGAGAGAGCGAGACTCCGTCTCAAAAAAAAAAAAAAAAAAGGAAGAAACTATTAGGTTGGTGCAAAAGTAACTGCAGTTTTGCCATTGAAATTAATGGCAAAAACCGTGATTACTTTTGCACCAAGCTAATACTATTATTATCCCCATTTTACAAATAAAGAAACTCAGGGTCATACACATAGTAAGTGAAGGAACTCGCAGTGCCACTCAGTTCTGTCTGATTTCCATGGACCCTCAGTGTAAGCGGTTGTTATATTTTTAATCTTGCTAGAGATGATTGGTAAGTATGACACTGAAATCATTGCAACTGTGTTGTGTGTGCATTAGTCTTGTCTCACCAACCAGAATAAACACACTGTGAAGGCAGTGACCACATTAATTACACACATGTTTACTTCCCAGGCCAAGCACAGAGCTGGACATAAGAAGGTCTTTCTTACATCTTTTGCTGAATAAAATAACTCATTTTGAAACGCTTCAAAAACCAATTTACCCATGAGATTATTGAGGGTGTTGGTGGAAAGGACACTCTGGGGATATGAATTGTTAGGGACATTTTAGAGGACACTGGTCATAATTATCAAAGTGTAAAATGTGTAAACCCCTTGACCCACAGTTATGTTTCTAGGAGTCTACTCAATCTATTCTATAGAAATGCTGATATATATATGCAAAAATAGATAGAACAATATATAAAGATACATACATATATATGCAAAGGTATATATATAAAGATATATATACACCTAAATACATATATATTCAAATATTTCTGTTTTATTACAGTTCTGTTTATTTTAGCAAAATAAAGAAGAAACAACTTAAATGCCCATCAGCAGGGGAATTGTTAAAAATTAGACTACAACCATACCTTACAATACAATATAGCCATTAAAATATTGGAGTAGATGTATTAAGTTAATCATATGAAACAGCCAATGTTTTACTGCTATTGACATAAATAACAATTTCATATGCTTTAATGTAATATATGTACAGATGTGAAAAGACTTCTAAGAATATTGGCAGTTGTGGCTCACACCTGTAATCCCAACACTTTGGAAGGCCGACGCGAGCAGATCACGAGGTCAGGAGATGGAGACTGTCCTGGCTAACATGGTGAAATCCCGTCTCCACTAAAAACACACACACACACAAAATTAGCCAGGCATGGTGGTGGGCACCTGTAGTACGAGTTACTTGGGAGGCTGAGGCAGGAGAATGGCGTGAACCCAGGAGACGGCACTTACAGTGAGCCGAGATCGCGCCACTGCACTCCAGCCTGGGCAACAGAGCAAGACTCCGTCTCAAAAAAAAAAAAAAAAGAATATTGGTATTTGAAAAAAGCAAGTTGCAGAACAGTACCTGTAGTATGGCATATTTATGTTTAAGACATAAGACAAACATATAGAGAATAAATAAGAAAGCTACTCATCAAAAAATTAAGATGGTTATTTCCGAGCATGGCAGTTTTCATACTTTACTCTATAAAGTTCTGTATTGTTTCAATCTTTTGCTGACGAAAATTTCTTATAATTCCTTGGCTGGGCGCGGTGGCTCACGCCTGTAATTCCAGCACTTTGGGATGCCAAGGCGGACGGATCACGAGGTCAGGAGATCGAGACCATCCTGGCTCACATGGTGAAACCCTGTCTCTACCAAAAATATAAAAATTAGCTGGGCGTGGTGGCATGTGCCTGTAGTCCCAGCTACTCGGGAGACTGAGGTAGGAGAATCACTTGAACCAGGGAGTCGGAGGTTGCAGTGAACTGAGATGGCGCCACTGCACTCCAGCCCGGTAACACAGTGAGATTCAAAAAGAAAGAAAAAAATTATAATTTCTTTTAAAAATTCGTTTAATACAACTGATTCCAAAGTATTTACATATTTTGTAAACATTATTTTTCTGATCTACAAGCTCCAAACTCTCAGAAACTCACCATGTTTCTTCACTGGGCCAGACAAGGAGAGTGATAAAAAAGTAACCTTAATTATTCAAAGAAATCCAGATGGTGAGAAAAGAGTAAAAAGCAGAACTTCAACTTGGTCAAGACAATTGCCTGAAAATTTCCTGCTTACTTTTCCTGTTTAAAGCTGGATTTTCAGATGAATGTGAGGTGATCTGCTTCTCTGTGATTCAGAACTTCATAGAACTTGGCAGGCAAAGAATTACAAAGAAAGGAAGAAAACGAAAGGGGGAGGTGAGGTAGTGAAAGAAGATAGGCAGAACTTGAGCAAGCTTTATAAAGTAACAGAACACACCCCACACCCTTTGGAACAAAGGAACAAAGCTGATGGGACACAGCAGATGTTCTCCTTCCCAAACCATGAAAGCAGAACATTCTACAACTCCTCCTCACTCCAAAGAGGGGCCAATGCTCCTTACTGGAATATCTGTACAGCAAAGGTTTTTCTTGTCATTACTGTTTCCTTAGAGGATGGATAAAAAAGAAAAAACACCATTACCAGAAACTGTCAAGTATGGTTTAACTGTATTGTCATTTTATCTTGATTCTTCTTTCTTCTAACAAAGTTCCCTGAGGTGTAGTTTACATACAATAACAGGAACTCATTTTAAGTGTACACATCCATGGGTTTTTGACAAAGCAATACACCCATGTAACCACCACCATAATCAAGATATAAAACATTTCCATCATCCAAAAAGATTCCTTTGTGTCAACATGCTTTGCTCACAGTGAAATTGAAAAAACAATTAAAATTAAACAAAAACGGCCAGGTATGGTGGCTACGCCTGTAATATCAGCACTTTGGGAGGCCCAGGCAAGTGGATCACTTGAGGTCAGGAGTTCAAGATCAGCCTGGCCAACATGGAGAACCCTCGTCTCTACTAAAAATACAAAAATTAGCTGGGTGTGGTGGTGCACATCTGTAATCCCAGCTACTTGGGAGGCTGAGGCACAAGAATAGCTTGAACCCAGGAGGCAGGGGTTGCAGTGAGCCAAGATTGCACCACTGCACTCCAGCCTGGGTGACAGAGCGAGACACCATCACAAAACAAAACAAAAACAAAACCAGTCCTTTGTGCTTGTCTATCCCCACTCACAACCCTAGCCGCTGGCAACCACTGGTCGGTTGTCTGTCACTCTAGATTAAATGTTTCTTAACATTTCATATAAGTAGAATCATATGGTATGAACTCTTCCGTGTGTGACTTCTTTCACTCAGCATAATGTCGTGGAGATTCACACATGTTGCTGTGTGCTTTGATAGTTCATTCCTTTTTCTTGTTGAGTAGTCTATTGTGTGGCTAGGCCAGGAGCACAGTTTATCCATTCACCAAAGTAAAACTTTGGTTGCTTCTAATCTTTGACTATTATGAGTAAAGCTGCTATCAGCATTCATTTGACTCTTACTTTTGAAGTGAAATTCACACCTAGCCCTTTTGGTGGGGCATGGAGATGGGAGATAAAACTAGCATTTTTAAGGCACCTACTAAGAGCTAAGATAAAAGACAAGGAAAGAGGGGAGCATTCTTTCCATCTCTAAAGAAAGCACAATAAGGATTGCCCTGGCCGGGCACAGTGGCTCACGCCTGTAATCCTAGCACCTTCGGAGGCCGAGGTGGGCGGATCACCTGAGGTCAGAAGTTCGAGACCAGCCTGATCAACATGGTGAAACCCCGTTTCTAGTAAAAATACAAAAATTAGCCAGGTGTGGTGGCGCGCGCCTGTAATCCCAGCTATTCAGGAGGCTGAGGCAGGAGAATTGCTTGAACCCAGGAGGCGGAGGTTGCAGTGAGCCGAGATCCACGCCATTGCACTCCAGGCTGGGCTACAAGATGGAGACTCTGTCTCAAAAAAAAAAAAGAAAAGAAAAGAAAAGAAAAACAAAAGGATTCTAAAAATTGAGCAAGGAGCTGGAGTCTCCGAAAATGACTAAAGCCCGAAATATTAAATATTTCTGCTCATAGTTGAAGACAAAACCTTATCCAGCCTTGGCGGCTCCTTCCCCCTTTATCAGGGACTTAGTTCATGATCAGGAGGCTCACCGAGTTTAGTTCATGATCAGGAGGCTCACCGAGTACTAGAAGGGAAGGTCCGAGTCCAGCCGGGAGGACTGCGGCATGGAGGGCGGCCTAGGACGTGCTGTGTTTGTGCTGACCCTGGCCTCCTGGCCTCGCTGCTGTCGCCGAGCTCCGTACTGGTCCTAAACACCCGCAACGACGATGCGCTGTGGCAGCTGGAGGCCGAGCTGGGCGCCAGGCGGTCTGGCTTGCACGTGGTGC
>NW_012103599.1:75426-76367 GCF_000951045.1 Mandrillus leucophaeus
TGCACCTCACGTATGCATTTGAAACAACCTCCTAAAAAAAAAAAAAAAAAAAAGAGAAAGAAAGAAAAAGAAAATAGATATATAAGTAAATGGGGAGAGAAAGAGCGGGGGCAGAAAGAGAAGGAGGAAAGGGGAAAGGGAAGGAAGGAAGAAGTTATTTTTGGACGGTAACAAGTGCTATGAGAAAAAGGAAATTGAATGATGGGATGAAGGGCGATTTTAAGTTGAGAGCTGGTTGTTACTTTGCATAAAAGCAGCCAGAGATGTTCTCTGTAAAGTGATGACATCAAACTGATAACTGAACAGTGAAAAGTAACCAGCCATGTGCAGGTCTAGGGACAGTGAATTCCAGTTGGACAGAAGAGTAAGTGCAAAGATTGTGAGTCAGACAGGTTATCTTGTATTTGTGGAACAGAAGGCACCCAGCATGACCAAAACATGATGACCAAGGGAGAGAGTGGAAGAAGATAAAATCACAGAAGTAAGCAGGGACCAGATCACGAAGGAACTGAAATTTGATTTTTTTGTAATCCCAATAAGTTGTGAGGAAGGTTTTGAATTTGAAAGTGATAATTTTTTTTTTTTTTTTGAGACAGAGTTTTGCTCTGTTGCGCAGGCTGGAGCACAGAGGCATGATCTTGGCTCACTGCAACCTCTGCCTCCTGAGTTCAAGCTATTCTCCTGTCTCAGCCTCTTGAGTAGCTGGGATTACAGGCACCTGCCATCATGCCCAGCTAATTTTTTGTATTTTTTTTTTTTTTTTTTAGTAGAGATGGGGTTTCACTATGTTGGCCAGGCTGGTCTCGAACTCCTGACATCAGGTGATCCACCTGCCTCGGCCTTCCAAAGTGCTGGAATTACAGGCACGGGCCACCACACGCAGCCAAAGTGATTATCTTATTTTCATATTTTATACACTTCCCTGGCTGCTGTATGGAGAA
>NW_012103599.1:78387-80802 GCF_000951045.1 Mandrillus leucophaeus
GAGGCTGGCTTGCAGTCCGCTGCTTGGTGCCCTGCGTCAGCTCCCCAGGGCCGCGGGGCTGCAGCGACTGCTGTTCATCAACAACGCGGGCTCTCCTGGGGATGTGTCCAAAGGCTTCGTGGACCTGGGTGACTCCACTCAAGTGAACAAAGACTGGGCGCTGAACTTGACCTCCATGCTCTCTCTGCCGGACTTGCAGCGTCCTGAAGGCCTTCCCAACCAGTCTTGGCCTCAACAGAGCTGTGGTTAACATGTCAACCCTCTGTGCCCTGCAGCCCTTCAAAGACTGGGCGCTGTACTGTGCGGGAAAGGCTGCTGCTAACATACTGTTCCAGGTCCTGGCGTCGGATGAACCTAAAGTGAGGGTGCCGAACTAGGCCCCAGGTGCTCCCGACACAGACGTGCCCCAGCGGTTAGCCCGGTAGACCTCCATGGACCCAGACGTGCGAAAAGGCTGCAGGAGCTGAAGGCAAAGGGAGAGCTGGTGGATTGCAGGGTGTCAGCCCAAAAACGGCTGAGCTTGCTGCAAAAGGAGGTGTTCAAGTCTGGAGACCACGTGGATTTCTACGATAAATAAACCCATGTGTTTGGCTTCCTGAACCTTTCTGCTCCCACTTTCAGACACACCCCAGAGCCCCGTGGCTCCCCACACCCTCCCATGGTGGCAGTCCTGCCTTACACAGATAAACACTCATGTCTGCTGTCCTACCCTCACACATCGCCTGCTGTGATGAGCTTCCAGGTCGCTGGCCTTACTAGTTATCGGGAGTCTGGACTTGGCACCCTGGATTATGAGGCGGCTTAGGAGAGAGGTTATGGGTGTCCCTGTCTCTATCCCTAGGAATAGAATTTAAGGGATGGGAAGAGCAGGAAAAGAAGCTGAAACACACCAGGGAGGAGGTTGTGTCTCCTGCTCATAGCTCGTCCATGGGGAGAGGGAAGAGTGACCTGAGTCAAATAGGAGGACACATGCAGATTCGCAGATGGCCTGGCGGGGAGGAAGAGCAGAAGGTACAAGTCCCCGCCCACACAGATGTCCCTCGCTGAAGGGAGCAGCACCTTCTGTTGAACTTTGTGTCCTCACTCTAATGTCTCCTTCCTCCAGAATCCACCATCCCTCCCCCAGGCTGGGAGAAGGGGCCCTTGGGTGTCTGTGTACATGGCCAAGGCAGATACAAATAAAATTTAAAAAAAAAAGAAGAAGAAGAAGAAGAAGAAGAAGAAGGGAGAGTGTTACCTAACCTTTTCAGTTAAGGCAATATTGCTACCTTTCATGGAGTGAGTGACTGAAGTCAAGAAGGAAGCCCTGCTTGGGATTAGAGAAACTGAAAAGAAATACGATGACTCATTAAAACAGTTTCAAAACCATAGAAAGGTCAATAATTTAACGCAAATATTAATTAAATGCCTAGAAAAAGAAAAGAGAGGCAAAAGTGAATGAAGAACATCTACTACCCTTCATGTGTGTCAACCACTGAGCTACAAGTTTTACCTGTATGAATTGAATTGATTTTCATAACCCTATAAGGCAAGTACTATTTTTATCCACTTTTTACGTATGAAGAAATCGTGACACGGAGAAGTTTAATAACCTGCCCAAGGTACACACAGTAGAGCAGTCAGATTCCAGTTCACTAACTACTGCTCTATCCTCTTCCTTGGCACTACATACCAGTGACTGCTGGGGCAACAAAAATGTAGAAAACATGGTCCCAGTCTTTAGAGGACTCATGGGGATACACCAGACAATATTGTGACTTTGGGAAAGTGGCCTAATATTTCTAAATAAAATGGAAATTAATAATCCCTTTAATGTCCTCCTTACAAGGCTCATTTATTTATCCCATAAGTTCTTACTAAATATCTCTTATGTGTCAGGCACAGTACTGAAAGTTCCTCATGGAGCATATATTCTAGAAAGAAGGCAAGGCAATATTCATGTAAAAAATAGCCACCGGGCATGGTGGCTCACGCCTGTAATCCCAGCACTTTGGGAGGCTGAGGTGGGTGGAGTTCCAGACCAGCCTGACCAACATGGTGAAACCCCATCTCTACTAAAAACACAAAATACAAAAATACAAAATACAAAACACAAAAATACAAAAAATTAGCCGGGTGTGGTGGTGCATGCCTGTAATCCCAGCTACTTGGGAGGCTGAGAAGGAGAATGGCTTGAACCCGGGAGGCGGAGGTTGCAGTGAACTGAGATCATGCCATTGCACTCCAACCTGGAGAAGAGCAAAATGCTGTCTCAAAAAAAAAAAAAAAAAAAAAAAAAAAGCAGGGCACAGTGGCTCACGCCTGTAATTCCAGCACTTTGGGAGGCCAAGGTAGGCAGATAGCCTGAGGCCAGAAGTTCGAGACCAGCCTGGCCAACATGGAGAAACCCTGTCTCTACTAAAAATAAAAAAATTA
>NW_012103599.1:81727-86434 GCF_000951045.1 Mandrillus leucophaeus
AAGTGCTGGAATTACAGGCACGGGCCACCACACGCAGCCAAAGTGATTATCTTATTTTCATATTTTATACACTTCCCTGGCTGCTGTATGGAGAATGGATTTGCGGGGACTAGAGGGAAAGTGGGGAGAGCAGTAAGGAGGTGGTTGCAGGCTGGGCGCAGCGACTTATACCTGTAATCTAAGCATTTGGGGAGGCTGAGATTGTTGGATTACTTGAGCCCAGGAGGTCAAGGCCAGTCTGGGCAACGTAGTGAGACCCTATCTCTTCGGAAACTTAAAAAAGTAGTCGGGCGTGGTGGTGTGCATCTGTGGTCCCAGCTACAAAGGGAGGCAAAGGTAGGAAGATTGCTTGAGCCTGGGAAGTTGGGGCTGCAGTGAGCTGTGATTGTGCCACTGCACTCCAACCTGGGTGACAGAGGAAGACACTGTCTCTAAAGAAAAAACAAGAACAAACAACAACAGCAAAGCAAGAAAGTAGTTGCATTAGGCTAGATAAGATGGTGGTGGCTTGGTCAATGGTAGTGACTATGAAGTGGAAACTAGTTATTGGAGTCAGGATTTATTCTGGAGGTGTAGCCCATACGACTTGCTAATGAAGCGAGGAATTGAGAGGAATCAAGGGTCACTTTCAGAATTTCAGTTTGGGCAACTGTTTGAATGGTGGACTCCTTAAATGAGAGTAGGAGGAGCATATCTGTGCTTCACATTAGAATGAAAAAGCATTTGCAAATTATAAAATGCTCTCCATAAGTATACTGACACTGAAGAAGTAGGCCACCATGAGTCTTATGGCTGCAAGGAACTGAATTTTGTCAATCATCTGAATAATCTTAAAGGTCATCTTTCCCAGTGAAGTTTCCAGATGAGAATACAGCCCTGGCTATCTGACTGCAGTTTTGTGAAATCCTGAGCAGGGGTATCAAGTGCTTTTGATGCAAATCTAAAAGACAGGGACCAATTCAGTCCCAGCTGGCCCCAGTCATATCTGGCTCCCCATTCCTGGTGGGCCATGAGCAGATTTCCCTTTAGGGAAAGGGAATTTGATGACTATGTGGCCCTCTCGGGAAAGGCTATTTGATGACAATAATCTTTGTCATTCTCTCTTGTTGACCCACCAAACCAGTCACAAATGCTGGGTTACTCTGTTCTTTTCTCAATCACCATATTTGATTTTGCTAAACTTGTAAAAATCTATTCAACTCAGGAAAATCTGCATCTACAAGGCTGGCATCTCTTCTCCTAGATAAGAAAGAGTTCCCCCAAAACTGAGAGCACAACTCCCACCTGCTTCTTGAAATCTTTCCAGACCACAGGGCCCCAAGGCTGAGTGGGACCATGATGGTCACACAGTTAATTCTCCTGGCAGATGTCTGAATCCTCCACAGCCTATCTGCCATGGCCTCTTGCTTAAAACCTCCAAAAAGGAATTATGGAGACAGGCAAACCTAATTCTAAATTCTGACTCCATTTCCTACTACCTGTGGATCATGTACAAGTTCCTTAACATCCTTGGGCCTTAGTTTTTTCATCTGTAGATGGGGGATAGTAATACCCTTACAGAGTTGTTTTGATCTATCTAATATAAGTGAAGCACTAACTCTTGCTTCTCCCTGTCTCCCTTTAGTGATGAAAAACTCTAGCCCAGTTCATTATCCCCTTCTCTGATTTCTTTTACCTTTTAGTCTCGTTAACAACCATTTTGACACCTAATCATATGCTATGTTTCATTGTTCTTCAATTACTTTGTATGCATGGGTCATGACCTCCCAAGAAGGCTGAAGATAAGCAGCCATATTTTATATTTCTTGGGGTCCCCCAAAGAATTTAGGTCAATCCAGGGCATGCAGCAAGCATACAGTGAAACAGTAAAACCTGCCAAATTAAATTAACAATCCATCATTACGAGAGTAACTTAAAACTGGCCCTCCTAAATGAACTGTCATTTAATTGAAGTTTCTCATGAAAGGACTGCCTTTCTATAATATCCATTTTCAAGTTAAAAAATACTGAGTGCAAAGTCCTTTGCTTTTAAAAAGAAATATTTTAATGCACCTCACGTATGCATTTGAAACAACCTCCTAACCTTAAAAAAAAAAAAAAGAAAAGAAAAGAAAAAGAAGAAAGAAACTAAAAATGAAGCACCCTAAATTGTACAATTCCAGTGTTGTTTCCTATCCCTGAGACCAAGACATGTTGAACCCCAGATTTGCCCCTTTCTTTTCTCATTTGCCTACCCATTTGTGTATCCAAGAATTAAGATTTTAAAAGATTGATTTTTTTTTTAAAAGAAATGAATCCCAAATCTACATACGAACTGTAAGGTTCTCATTTCAAGTAGATACAGATTACGATATGTTTGACCATAAAAGCAGAAAGGCTGGGGTAAAGTGCCACGAGGAATCTATTGGAAGAAATGGGATCAGATAGATGTGGTGCACTTCTCTTAAGTGCATATCACTTAACTGCATAATCAGCTTGTGCTCCTAAGAATTATGCAGTCTCTGGCCCCCATTAGATTGAATGTGTTGCTACTCCAGTTAATTGCATATCAGCAAATTGCATAATTCAACTATATGCACCCTGAACTGAGTTCCAAATGCCATCCAGGACAATGTAATCAAACTAGGGAAGTGAAGAGCCAGAATACTTATGAGATTCTGCCCATTTGTCACTTTTAGTCTGGATGGTCTGTGCTGTGAAGAAGGCAAACCATTGGGCATAGACCTTGTGCCCTGGATTCCTGTATACCCTCTCCCCCACACCACCACCACTGCATGTAGTTCCCATCCCAGAACTAATTAAATGACTCCAAAAGAAAACAGGATGTCATAATACGAAAGTGTGATTAAAAAGTAAAAACTCTGACTCCTAACCATGGTGCTCTCCTTCCCAGGACTGACATTACTGATAAGGCAGACCAGAAAAAGCAGCAGCTAGTTGGTTCTACCATGAACTAGCTGAGCAAGTGTATTAGTCTGTTCTCACGCTGCTAATAAAGACATACCCGAGACTGGATTAATTGATAAAAGCAAGAGGTTTAAATTGACTCACAGTTCTACATGGCTGGGGAGGCCTCCCAATCATGGTGGAAGGCAAAGGGAGAAGAAAGTCATGACTTACATGGCAAAAGGCAAGAGAGCGTGTGCAGGGGGAACTGCCCTTTATAAAACCATCAGATCTCATGAGACTTATTCATTATCACAAGAACAGCATGGGAAATCCCACCTCCCACAGGGTCCCTCCCACAACACATGGGGGTTATGGGAGCCACAATTCAAGATGAGATTTGGGTGGGGACAGAGCCAGATCATATCAGCAAGTTTTTTCATCTCTCTAGGCCTTGGTTTTGTCTACCACATTAAGCTGTTATGAGGGTTAAAGGCAACACTGCTTGGTAACCTACAAATTAAAGTAGAAATCTACTATTAGATGCAGCAGAGAGGATAATGTGCATTGTATCAAGGAATATAAAGAGTCCACCAAGCTGATAGAAACTCTTCAGAAAAGATCTGGGCCGCAGAAAGTGGTAAAATAGAAAAGAAATGAAAGAAATGGTACTGACCCTGTGGCAAACTCTTCAAAGGTTAGACATTGTCCTTGGTTTTGTTTCGGTTCTCACTCTGTAAAGATTCACTGCTCTTTCTCTTACACGCATGCACACGTGTCCTGCAGTGGGATCCTCATTATGTTGCTTGTTTAGCAGAAAAGGCAGCACATCCACATTATCCAGCAATAAGCTTAGGAGCTAGTTTTGAAGAAAAAAAGTACCCACCATACAATGCTCAAAACTATCCCGATATCCCAAGGAGGAGTTTGACATGCAGCTGCCTGTATCTTGGAATATGGAGGAAATGCTCAAATGCCAATTTGCGCCATTGGAGTGCAGCCAAAAGACTTCAGTTTCCCACTGCTCTTTGCAGATTTCCTCTACAGGTGCTTTATTCTCAACTTGTATCTATTAACACTAAGAGTGATTTTTTTTAGACACCTTTCCTGCATATATAATATTCTTCCTGAATCACCTGGAGGAGTATCTAAGTCACTAGTTACCAAACTATAGAGTAGTTGAGTGCTCATTTATTGGCTGTGGAATGGTGAAGAAGAGATGATTTCTAGTTCAGCCTCTAACTAATTATATAATCCGGGAAAATTACTTGATGTCATTAAGTCTGGCTTCCCTTTTCCCACAAAATGGGGTCAATAATACTATCTACCTTCTAGGACTTTTGCGAGGTTTCAGTGAGATCTCATATGCAGAACATGAGGCACAATGCTAAGCTGTGTTACAATTTGCTAGCACAGAACTCATGTATTATCCAAGATGGACTAATATGAATTATGCATCAACATTTTTACAGAATACTGAGATAATGTTTGTTTCAAGAAAAATTTGGTTTTTGGGGGGTTTTGGGTTTTGTTTTTTTTTGTTGTTTTTTTTTGTGAGACGGAACTTCGCTCTCGTTGCCCAGGCTAGAGTGCAATGGCACGATCTCAGCTCACCGCAACCTCCGCCTCCCAGGTTGAAACAATTCTTCTGTTTCAGCCTCCCAAGTAGCTGGGATTACAGGCATATGCTACCATGCCCCGCTACTTTTGTATTTTTAGTAGTGACGGGGTTTCTCCATGTTGGTCAGGCTGGTCTTGAACTCCTGACATCAGGTGATCCGCCCACCTCGGCCGCCCAAAGTGCTTGGATTGCAGGCATTA
>NW_012103599.1:87539-92550 GCF_000951045.1 Mandrillus leucophaeus
ATGTTGGCCAGGCTGGTCTTGAACTCCTGAGCTCAAGTGATCTGCCTGCCTCAGCCTCCCAAAGTGCTGGGATTACAGGCGTGAGCCACCATGCCCGGCCTGTCCCACTTTTCAAGGTGTGATGGTTTTGAACTACGTCAACTTGGTTAAGCTGCAACCACATTTTCCAGGATCTCTTTTCCTGTATGATTCCAGGTTTAAGTTGACCAAAAGAGAAATTTGCAAGAGTTCTGGAAAGAGCATCCTGATTAGATGTAGTGAGAGACATAAACAAAGGGGCTCTCAAGTTCAAACTGGTCCTCGCATCTCAGCTTCTGAGAGCAGCTCTCCTTCCCTGCTGGCCCTGATGACCACCACCAACTCCCCTGCCCATCACCAGATGCAGAGTCAACAACCTTCTATGGGCTTCTCCATCAGTTCTCTATGGTAGTCCCATCCCAGAGCTAGACACCTGTAGCTTCCCAGATTTCCCTTGCAAGCTCCCACTCATTCACCCATGGCAGTGTTTCAGGGGGGTTAAGTAGCAATTTTATATCTGATCTTCCAGCTTTCCTTTCCAGACCTTGTTTCCCCAGATGCTCCCACAATTATATCATACCTAATTGCTATAATCAATTCCTCATTCATAACACTCATAGTGGTTCTGTTTACCTGATATACAAGGCTCGGTTCATGTACTGCTATTGCTTGATGCCTTCTGTGACTATTCTAGAGCAATTTCTCTATGCTTCTTTGGTACAATGTGTTTGTGGCCCCCCACTGGCATTAGTCATATATTAGCTTGTACTGCATTTACATCGACATAGGCCTTCATGGTTCTAAGTGTATGGTTGGTGTTTAGGAACAGTATAATGAATAAATGAAAATTTACACAGCCTATGTGTCACCATTCTCCCCTCTCACACTTATAGCAAACATTATGTATTGATCCCACCTCTTATTCCCATGATGCTTGAGCTAAGCGTTATAATCCTTTTCAACACAGTGCTATAGATAGGCAGTTGGAACTGGCATGGATGAGGAAACCAGTTTTCCATATAGTTTCCATAAGTCTGAGTATGAATTATACTTTTTAGGCAAATAGCATCAAAGGTCATGGTGCATGTACAGATTAAAGCTCAGATGCTACTTCCCTTCCCTACTCCCCACCCTACTGCCCCTATTTTTCACATAGTAGATCCCCAGTAAGTATTTGTTGAATGAGAGAATGTTAGTATAACCTTCACAAATGAGCTGTGTGATCTCTACAAACCAAAGTGACTCAACGAAGTTCCCACCTTTCTTTTTTTTTTTTTTTTTTTTTTTGTCTTGCTCTGTCGCCCAAGCTAGAGTGCGGTGGCCTGATCTTGGCTCACTGCAACCTCTGCCTCCCAGATTCAAGCGAGTCTACTGCCTCAGCCTCCCAAGTAGATAGGACTGCAGGTGCTAGCCACCATGCCTGGCTAATTTTTATATTTTTAGTAGAGACAGGGTTTCACCATGTTGGCCAGACTAGCCTCAAACTCTTGACCTCAGGTCACCTGCCCGCCTTAGCATCCCAAAGTGCTGGGATTACAGGCATGAGCCACTGCACCCAGCTCCAGTCCCACCTTTTAAAATAATAAATAAGCAAAAGGCCAGTTAGAGTGAGCCTCTTGCATTTTAAGAAGCCCATTTCAGCCATAACAGTCCTTTCTGAGCTAAAGGCAAAATACAAACACATCCAGGCCCCAATTAACAATAACAACCAAAATGTGACATGTTGTCAGGTACTTGGAAAGAGGGAAAACCTTTCTAGCTTTTGTTCTTCTGGTGTTATTAGCCCACTTCTTGGCAGTGATATAGAAGGAAGACTGTGGAGAAGAAAAAAAGTTTGGAGGGAAAGTTTGGGTTCAAAGGAATCAGGTAGAATTAGGTAGAAAATACAGGGTCTAGAGAAGGATATTTTTTGTTCATTTCTGAAAAGGGAACCCAAATAAACACATGATTGATTTGACACTTGGAAATACTATTTTTGGTTTTCTCTCTTTTCCTCAATTTTGCGCCATCAACCAAGGCCCATATCTCTAAGAATTCTGTCAGGTACTTCCCATTCCTGTGTTCATTCTCTTACTTCCTATTTGTGTGAACAAAATCAGATTATGCCTCTGATAATCCTGGAAATTGACCATTGAAAGCATGGATGGCAGAAAAGTAAAGAAAAAACATCTGTGTGTTTATTCCAATGGGTAGAAAGTAAATTTAAAAGGTTACTCTGTTGGGTAGATGATGTCCAAAGTAAAGCATTCTCCCTTGCATTCCTTAAAATTACTCACATACAACCTCCATGCTAAAAAGAAATATAAAAGCAATACTGTTCTTTCCTGTTCTCATTCTCACTTGAAAATTGTGTGTCTGGTTTCTATTGGTTTCTCATTGGGAGAGAAATTTTAAGAATACCTCAATTCAATTGCTGTGTATTTACACGCCGAAGTCTGGGGTATGCACAAGCTAACAAGAGCTATGCTAGGGTGGGGTGTGGTGGTTCACACCTATAATCCCAGCACTTTGAGAGGCTGAGGTGGAGCATTGCTTGAGCCCAGGAGTTTGAGACTAGCCTGGGGAGCACAGTGAGACCCTGTCCCTACAAAAAATTTAAAAATTAGCCAGATGTGGTGGCACATGCCTACTGGTTCCAAGTACTCGCTTGAGCTCGGGAAATCAAGGCTGCAGTGAGCCGTGATCATGCCACTGCACTCTATCCTGAAAGACAGTGCGAGACTCTGTCTCAAAAAGAAAGAACTATGCTACATTCATTTTCTGCTTCTCCATCAGTGAAAAGAGCACTAAGGCCTGGTTAACTGTTAAACATGAGATATTTTTATTTCCCTTCCACATTTTTGGAAACACTATCGTAAGACAGATCCACTGCCGACAGTTTCTCCATTCGAATGAAAGCAGCGTTAGGGCCAGATATTATTCTTGTGTTTGCAACCCCAGGGACTAAAGCAAGGCCTGACACAGAGTAGGTGATGAGAATGTTTGTTGAACAAATGAATGAGTTTTACTCTTTTACTATGGCAGGCAGAATAAAGGCCCTCTCCAGGGGTGTCCACATCCTAGTGCCCAGAGCATCTGAATATCTTTTTTTTTTTAAGTATCTTATCTTACATGTCAAAAGAGACTTTGCAGATGTGATTAAGAATTTTGAGATGAGGAAATTACCCTGGATTATCTGGGTGGGCCCAAGGTAATCACAAGGATTCTTATAAATGAAAGAGAGAGGCAGGAGTGTCAGAATCAGTGAAAGAGATGTGACAATGGAAGCAGAAGTCAGAGTGGTATGTGGCCATGAACTAAGGAATGTGAGTGGCCCATAGAAGCTGGGAAAGACCAGGAAACCGATTCTCCCCTAGTGCTTCCAGTAGGGCACAGCCCTGCAGGCACTTTCATGCTCAGTGACACCCAATCTAGACTTCTGACCTCCAGACCTGTAAGATAATAAATTTGTATTGTTTGAAACCAGGGAAGTTTGTAGACAGCAATAGGAAATGAGTACAATTAGCACTAACATTAAGAGGCCATATAATAAGTCATTTGTAATGGACAATAACCAAAATGAGAGCCAGCATTTATTGAGCACTTAGGGAGAAGTGCAGTACAAGATGCTTTACAGACATGCCTTATTCTAATTCTCTAAACGAGACCAGAAGACAGGTATTGGCCAGGTGTGGTGGCTCACACCTGTAATCCCAGCACTTTGGGAGGCTAAGGCAGGCAGATTGCTTGAGCTCAGGAGCTTGAAACCAGCCTAAGCAGTAAGGCAAAACTCCAGCTCTACTAAAAATACAAAAATTAGCTGGGTGTGGTGGCCCATGCCTGTAGTCCCAGCTACTTGGGAGGCTGAGGTGGGACGATGACTTGAGACCAGGAGATGGTGGTTACAGTGAGCTGACATCATACCACTGCACTCCAGCCTGGGTGACAGAGCCAGACTCTGTCTCAGAAAAAAAAGAAAAAAAAATGTTTTATTATTACTCTTAATTTACAGCTAAGGAAACCATGGTTTAGTAAAGCTAAGTTACTCAATCAAGATCACAGTTAGCAAGTGGCAAAACAAGGATCTGAACTCAGGCAATCTAACTCCATGTCATACTATCTCCCATGTTAGTGCTGAGAGGTGTGAAAAATGGTCTTGAACTATAAGTCAGTCCTGGCCCTCAAGGAACAAATAGAATGGAAAAGACCACCCTAACATAAACGTCAGATTATAGAGAGTATAACACAGATCCTAAATGATCTATAACCTACATTTAATCAGGAAAATGGGAGAAGAAACTGGAATCCTCAGGACTGGATGGAGCTGGACTTGAAAGGGTGCCTGGGTATGGACAGGTACAGTGGAGGTCCCTTATAGACTGGGGAAAGGAATGAGTGAAGGAATATTTGGCACAAATAAACATGAAAATGGAGAAAGAAAATAATCCACAAAGCCTACCAGGGGGAAAAGTCTGATGAAGAAAAACAAGAAGGCTGGGTGCAGTGGCTCACACCTATAATCCCAGCACTTTAAGGTGGCTGACACCTGTAATCCCTGCATTTTGGGAAGCTGAGGTGGGTGGATCACTTGAGTTCAGGAGTTAGAGACCAGCCTGGCCAACATGGCAAGACCTCGTCTCTACAAAAAATACAAACAATAAGCCAGGCATGGTGGCGTGCACTTGTAATCCTAGCTACTTAGGAGGCTGAGGTTGGAGAATCACTTGAACCTGGGAGGCGGAGGTTGCAGTGAGCCGAGACTGCGCCACTGCACTCCAGTCTGGGGGACAGAGGGAGACTCCATCTCGAAAAAGAAAGAAAGAAAAAGAAAAAGAGAAAGAAAGAAAGAAGGAAGGGAGGGAGGGAGGGAGGGGGGCAGAGAGAGAGAGAGAGAGAGAAAGAAAGAAAGAAAGAAAGAAAGAAGGAAAGAAAGAAAGAAAGAAAGAAAGAAAGAAAGAAAGAAAGAAAGAAAGAGAGAGAAAGGAAAGAAAGAAAGAAAGAAAGAAAGAAAGAA
>NW_012103599.1:92670-110537 GCF_000951045.1 Mandrillus leucophaeus
AGAAAGAAAAAGGAAGGAAGGAAGGAAGGAAGGAAGGAAGGAAGGAAGGAAGGAAGGAAGGAGGGAAGGAAGGAGGGAAGGAAGGAAGAAAGGAAGGAAAGAAGGAAGGAAGGAAGGAAAGAAGGAAGGAAGGAGAAAACAAGAAGATAAAATATTTAATTATTTTTATGGGAATGGTAACATTTATGGAGCACCTATTCCACCTAAAGGGCATATTCACATTTGTTATTTCATTTAATGCTCACAAACCCCAACTAAATGAGTATTATTAAGCTTCATTTTTACAAAAGAGGAAATTAAACATCCAGAGAGATTAAGTAATTGCTGCCAGGCACATAACCAGTCAGTTTGATTCTAAAATTCATGTTCTGTCCTTTGTTTCTTTTTGCCCTCATAATAATTTCAGCCCTTCTCTGAGAAGGAGCATGTTTCCATTAAAGTAAGAATGACAGGCAGAGCTGTCTGAAAGAAAAATAAATTAGAAAGAGTTGCTTCAGAAGGTGGCAAGTTAAAAGCAGTCAAGCCGAGGCTTTCAACCAGTTAGCTGTTCAACGAGCATTTACTGACAATCCCTGTGCTAAGCACCTGGAATAGAGAAATCAAAGCAAAAGGATACCTCAAGGCACCAACTGTTTAGTGAGGGAGACAAATGAGTAAAAAGACCTCCACACCAGCTTCAGATAGGGTTTACTGCTAGGGAGGGAAGGTGGAGAAAGGATTGGGAGGAGTGAAGCTTTACTTATGTCTATAAGCTTGTATTTCTTCAGAGAAATAAGAGAAATCTGAAACAAATATGGCAAATTACTAACATATATTTAATCTCAGTGCTGAGTAGACGGGTGTCTGTTACAATATGCCTCTTCATTGCAGCTTTGCTTTTGGGGTGGGGTGCGGTGGCTCACGCCTGTAATCCCAGCACTTTGGGAGGCTGAGGCAGGTGGATCACCTGAGGGCAGGAGTTTGAGTCCAGCCTGGCCAATATGGTGAAACCCCATCTCTACTAAAAATACAAAAATTAGCTAACTGGGCGTGGTGGTGTGCACCTGTAGTCCTAGCTACCCGGGAGGTTGAGGCGGGAAAATCGCTTGAACCAGGGAGGCAGAGGCTGCAGTGAGCTGAGATTGCACCACTGAACTCCAGCCTGGGCGACAGAGCAAGACACCATCTCAAAATAAATAAATAAATAAATAAGTGTTGTTATTGCTTTTAAAAGAGATTATCGTAATATCTAACCAGTGCCATGCTAGAGGGCAGCACAGGATACTAACAAAGGACTGGAGGGGCAGCTAACCCAACTTAAAGAGGAATTGGACACAGCCATAAAAAGGAATGAAATTATGTCCTTTGTGCAACATGGAAGCAGCTGGAGGCCATTATCCTAAGTGCATTAACACAGGAACAGAAAATCAAATACCACATGTTCTCACTTACGAGTGGGAGCTAAACTTTAGGTACTCGTGGACATAAAGATGGCAAGAATGGACACTGGGAACTGCTAGAGTGGAGAGGGAGAGGAGGGCAAAGGTGGAAAAACTACCTATTGAGTACTATGCTCCCTTCCTGGATGACAGATCAATTGCACCCAAACCTCAGTATCACGCAATATACTCATGTAACAAACCTGCACATGTACCCCTGAATCAAAAATAAAAGTTGAAATTATAAAGTTTTTTAAAAAAAGGAATTAGAAAAAGCAAGCAAACAGCTTCTCCCCTACAGCCTCCAGAAGGACAGAGCCCTGCTGTTACTTTTGTTTTAGCCTACTGAGACCAGATTTGGACTTCTAACCTCTGACCATATCTTCAAGAACCTGAAGGAAATCCTTACAAGGAGGTGAGCAGAGCAGTGTCAGAACAAGCAGCAGCAGTAAGCAAAATTCTTAGGCTAAAAGAGACCAAGGCACATTCCAGTCATCTCGAGGGTCAGCAGACCAAGTACTCACTGTGAGGGGACAGGGCAGGGTGGCTGGGACTCAATCAGGATAAACCTTTTAAGCCAGAAAAAAGGAATCTGGATTTTATCTTAAATGACATAGGTAGCTTCTTGAAGGTTTTAAGCAGGAGATAGAGATGATCGCTTTCTTTTCAGAACCATCAGTCTGGTATGGTAGGAGTAGGAAGGGTGACAGAGAGGAAGGTGGAGCTCTGGCCAGGTAACCAAGGCAGGAGTTTATCAGAGGATCCTAGATGAGAGATATTCAGGAGCCTGAAATACAGGGTTGCAATGAGGATGAAGTAATGATTTCAGAGTATTTATGAGGTGGAATTAAGTTTGGTGATCCATCCAAGGTAGGAAGAAAATGGCACCAAAGATAACTTCTGGGCTTCTTTCTTGGTGGACGTGCTGCCATTTCCCCTGTCATAATTATTAAGGGGGAAATAAGTTTACAATTGAGGATGAGTTTTCAACAAATGTTGCTGGGACAACTGGATATCCACACAGAAAAAATCCCCTGTCATAATTATTAAGGGGAAAATAAGTTTACAAATAAGGATGAGTTTTCAACAGATGTTGCTGGGACAACTGGATATCCACATAGAAAAAGTGAATTTACATGTAGACCTTTCACAAAAATTAACTCAAAATGAATCACAGACCTAAACGTGAGACACAAAGCTATAAAACTCCTAGAAGAAAATCTAGATGTTCTTGGGTTTGGTGATGACTTTTTAGATACAACACCAAAGGCACCATTCATGAAAGAGATAATTCATAAGCTGGACATCATTAAAATTCAAAATTTCTGCTCTGCAAAGGTTACTTCCAAGAGAATGAAAAGACAAACCACAGACTGGGGGGAAATACTTGCAAAAGACATATTTGGTAAAGAACTGTTATACAAAACATACAAAAAAAACCTTTAAAACTCAACAATAAGAAAATAGGGGCCAGGCGCTGTGGCTCACACCTGTAATCCCAGCATTTTGGGAGGCCGAGGTGGGTGGATTATGAGGTCAGGAGTTCAAGACCAGCCTGGCCAAGATGGTGAAACCCCATCTCTACTAAAAATACAAAAATTAGCTGGGCATGGTGGCAGGTACCTGCAATCATAGCTATTCAGGAGACTGAGGCTGAGAATTGCTTGAACTTGGGAGGCAGAGGTTGCAGTAAGCTGAGATTGTACCACTGCACTCCAGCCTGGGTGACAGAACGAGACTCCATCTCAAAAAAAAAAAAAAAAAAAAAAAAAAGAAGAAAAAAAAAAAAGAGAGAGAAAAAGTTAGCTAGGCACAGTGGCTCATGCCTGTAGTCCTAGCTATTTGGGAATCTGAAATGGGAGGCCTGCTTGGATTGCTTGAGCCCAGGTGTTGGAGTTTACAGTGAACTCTGATCATGCCACTACACTCCAGCCTGGACAATAGAGTGAAACCCTACCTTTAAAAAATATAAAGATCAGAAAACATGAATAAAAAATGGGCCAAAGTCTATTAAAAATAATAGACACCTTACCAAAGAAGTATACAGATGACATACAGGCATACGAAAAGACGCTCTACATCATATGTCATCAGCGAAATGCAAATTAAAACGACCATGAGATACCATTACACGCCTATTAGAATAGCCAAAATCCAGCACATTGACAACACCAAATTCTGGAGAGGATGTGTAGCAACAGGAACTCTCATTCATTGTTCATGGGAATGCAAAATGTTAACAGATATTCTGAAAGACAGATTGGCAGTCTCTTATAAAACTAAACTTGTTCTCATCATGTGATTCAGCAATCATGCTCCTTAGTATTTACTCAAAGGAACTGAAAATTTATGTCCACACAAAAACCTGCACATAGACGTCTATAGCAGCTTTATTCATAATTGGCAAAACTTAGAAGCAACCAAGATGTCCTTCAGTAGGTGAATGGAAAATAAACTGTGGTACATGCAGTCAATGGAATATGATTCAGTGATAAAAAGAACTGAGTTGTCAAGCCATGAAAAGACACAAAAGAAACTTAAATGCATATTACTAAGTGAAAGGAGCCAGTCTGAAAAGCGTACATACTATATGATTCCTACATACGACATTCTTGAAAAGGCAAAACTATGGAGATAGTAAAAAAATCAGTGGTTGCCAGGAGTGGGGGTGGGGAGGGATGAATAAGCAGAGCACAGATGATGTTAAGGGCAGTGAAACTATTTCTATATGACTCTATAATAGTTGCTCCATGTCATTATACATTTGTCCAAAACCACAGAATATACACCAAGAGTGAACCCTAATGTAAACTGTGGACTCTGGGTGACAATGATGTGTCGACGTACGCTTATCAATTGTAATAAATATAGCACTGTAGTAGGGATCTTGATAGTGGTGGGAGGGGGTATGCATGCGTGGAGATAGTGGAAAATCTATGTACTTTCTACTAAATTTTGCTGTGAACCTAAAACTGCTCTAAATAATAAAGTCTATTATTTAAGGAAAAAAAAAAACAGATGAGAACAATTTTGAAAATGTTACATATAGGTCCTGAGGAAATAGAAACAGACGTGTTAATGGGTAGTTTGGTATTATTACGTCATTCCCAATTGACAGATAACAGCCTCAGAGAGATGAAGTATCTTGTCCAAGGTCACACAGCACACTAACAGGCAGAGGGTAGAATCTGATCTAAGAAAGTTTGACTCCGTTGTCCACATAAGTGACCATATGTGAAAGGAGGTTTTGAGGTCTATATTTGTTTCCCATTTTTGCTGCTCCAGACTACCAGATATTTGGTGCCTTAAAACAACACAAATTTATTATCTTATAGTTCTGGAGGTACAGAATTTCAAAATGAGTCTCACTGAGCTCAGGAGAAAGTTTTATAAGCCTTCTTGAGGCTCTATGGGAGAATCTGTTTCCTTGCCTTTCTGAGCTTCCTTTTAGAGGCCAGCTGCATTCCTTGGCTCATGGCCTCCTCCCACCTTCAAAGCAGTAATCACATCACTGTGACCTCTGTGTCTACTGTTACATTTCTTCTTCTGACCAAGGTACATCATAATTAAACTTCTGAAAACCAAAGAAAAAAAAACTTTAAAAGCCAGAGAGAAATGACGCACTGCCTATAGAGGAACACCAATTAGTAAGAGGATGGATTTTTCATCTGAAACCATAAAGGCCAGGAAGAAATGACACAACAGTTTTCAAGTGCTGAAAGAAAAGAACTTTCAGTTATGCATCTTATATCTGGTGACATTATCCTTCAGAAATGGAAGGGGAATAAAGTTATTCACACATGAAGGAAAACTAAGAAAATTAGTTGCCATTAAACTCACCCTTCAAGAATAGCTAAAGTAAACTCTCCAAACAGAAAGAAAGTAACAGAATAAGGCTGGGAACTTTGGAAATTAAAAGAACAAGAACAGAATGGATAAATATTGGGTAAATATAGTAGACTAACTTCCCTTCATAAGTTTCTTACATTATATTTGGTAGGTGAAGCAAAATTTTTTTATTTGAGGTTAAGTCTTACTCACTCTGTCTCCCAGGCTGGAATACAATGTAGCTTGATCTCCGCTCACTGCAACCTCCGCCTCCTGGATTCAAGTGATTCTCTTAGCCCCTGGAGTAGCTGGGATTACAGGTGTGAGCCACAGAAACCCAGAGAAAAAAAAATTTTTAAATAGCCTACAGGTGCTACTAAGTGAGGCAAAATTTGTAACACTATCTGATATGGTGGTGCTCAATATATGTAGAGGAAATACTTGAGACAACTGTATTTTAGAAATGGGAAGCACAAAGGGACCTAAATGGAAGTAAGCTTTCGATACTTAAAGGGGTAAAGTGTTGACACCAGTAGAGGGTGATAAATTACATATCTATATTGCAATGGTTAGAGAGATCACTAAAAAAAATTATGTAGGGCAATATGCTCAAAAGCATTATAAATAGAGGAAAATTAATTTTTGTAAGTTCAAGTAATGCCCAGAAGGCAAAAAGGAAAAACAGAAGAATGAAAAACAGAGGGAGGAAACAGTAAAGAAGTAATAAAATGGCAAACTTAAGCCTCAATATATCAATAATTAATTTAAGTGCAAGTGGCCTAAATACACTAATTAAAAGACAGAGATTAGCAGAATAGGGGAAAAATGATCCAACAATATAACTGTCTATAAGAAACTCACTTTGAACATAACAACTGTATTAATTTCCTATTGCTGTTATAACAAATTACCATAAACTTAGTGGCTTAAAATAACATATTTATTATCTCACAGCTCTGGCAACAGTAGACTCGATAAATATTTTTGGTACATTCATACAATGGAATACTCTACCATAATAATGAGTGAAAGAAGCCAAACATACGAAGTTCTAAAACAGGCAAAACAAATCTATGGTGATAGACTCATAAAAGAGTGATATCCATGAGGGGTGGTTGCTGACTAGGAAGGAATACAAGAGAATTTTCTGGAGTGCTAGAAATGTTATCTTGAACTGGATGGGGGTTAAATGGGTGTGTACACAGGCAGAAATTTATCAAGTTTTATACTTAAGATTTGGGCATTGTATACATACCTCAATAGAATATTTTATTTATTTATTTATTTATTTATTTATTTAGAGATGGAGTTTGGCTCTTGTTGCCCAGTCTGGAGTGCACTGACGCAATCTCGACTCACTGCAACCTCCGCCTCCTGGGTTCAAGCGAGTCTCCTGCTTCAGTCTCCCAAGTATCTGAGATTACAGGCATGTGCCACCACGTCTCGCTAATTCTTTATTTATAGCAGAGACAGGGGTTTCACCATGTTGGTCAGGTTGGTCTAGAACTCCTGACGTCAGGTGATCCACCCGCCTCAGCCTCCCAAAGTGCTGGGATTATAGGCATGAACCACTGCACCCAGAATATTCTTTTTAAAATGAAGCCATTAGGCTTTTCTAAGATTGTCTTTCCTTTTTGATGACAAACTCCAGTGGGGAAATTATTAAAACATGAGACAGATATATGGCCAGTTGTCCACCCAGAGAGGGCGTAAAAGGGAGGTGATATAGTATAGTGATTAGGAGGATGGGCTTAGGAGTCACAAACCTGGTTTTAAGTGTCATTTGCTGGCTGTGTAATCTTACTCAAGATATTTGATCTCTCTAACCTTCAGTTTAATTATGTATATAATATGGATATATAAATGGCTGTACTGACCTTGTAGGAGCATTGGAAGTACATAAGATAAAAAATACAAAAATCTTAAAAACAATCAGTTATTACATACTGTGTGCCACACACTGTGGAATATATCACTTAACCCTATGACAACTGCATGGGAAGGATACTAACATGTCCATTTTAAGAATTAAGAAACTAAGATCCAAAGAGTTTGGTCTTAAGAAGTGGCAGGTGTGTCTGATCCTAAAGTCCATGAATTTAAGCATTACCCTTTATGGTATACTTGGATGAATAGGTGGGTGGATATTAAAAAACTAAATCAGAAACTAGCCTGAGTTCCGCAGAGGGGCACAATATTTAACTAAAGCTTCTGTTAACATGTTAAGGGCTAGCCAATGATATCTATAGCATAAAAGACCTTTATCACTGGAAGGGAAACTAATTGTCCTGTCTCATGAGGTGATTTATAGGGATTAAGTGAAATAATCAGGTCAGGAGAGTACATAGCAAATAATAGGCAATTTAGTAGCTTCCTTTAATTATTTCTAATAATCTACTCCCTGATCTTTTATCAGGAACCACCTCTAGAAACCACCCATTCAAAGAGAGAATTTTAATGTTTATAAAATATTTGAGCAGAGCCCTGACTAAGGAAGCACGTCATGTAACATGGGAAAGAGTCCTCCAGGCAAAGGAAAGAGCAAGTAAAAAATCTTGAGGTAGACCTTGTGGGGTGGCTCACGCCTGTGATCCTAGCACTTTGGGAGGCCGAGGCGGGTGGATCACTTGACGTCAGGAGTTCAAGACCAGCCTGGCCAATATGGTGAAACCCTATCGCTACTAAAAATACAAAAATTAGTCGAGCGTGGTGGCATGTCCCTGTAATCCCAGCTACTCAGGAGGCTAAGGCTGGAGAATTGCTTGAAACCAGGAGGTGGAGGTTGCAGTGAGCCAAGGTCACGTGCCACTGCACTCTAGCCTGGGCAACAGAGCAAGGCTCTAAAAAAAATAAAAAAATAAAAAAAAATTGATGTAGAAATTGGGTTGGGTGCTCAGGCTGGTGGCCTGTAATCCCAGCACTTTGGGTGGCTGAGGCAGGAGGCATGGTTGAGGCCCAGAGTGCAAGACCAACCTGACCAACATAGTGAAGCCCTGTCTCTATGAAAAACAACAACAACAACAACAAAAAGGAATCGATATGGCACATTTGAAGCATGACAGAAGCCACTGGAGAATAAGCAGAACAGTGGCATGTTCTCATTTATTTTTTATCATTTTGGCTGCTGTGTGGAGAATATAATGTAGGAGGACAAGAGCAGAAGAGGTGCATAGTAGGTCAATAAATAGCTGAGAATGAATAAACAATAAATTTGCTTCTTTTTTTTTTTTTTTTTTTTTTGAGACGGAGTCTTGCTCTGTCACCCAGGCTGGAGTGCAGTGGCCGGATCTCAGCTCACTGCAAGCTCCTCCTCCCGGGTTCACTCCATTCTCCTGCCTCAGACTCCCGAGTAGCTGGGACTACAGGCGCCCACCACCATGCCCAGCTAATTTTTGGTATTTTTAGTAGAGACGGAGTTTCACTGTGTTAGTCAAGATGGTCTCGATCTCCTGACCTCGTGATCCGCCCGCCTCGGCCTCCCAAAGTGCTGGGATTACAGGCTTGAGCCACCGTGCCCGGCCAAATTTACTTCTTTTGAATACCTTTTAAAAGGTTCAAAACACTTTTGTGTGTGTGTGTGTGTGTGTGTGTGAGACGGCGTCTCGCTCTGTTGCCCAGGCTGCAGTGCAGTGGCACGTTCTCGGCTCACTGCAACCTCCGCCTCCCGGGTTCACGCCATTCTCCTGCCTCAGACTCCCGAGTAGCTGGGACTACAGGCGCCCACCACCATGCCCAGCTAATTTTTGGTATTTTTAGTAGAGACGGAGTTTCACTGTGTTAGTCAAGATGGTCTCGATCTCCTGACCTCGTGATCCGCCCGCCTCGGCCTCCCAAAGTGCTGGGATTAGAGCCAAGAGCCACCACGCCCAGCCTTCAAAACACTTATTAAAAACAATTTTTGTTATGTCTTGAACCATTTCACTCCAATAGTTTGCCTCAGTGACAAATCACACAGAGAAGTCACGCCATTCTCCTTAATGTTTCTCATAGCACAATAATAGGTGAATTACATAATCTATTCAGAATCAGTCGAATTTTGCGGTTTTTCTAAAAATCAAAGATAGGATCTTGAGCCTTCATAATCATAGCATCTTAAATACAAAATTACTTCACATGATAAAAAGTTCCAAACACCACACTTTAGTCTAGAGTATTCTGGTAAAACGTTTTTCTTTGGCATATGCAGCCCAAATAGCTCTAACCTTGATCATTTTTCAAGTTGTAATCTCCACATGCTTGGCATATTCTGATAACATTGACAGGTTAAAAGCAACACTCTGTTGTATGTATAGTGATTGCTTGCAATTAACCATAATTTAGGCTGAAAAGTAGGCTGATCAGCTGCCTCACAGCAACATTTTAAAACTTATTAAATATCTCCAGTGAACTTTAGATGAAAAAGCAACAAAAACAAAATCTGTAACATTTCCACTTTTTCTTACATAGAATCTTAAAGGAGTGAAGCTGCCAATAAGACTAATTCTTGATTTAAAAAAAGACATTTTTGGCCCATATTACATCCAGTAACTGCAGATATGGATAAAGATAATGGAGATATGAAAAACAGGTAAACAGTGTCCAAACGAAGTGTCTTATCCTCCTTTTATCAAAGAGATTTTTGAGCCCACTGGCATTTTATTTTAGAAACAACCATACTATATAGCCCAGCGTGCAGAACCTCTTGCAAGTTCCAGACAGACCTCACCAGTACTTGAGGCCATTATCCCGTTCTTTTAAAATGTGTTCAATACACAATTAGTATCTGCCATTTAATTGTTCAACATTACCTGACACATGTCACTACCTCTATTTATATGAGGGATTAAGAATGGTTACGTGCTCAGTTACAAAATAAGTGACGAGAAACAGAATGCAAACTCAGGACTCAGAATATGTCTATACTTTTCTTATCATCCCATGCTGCTTGGATGCCAGACCTCTAATATGGCATCCTACCTTTTCCTTTTAAATGTATCTATCAGGTGGGGTGTGGTGGCTCATGCCTGTAATCCCAACACTTTGGGAGGCCAAGGCGGGAGGATTGCTTCAGGCCAGGAGTTCAAGACCAGCCTGGCCAACATGGTGAAATCCCATCTAAGATACAAAAATTAGTGGGGTGTGATGGCACGTGTCTATAATCCCAGCTACTTGGGAGGCTGAGGCAGGAGAATCATTTGAACCCGGGAGAATGGAGGTTGCAGTGAGCCAAGATTGTGCCATTGCACTCCAGCCTGGGCAACAAGAGTGAAACTCCACTGGCAAAAACAAAAACAAAAAAAACAAACCCCAAACCACTATTTCTTTTATACTCTTAGCAGTTCCATGAACAAATCCTGGCCACAGACAAAACAGAATCTTTAAAGTAAGGAATATTTCTGGGTACATAGGTACTTCTGGAAATTATACTAATCCTTTAGGCAAAAGCAGTATCATTTGTACATCACTGCTACAAGGTACTAAACGTTTCTATATGATTGAAAGAATCCTTCCCATTCTGCCTTAAAAGGCTTAGCAGTAATAAAGAATGACTGAGCTAATCCATCTCACAATTTTGGTCACTGATCTAAAACCAGGGTTAACATATAAAACATCGGACACAGAGGGTTTAACATATAATTCATATTCATACATACTACTAACAAATTGTCATAATAGTGCTCAGTGAAAGAAAAAAAAGTTGACAAAGAATTTAAATGCATTCACATGAGTTTATTAAAAAATCTGTTAAAGAATTACATATTAGGCAACAGAATTAGGCAAACTAGAAGTGTTCTTGTTGTAAATTTAGGAAACTAAAGTGAAAATAAAGTCTAAAGGCTTAATAATGTATTGTGAAGGGACTTTGTTTCTGTACTTCCTCAACAACCCTTTAAGAGTATAGCTTATTTGAATAAATACTTTTTAGCATCACCTGCTTTGAAACAGACTTACTGCCTGGCCAAGCTAATGACTGTAGCTATCATGCAAGGATCAAGATTACTTTTCAAAATTTGACTGCAGGTATTTCTTTTTCTTTTCTTTTCTTTCTTTTCTTTTTTTTTTTTTTTTGAGACAGAGTCTCGCTCTGTCACCCAGGCTTGAGTGCATTGGCACAATCTCAGCTCACTGCAACCTCCGCCTCCAGGGTTCAAGTGATTCTTCTGCTTCAGCCTCCCGAGTAGGTATTTCTTATATAGTTGAACTAATCTGACTGTGGAAACATGACTTAGTCTGGGCTTAGATGATACTAAAGTATCATTTGGGCTTAGATGATACTACAAAGCACTGTCTGCAACCTAAAGGAACTCAGGGACACTAGAAAATGGTATCTACCAACCAGTTTAACTGTGACCAAAAATATCACGGTGAAACAGTAAGTCACAAGAGAATATAAACTTCTAAAGGGCGGGGATTTTGTTCACTCCTGCATTCCCCCATATAGATCAGGCCTCCCACTTGGTGGACAAGCAAACTTGTTCAAACATCTCTTTGAACAAATCAAAGAGATGTTCCTGGTGTACGTTAGGGGGGCAACCAAATTCATTTCATATATTAATATTTAAAAATCTCCCACCAACTTGAGAAGTTACTACTGAACGATTTACATATGATGAAGCTAATTATACTATACTGTCCACTTTTGAGGAAAATGTGACAAAAAATTATGGTTTTTACTCTTAAGGAGCACCGACACTAGTAATTTTGAAATTGGTATGCCTGTTCCTAAAGAAAAAGTGGGACAGTATTCTGGGACGTAACATTTCATGTATTTCCATCTTCTTAAAACCCCTCTAAACATGGTAAGAAAAACCAGTGCTAACATACAGGTGCTGCTTTTTTCAGACACTGGTACATCACTTAAGGCACCTGTGCTGGCATCTGCCCGCTGCTGCTCACAGATGGAAGACATTAATCATCTGTTTGGTGCTCCCACCTTGTCCATCCAGCTTCAACTATAACTGCAGTGAGCTCGATGAGTCAGCATCTGGTCTTCCAAAAGCTAGTGTAGCACTCCCAAAGCAAAAAAGGAAAGAGTTCACACTTCAGAGGCCTGAATCAATGCCAGAAGTGTATATGTTGCCTTAAGGTTTCACAGACTCCCTAATGATCTTTAGCTCCCTGGATACCAAGGCAAAGACAGATCTGAAAGCTGCAGAAAAACAGGTGGGTGTCATACACAGGACTGAAGCCCCAGGCAATATAAATGGTATTTGTTCACACCACGGATTAACTGCTTTGAAGGATCAAAATGGGTAAGATAGCTACATTCAACATTTAAGAAGATTTTCTCAATAACAAAGCACTAAAAATGTGAACAAGTTATACTTTTATTTTTCAGAAACAAAATGACAAGTGGCAACTTGCCTTTGTAAAAGATTAAAGAGTATCAGAGTAATAAGCTATCTCTCACAGAGACAGAAGCCTGAGAAACACTATTACACAGCTCTCAAAGGAAGTCCTATTAAATAAATCTCACAATAATATACTTTTAACTAAATCAACAAAACAAAAACCACAAAAAATTATACAGAACTCATAAAATGGTATATGAATGAAAAAGAGAAATCTTTAAATCCAGACACTAGAAGTTCTCTATTAAAATCAAGGACGCTCAAATCCTAAAACAGAAAAAAGAAATAGTTAAAACACAATATTTTTTAATAGTCGAATGAGGTTATTGCAGATGTACATTTTAACATTTCATTTGCTCAATATATTTTTTTCTCACTCTTGGAGCACTTCTGTATGATGCAGAGATTACATGAGTGATAATGCAGATACTGGCCTTCCTAATGGGCCCTTTAGGTTTTAAGTTTCAAATCTGACTCTGGAATCCCACCTAAATGTTTACATAATAGGCTACAAATAATGAGATTCCTCTTAAAATTACATTTGCTTAATTTTTACACACTATGGTTTAGAAACAATCTACTTTTGAAAGAGACACAATTTACAGTATGAATAATAAAAGTTACATGAAACTACACAATCCTTCTCATAAGACAGGAGAAACAATTTCCAAAACAAAAATGCCTAATACAAAATGATACAGTTGACTGGAGCTGGGGTAGGATGGGAGAAAGAGAACCACCATGTAACAGAATGTATGGAAGACCTAGATTCTAGTTTCACTTTTGCACTAATCAGTTGTGTGTCTTAGTCTCAATTTCCTTAGCTCTCGATTTTTTTTCCTGGTTAAGAAGATGTAGATGGATCTCTAAGCTTTATTTTAATTTTAAGGTTCAAAGACTTATAGTTTATAAGATTTCGAAAACCTTTTGGACAATCAGTTGAATAAATTCCTTACATCTTGAGGGTGTGTCACTGTTCAATCCCATGACAATAACTACAAGGCATATCCATAATTTTACTGTTAGAAAAGAAAAAAATCCACCTAAAGGGCAAAAGTATACTTCATATCCTGTTTCTGTTCTACAAGACAGAAAACAAATGTCTATTCTCTTGCTGGCCTCTAGAAGCAGTCTTTGAGACAGAGTTGACTGAAAACCCTAGAACTAGGATAATGGTTAAGATATCTACCCTGTATTTCTCTCTGCCTGTCTGTGTCTATGAAAGCTGCTAGACAGCTGCTAGACAGTTCAAAGTGAACTATTACATAAAAGCTACCCTTCACCTTACATGATATATAGGATTTCTCTATTACAGAGAATAATTATACCAGGAAATGGTTTTCCTGATATTCTACCAAAATCCTGAGTAAAATTTGCATTATTGGAAGATTGTTAGAATAGACTAATGTATGGTAATTGAGATTTTAAAAACCTTGTAGTAGCAGAGTTCTAGAAAACCAGAGTTGAACCAGGAAAAAGGATGGTATCTCTGACTTCAGCAGATTTATCACTTATTTAAAGCTGAGGCCAGCCAGGCACAGTGGCTCAAGCCTATAATCCCAGCACTTTGGGAGGTCAAGGCAGGTGGATTACCTGAAGAGTTCGAGACAAGCCTGACTAAAATGGCGAAACCCTGTATCTACTAAAAATACAAGTTACCGGGGCATGGTGGTGTGTGCCTGTAGTCCCAGCTACTGGGGAGGCTGAGGCATGAGAATTGCTTGAACCTGGGAGGCGGACGTTGCAGTGAGCCGAGATCGAGCCACTGCACTCCAGCCTGGGCGGCAGAGCAAGACTCAGTGTCCAAAAAAAAAAAAGATAAAGCTGAGGCCAATTAATAATTCTTATGGGCAGAGCCAAACTTCAGGTTAGAAGAAGGACTTACAGGGAATTCAGGCTTTGGACTCTATCAGTATCTATTTTCAGTTTCAGGGAAGGAGAACCAAAAAAGGAAATTAAAGATTATACTGACCCTTAGAGGGATGGGCAGCAGAAATATCTGCTATACTGAACTATTTACAGCACATACTTTCATCATAACCATCATATAATAAATGCCTTTTTGCTTTGATGTTACTTTTTTGTGAACTTTGTCCTTTAACCATATGCACTGCAAACAGTCTGAAGTGGGAACCGTAGGAGCCATAAGCGTGGACTAAAATGCTTTTCAAAGGATTGAAGATGCTTCAGGCATAGGGGGACCTGAGAGGTTTATATGGTCTCTTAAAATTTTCTATGGTCCTAAAATTCTCATAATTTTATATGAATAATATACTACTATATTTTTTTATATATATATATATATCACTTACTGTTTCTTTTAAAAAATATTTATGGATATAATTGCGTTTTTCTATATGTTTCATTAGTAATACTTAGTCTTGTAAGTCTGGTTCCGTAGTAATCTATGATGTAACTACTTCCATCTGAAGGTCCAACAATCTAAAAGAGACAAAATTTCAAAATTATTCATTTTACAGAAGATATTTCACAACACTTTGAGTTTACTTTTCTCAGTTGTTAATAAAAGTATTTCAGAAGCAACAGAAATCCAGCTCTAACCTAAGCAAAAACAGGTAATTTAGTGGCTCATGTACCTGAAAAGAATGCTGGGATAGCTCAAAGGATCAAAAGAAAAGCTGCAGGCACCAAGGACTGAATTCTGTGCTCCCTGAGGCCCTTGGCTTCCCTGCCTCCTTGCTTAGCTCTGCTTGTCTTCATTCTGCAGAGTGGCACTCTAACTAATTGCCAACAGCTCGAGAGTCACATATTCCCGGCTCAGCAGCTCCTAATAAAGAAAGTAAAATTTTCTTCCCCAATGTTTATATACCAATTCCAGGGAAAGACTTTTATTGATCTGCTTGGTTTTTATGCCTACTGTGGACAAACCTACTATATCCATGGGAATAGATTTAATGATTGGCCAGGCCAGGCCAGGCTGCCTGTGGGAGATGAGGTAGTATCATTGACAGTCCTGCCAGAACCACCTGGAATGGAAAAGGAAGAGGTAGGAAAAACAACACACGTTCACTACCATCATCTTGTCCACTTAATCACATATGTGACAATCTAGTCAACGTAATCTCTATAAATTATCCTCTAAGGTAGCAATCTTCAAACTGTAGCCTTAAAGGTGGACAAAGATTTACCAAGGTGTATGTGGGCCCAGAGGGGAAATCAATCTTGAGATCTTAATTCCCTAAATACTCTTTGTAAAACAAATCTGCCTGATACCATGCTACAGTGGAAGCATCCTGTCAGTTTCCCTTCCCACTTCTCCTCACTGTGGTCATTTCTCCCACTTGTTAATAGTAAAGCATACCTACCATCCAGGATACCCCGAGTCTTATGATGGACTATTTCCCTGAGGTGTGAAAGCCTCTGAAGTGCCAAACAAAGGGATAACTCAAAATATTGGATTTAGGGAACGATCCTTTACTCAAAGGTCCAAAAACATATTCTGCTGTATCTGTTCCAAAGATGCATTTCCAATAACATTTTACATCTTTTTGCTTAAAAATAATTTGCAACATGTTTATGCTGTTTTGATCAACTGTGTATCATTATTATAATGACAATCCAAAAAAAAATCACAGAAAATTTTTAAATATTTTAATTTTAATGAATAAGAAGATTAGTAGGAAGATTTCTTTGTTTTTTTTTTTTTTTTTTTTTTTTTTTTTTTGGATACAGGATCTCAGTCACCCAGGCTGGAGTGCAGTGGCATGATCTTGACTCACTGCAACCTCCCCCTCCTAGCGATCCTCTCACCTCAGCCTCCCAAGTAGCTGGGACCTCAGGTGTGCGCCATCATGCCCAGCTAATTTTGTTTTTGTATTTTTTTGTAGAGACAGGGTTTCACTATGTTGAACAGGCTGGTCTCAAACTCCCAGTACTAGGATAATGGTTAAGAACATCAACTGATCTGCCTGCTTTGGCCTCCCAAAGTGCTGGGATTAGGGCATGAGCCAACGTGCCCAGCCTAGTAGGAAGCTTTTAAACATAAAACTGTATTATGTTAGGATAAAATTCTGTAGAAGAGGAATAAAAATAAAGGAAGAAAAGAAGCAACGTAAAAATTATAATGGTTAGTGAAGAGTTCACGCACATCTTTTTAAAGTAGGTGATATTTAAAATCCTATATTTATATTATGTTGGAGACATTTCAAAATTGATGTAACACTTTTATTTAAATATGTAAATATTTGCAGACTAGAAGTTATATCCTTTGCAACTATTTAAACTTATGATAGAAAACTTAAATGTCAATTTAAAAATATATGGAGAGTATGGACTTTGTTTTTAAAATCGAAGGACACTGCCATAAAGCATTCCTCATTTTAAAAATAAATTTGATCTTAAAACTATTCAACAAATATTTAATCCCATGATATTCCAGGTTCTATGCTAGACATTATATACAGTGAATAAAATACCATCTCTGCTAACAGGGAACTTATTCTAGTGAACTACACGTTAATATTCAAGTAGTACTTACAAAGCACGTATGTGCCACACACCATGTCAGGTGCTATTATGCACATTGACTTACTTGTTAAAGATTAAATTGATTTGGCTTGACACTTTTTTATGAATTTACATAAAAATTAACTATAATCCCCACACTCTGGGAGGCCAAGGCAGGAAGACTGCTTGAAGCCAGAAGTTTGAGACCAGTGTGGGCAAAAAAGCAAGAACTTTGCCTCTACAAAAGAAAAATGATAACAAAATATTAGCCAGGTGCCATGGCGTGCACTTGTAGTCTCAGCTACCTGAGAGGCTAAGGTAGGAGGATTGCTTGAGCCCAAGAGTTCAAGGTTGCAGTGAGCTATGATCACACCACTGCACTCCAGCCTGGATGACAGAACGCAACCCTATTTAAATAACCAAATTAAGTCAGTGTGGTAAAGCACTAAACTGAAAGGAAAACTTGGAAGAGAAAGCTGTCTCTTTCTATAACTAGCTGCAGGATCAAATAATTTATTCCTTCCTGGATCTCAATTTTTCTTATTGATTATAATGAAGAATAGAATAAGCTGATCGGTACAGTATTTTTAAAGTTTTAATGTCTTCTATGACTACAAGATTTAGATACAAAGACCTCAGCTTAAGCCACTATAAAGTATCATCAACACACTTTTCTATGAACTATCTGGTCACACAAGAAACTGTTTTATTTACTTTAAAAAAAAAAAAAAGGCTGGGCGCGGTGGCTCAAGCCTGTAATCCCAGCACTTTGGGAGGCCGAGACGGGTGGATCACGAGGTCAGGAGATCGAGACCATCCTGGC
>NW_012103599.1:111367-114965 GCF_000951045.1 Mandrillus leucophaeus
ATACACATATATAATGTGCCAATTCTAACATATTTCATTATGAGTATATTATTGTATTATTAATTATAAAATTACATATCTTTTAAAATATCCCATACTGGATAGGAGGTTGAGACAGGAAGATTGTTTGAACCCAGGAATTCAAGGATGCAATGAGCTATGATCATGCCACTGCACTCCAGCCTGGGCAACAGAGCAAGACCCTGACTCTAAAACAATAAAGTAAAATATCCCAATACTGGGAATTTTTTCACTCAGTAAATATGTCCACGTCCATTTGTTCATAGACAACAGAATATGAAACCTAAAATTATGAGTTTATTTCTCTGCTAAGAAATATCCTGAAGCTGGCTGGGCACAGTGTCTCATGTCTGTAATCCCAGCACTTAGGGAGGCCGAGGCAGGAGGATAGCTTGAGCCCAGGAGTTTGAGACCAGCCTAGGGAACAAAGTGAGATCCTGTCTCTATTTGTAAAAACAAAAATTTAGAACAGGCAAATTCAAAAAGACAAAAAGTATAACAGAGGTTACCAGAAGGTGGGAAGAGAAGGGGAAGGAAGCTATTACTTAAGGGGTACAGTATTTTTGGAGTGATGAAAAAGTTTTAGAAATAGTGGTGACAGTTGTAAAATATTCTGAACATAATTAATGCCACTGAACTGTACACTTAAAGATTAAAGTGGCAATGTTTATGTTATATATATTTTACTGTACAAAAAAAAACTATTATCTTATTTGCACTTATTAATGTTATAGTATTAATGTTTGCAATTTATAAACTTTTGATTTTGTTAGTGTAAAATGTAACTTGTTTATATATACTTAGGTGGCATTCTACTACGAATAAAGAGAAAAAAATGTGGTTACCAGTAAGTACTTTATCACCTCAACTTTAGCAATTGATATGACCCCTCATTTAACAGCACTGTCAGTGAAGTCATGCTTCTTAAGTAACTCAAATATTTTATAAATTTCAAATGTAATGAATGAATTAAGAAGTGAAAGAAAAAAAAAAGAGCATTTATATCAATCTACGCTTTCTCTATCTAAAAGACTTCTGAGTTCCTCCATACAAAGAATGCCAACAATAACATCAGCAAGATCAGATCATCTCCTGCAAACCTACCAATCTGGTGATAAAAGTCAAATGATTCAGCTGTCTGCAAGTAAAGGATAATGCAACCTGTATCCATCCCAACTCCCCCAAATAACTAATACTTTCTTAAAAGTCAGACTACATTTTTGTATCCATATTTCACATCTGTGTGTGATTAATTTTAAGATGATGCTATTAAAACCATCTGATTAGTCACATTTTAATTATCAAAATTCCTACACAGTGCCAGAATTTATGCATTCAGAACACCTGACTTCATTTGATTTAAATAATTCTTCATATTAATCATAAATGACCAATATAAACACTATTCTTTAAGAAATGAATAAGAGTCAACATTTACATCCTGAGGAAAACACAGCTTTGGGATTTGTCTCAGAACCAGTTTAAGATATTCTTTGTTTTGAAAATCCTCTTAAAGGCACTAAAAAAAAAATCTACCCACAGGGTAAGTGAACTAAGTGAAATCTACCTAATTAAGGTCACATGACAGAGTAAAAGTTACGAAAATTATCAGTCACTTCGGTTTTTCAATTTATTTTCCCAATAAATCACACCAGGGTTAAATAATGACACAGGGAGCTATTTGAAGGATTTGGTATCTATAAAATGTCCTCTGTGGCCAGGCACAGTGGCTCACGCCTGTAATCTGAGCACTTTGGGAGGCCGAGGCAGGCGGGTAATGAGGTCAAGAGATCGAGACCATCCTGGCCAACATGGTGAAATCCCGTCTTTACTAAAAATACAAAAATTAACTGGGCGCAGTGGCGCATGCCTGTAGTCCCAGCTACTCAGGAGGCTGAGGCAGGAGAATCACTTGAACCCAGGAGGCGGAGGTTGCAGTGAGCCAAGATCGTGCCACTGCACTCCAGCCTGGGCAACAGAGCGAGACTCTGTCTCTCTACCCCTCCACCCCCCAAAAAAAAAACAAACACACACTCCTCTGTGGCTGGGTGCGGTGGCTCACACCTGTAATCCTATCACCGTGGGAGGCCGAGCCAGGCGGATCACCTGAGGTCAGGAGTTTGAGACCAGCCTGGCTAACATGGTGAAACCCCGTCTCCACTAAAAATTAGCCAGGCGCGGTTGCGCATGCCTGTAATCCCAGCTACTCGGGAGGCTGAGGCAACAGAATTGCTTGAACCCGAGAGGCAGAGGTTGCAGTGAGCTGAGATCGTGCCACCGCACTCCAGCCTGGGCAACAGAGTGAGACTCCATCCCAAAAAAAAAAAAGAGTCCTCTGTTTTTATGTATTATTGTCCTACATCTAGCAAACTATCAAGTATACCACCTTTTCCAGCATTGGTAGTAGATTATGGCAATTATGCTATTAGTCCTTCTTTTGATCAAAAAGGGATAGGCTATGTCTTTGACCAAACAAACTGGCTCACACAGAGGTGATTCCATAGCCTTGGCCATATTTTGGTCTAAACTGAAAAGCTTAGGCTTTTAAAAATGTTTGTAAAATGCAAAGATTTTTAAAAAGATAAAAATTAAGGAAAGTGTTTATTAGGCCTACAGTCCCCAAGGAAATATTTTATTTTATTATTATTTTTTTTTTGCTTAGGCAAAAGCACTCTGTTGCTTAGGCTAGAGTGTAGAACTACAATCACAGTTCACTCTGCAACCTTGATCGATCTCTCAGGCTCCAGTGATCCTCCAACCTCAGCCTCCTGAGTAGCTGGAACTACAGGCATGCACCACCACACCTGGCAAATTTTTAAAAAAATTTTTGTAGATAAGGAGTCTCACTGTGTTGCCCAGGCTGGTCTGAAACTCCTGGGCTCCACTGATCCTCCCACATAGGCCTCCCAAAGTCCTGAGATTATAGGCACTTATCTGGAAATATTTTGTTTCCAAAAATAAATGGAATCTATTATCAGACTATTCTTGGAAAAGATCATAGGTTCCTCTAGGGCAAGGACCCCATGTTATTATACCTAAGTTGGTGCTCACTAAAACGATTTCCAATGACGGCATAATTTATAGTTTATCACATCAACTCTCATTTTTATTCATTACCTCTCAAGTGACACTGTGAAATTTAGGAATTTAGCCCTATTATGTTTTGAATGTTTGTGTCCCTATAAAATTCCTATGTTGAAGTCTAACCCCAAATGTGTTCATACTAAGAGGCAGGGCCTTTGGAAAGTTATTAAGTCATTAGGGCTCCACCGTCCATTAATGGGATTAATGACCTTATCCTTTATACCATGTGGGCACATATAGAAGGCACCATCCATGAAGCAGACAGCCCTTACCAGACACTGAACCTGATGGTGCCCTGATACTGGACTTCCCAGCCTCCAGAACTATAAGAAATAATTTTCCATTATTTAGAAATAATCTAGTCTAGGCCACACACAGTGGCTAATGCTTGTAATCCCAGCAGTTTGGGAGGCCAAGGTGGGTGGATCATTTGAGGTCAGGAGTTCAAGACCAGTCTGGCCAACATGATGAAACCCCGTCTCTACTAAAAATA
>NW_012103599.1:117565-117966 GCF_000951045.1 Mandrillus leucophaeus
TATGCTATACATGTATCACTGATTTAGATTTTCTTGACTGTATTCTATGTATTATTTCATGCCATGCATCATCATTCATATTATCTGTAAATTTTTAGGAACAAAAAATAGAACTTCCAAAGTTTAATAACAAATAGACAAACTCATGAAAGTATTTTCAGTAAATACAGCAACATGTAAAGCTTACTTTAACAATATGGGCATTACACTTTGTATTGTTTCTGTTCAAAGACAAACTATAACTAGACTCTTCGATTTTTGTTATAAACACTATGAAACAAAGTACGGTATTTTTTATAGGTCTTGAATCCATGCCCGATACATTTATGGGATCACAGTCCAACAGAAACACATTGCTACTCATTGGGAAATAATATTTAATGGCAAAAAAGACAGAAAGA
>NW_012103599.1:124151-125228 GCF_000951045.1 Mandrillus leucophaeus
AAAAATTAGCCAGGTGTGGTGGTAAGCACCTGTAATCCCAGCTACTCAGGAGGCTGAGACATGAGAATTGCTTGAGCCTGGGAGGCAGAGATTGCAGTGAGCCAAGATTGCGCCACGATTGTACCACTGTACTCCAGCCTGGGCAATAGGGCAAGACTCAGTCTCAAAAAAAAAAAAAAAAAGAAAGAAATAATACAGTCTAAAGTGTTTTGTTATAGCCCCAAATGAGCTAAAACAGGTCCTACAGGAAAACAATGACTTTTTAAAAAACTACCATTTTCAGCATCTCATCTTGCTTGTACTCGGCACAAAGCCACAATTTGTATAAGGCATACTGCATACAGTTCCAAATCAGCAAAAATTTTTGAGGGCATACTCTGTTTAACATACTACTGGTACTATAGGAGATTAATAAAAGTCATTTTTCCTCAAAAAATTTATGAGTGAAAAGTCAAATCCATTGTTTAAAAGTTAAAAACTAATACAAAGCAGTACATATAGTATTAGAGTGGCATATAAAAAATATCAAATTCATGAAACATACTTTACCAGTCTGTTAAATGTATTTATAAAATTCATAAATGTTTCAGACATTATGCTACTTTTTTGAATTTCTGCTGCTTGTATGGTTACTAGTCCTTTAAGGAAATCCACTCTGTTATATTAACAGGAATGAAAAGCAATTTCTTCCATGATGAACAGAATCTTTAAAAAACTGTGACAAAGAAAGAACCCAGCATACTTCCAATAACTTTCTACATTATAACACTTATTTCCATTTTCCCTCCACACATCCTCATCTTTCTGATTTGTAGCTGTTTGTCTCCACTTAACATAGAAGACTTTCTTTTCCTTTTGTTTTGCAGAATATACATCAGTGGTTTTGGTATAATTAAAAATGCCCAGGTCAGGCATGATGGCTCACACTTGTAATCCCTGCCTTGGGAGGCCAAGGCAGGCGGATCACATGAGGTCAGGAGTTTGAGACCAGCCTGACCAACATGGTGAAACCCTATCTCTACTAAAAATACAAAATTAGCTGGGCATAGTGGTATGCGCCTGTAATCCCAGCTACTT
>NW_012103599.1:126235-138295 GCF_000951045.1 Mandrillus leucophaeus
AGACAAGAAAGGCAAGAAAGAGAGAGAGAGAGGAAAGAAAAGAAAGAAAGAAAGAAAGAAAAGAAAGAAAGAAAGAAAGAAAGAAAGAAAGAGAGAGAGAGAAAGAAAGAAAGAAAGAAAGAAAGAAAGAAAGAAAGAAAGAAAGAAAAGAAAGAAAGGAAAAGAAAAGAAAAGAAAAGAAAAGAAAAGAAAAGAAAAGAAAAGAAAGAGAAAGAGAGAGAGAGAGAAAGAGAGAGTGAGTGAGTCATGGAGAGAATGGGGAAGGAAAGAAAAATAAAAAAATGAGCCAGGGCCACGCGCAATGGCTCATGCCTGTAATCCCAACACTTTGGGAGGCTGAGATGACAGGATCACTCGAGCCCAGGAATGCTCCTCTAAAACTGATGATGTCAACATCAAATGTGAAATATGTTAAATGACATGAAGAATAAGGCTACCCATCTTATTTGGCTATGCTTGAAATGGATTTATTATAATCTCCCTCAATTTGAAAGCAGTCTAAACTGACCACACCTGTGAAAATGTCTTATTTAGGGAAATTTACTGCAGATGTTTACACACTCTATTTCTTAATGTGATAAACTCCTAATCCCAGATGATCTTTAAGTTAAATAACTAGAGGCCAGGTGCAGTTGCTCATGCCTGTAATAATAGCCCTTTGGAAGGCTGAGGTGGGCAGATTGCTTGAGCTCAGGAGACCAGCCTGGGCAGCATGGCAAAACCTCATCTCTTCAGAATATACAAAAATTAGCCGGGTATGGTGGTGCACACCTGCAGTCTCAGCTACTTGGGAGGCTGAGGTGGGAGGATCGCTTAAGCCCAGGAGGCAAAGACAGAGGTTGCCAGTGATCTCAGATCACACCACTGCACTCCAGCCTATGCGACAGAGTGAGACCCTGTCTCAAAAAAAAAAAAAAAAAAAAAAAAAAAAGTTTTTATTGTAAAAAGTTCAGGTATAAATGAATCAGAAAGCAGTGGCTGAATCAAATTAGTTCTATAGTTCTATAATTTGATATAACTAAAGCTACAATGCAATAATATCACCAAAGAACCCAGCATGAAAATATTAACTAAATGGTTCAGTTTCAAAGACACTTTGAATTGTGAGTATCTTAACTCAAAGAATCCCAATAATACATTAAATTCCTTGGATCCTCACTGAAAGTGAGAAACTCATTTCTAAGCATATGTGCACAAGTACCTTAGCCTCTTCATGCCTGCATGCCTGTCCCACAGTCAGAGAAGGCAGGATATTTGGTTAGGCATATGTTTACGAGTACAGACAGGAAAATTCCAACTTTAAAACCAAATATTTTCCTTGTTTAATTCTGGTATCTTATTGGTCCATATGCTGCCTCCTCCTCACAGTATGGTATCCCAATCTCCTAGATTGTGACTTTCTTTTAAAGCATAATGATAACATCAAGCAGACAGAATTGAAGAGTGGAAGTACTATATGAGAAAGCAGAGCAAAACAGATGATGCTCTAAATGCACACTGACACACTTGCTGAAGATGTTAGGTGCTCCCTAAATGCTTGTTGAAATGCTGTTTGTCAACATTTGTTGTGAAAAATTCATCTCTTTCTCTAAGAATCCTCATGAGTTAACCACAATCAGTTCTACATAATTTAACAGAAAACATCTGGTGGCACTTTCAAATGTTACGGACAGCATTTCACAAACTATGCCTGCCCCCAGCTTCACTGCAGCAGGAGAAAATGAGGCTAAGGAGAAAAGCAAGATAAGTTATCAGGAGAGCCCCAAACATGTGTATCATTTGTTTATACATATCTGGTCTACATTCTCAGATTTTCTAAAGAACGCCCCCCGCCTTTTTTTTTCCTTTTTAGCTTAAGCTAGCTGGATTTCAGTTTCTGTAATTTGCAAACAACACAATACTAGGATAGAAGGCCTGTCCAGTGCAAAAGAAAATCTTGTCTCTGCCTCCACAATGTCCATATGTATAACAGAATCCTATCAATGCTTTTATGGTAATTGACAAGGTGACAGTAACCATGAGGAAAAGAAACGGTCTGAAAAACAACCACAATCCCTCTTGGAGACAACATATATTAAAAAGCTTTTGAGAAGTTATTCAGTAAAGAAACTTCTTTAACTCAGTTGAACTCACATTTACAAATCATATTTGAGCATGGAATTTTTTAATGAACTTCTTATGTCTTTGAGAACTACTAACTGGTAGAGCACTAGTACATGAAGACAAATGAAAACAACCATTCATATCTGTTTCCTTGTATACTAATCATTTTAAGTATAACAGGAGATCACAGAACTCAATTTTGAATGTAAAAGTAGTTTATATTCTAGATTGAGAAACTTACCTGCATTGAAATAAGAATGAAATCAATTAGGCTCCCAATTCCACAAAATCCTACAGTGCAAAACTTTAACAAACCTAGAAAAGAAGGTAAAGTCATTTATAATCTGGAAAGTCTTCTAAATATTAACGAACTGTTCCATTTTCCAATACACCATTATTTTACATATATATATATATATATAATGCTCTTTATATCAAGAACATAAAAGTAACACTTTAAAAAATCAAATCTTCATCTGAAAATGAGAAGAGTTTAAAGGAACCCTCTACATAGAAATGCCAAAAAATAATGTATTAGTTCCCTTAACAAATAAACATTAGTAACTGAAAAAAAACCTCAATATAATCTAACAAAATTTCTAGGAGAAAAGGCCTAAGGAAATAATCTTTAAATCTCAATACACCAGTTACAAAACATCTTTTAGTCCTAAAATCCTTAATTACTTATTTAGACTTCATACATTATGTGACCCAAAATTCACTATACATTTGGAGAGTTAAAATATATAAATTGTCATGCCAAAAAAAAAAAAATCAGGAAAAAACACTGCTCTTGTTGTAAAATTGCAAAATTTTATTAGCAATCCAATTACCTTTAATTTATCTTACATATTTCTTTTCCTAAGGATCTCCTGTTTATTAGCTCTATAGTCAAAATCAACAACTCTGTGCTGATCACTATATACAGCTTTGTCCTTGGTCCCAACCCAAGAGCTCAGATGCTAAAATAGATGATAACAGAGTATCTAATATGAGACATCTACAACAATATGACCCAAAAACAATTGTAAGAGGCGGATTGGGGTGGCCTGGGGGTGGGATGATTAATCTCTTATGAATTTAAACTTGAGTTTCTTACAAGACATCTCATATGAGATATAAAAATGGTATAAGACAAGACTCTTTGTGAAAATGTAGTTCCATATATCAACTACAAATAGATGCCAGCTAAAACTCCTGTGAGGATGAGATCACCTCCCACAACCTGAGAATACACAAATAAGATTGAACTATGTTGGGACATTAGATGACTTTTTCCCCCACATATAGCAGAATAATGTTGTAAGTACAGAAATAACACGGTGGCAATAAGTTAATAACTATTAAAATACAGAAATAACTAAAAATTTTGCTTTTCGTTTTCCTCAAAACACTTACTTACCTAACATTTTATCTTTGATTACTATCTGTCGCATAGAAGCCCCATTAGGGCAGGGCCTTTTATCTGTTTTCTTTACTCCTGTGTCCTTAGTGCCAACGACACTGCCTGGCACATAGTAAATGCTCAATATTTGTTGCATAAATTGACAAATATTCTCATATTTCTGCTTCCCAAACACTCCCATCATTCCATCCATTACCTTAATAATAACTCCCTTCGTTTTTTCATTAGTCGCATGGTACTATAGTAACCCAAAGAAAATTGTCTGCTGAGATTTTATCCACTCAGTGTATTTTATATTTCCGAAATGTATTCCTCTTCACATAGCATGTTAGTAGAAATTTGAGAATGTCATAGTTTTTCTTTCTTCAATTTGTTTATAAAAAAGAACACTGGCCAGGTGCAGTGGCTCATGCCTATAATCCCAGCACTTCGGGAGGCTGAGGCAGGTGGATCCCCTGAGGTCAGGAGTTCGAGACCAGCCTGGCCAACATGGTGAAACCCTGTCTCTACTAAAAATACAAAAATTATCCAGGCATGGTGGCATACGTCTGTGATCCCAGCCACCCAGGAGGCTGAGGCAGGAGAATCACTTGAACCTGGGAGACAGAGGATGCAGTGAGCCGAGACTGCACCACCGGACTCCAGCCTGGGCAACAAAGGGAGACCTTGTCTCAAAAAAAAAAAAAAAAAAAGAGAGAGAATATTAAGTATGGTCCCTCTAAAGTTATATCTTTAACTGCTAATCCATGAAGAATAGGTAATCACATCAGGGCTTTGGCTTTTATTGTGCCATTTTCAAGATTGTTCTTCCTTTTAGGCCACTTCTTTAGAGAAGTCTTCCCTAACCTGCCTGTCTGAAGCCACATGCCACCCTATCCCTGCCCCGTAACCCACTATGCTCGGCTACTTTTTAAAATTTTTTGTAGGGACAGGGTCTCACTATGTTGCCCAGGCTAGTCTTGAACTCCTGGGATAACGTGATCTCCTGTCTTGGCCTCCCAAAATGCTTGGATTACAAGTCATCACATCTGGCCTAAATTTCTTTTTTTTATTTTTATTTTTTTTCTCATACCTCTCAGGGATGAATGAAGGTTTTGATTATAATAACTGTAGTAGCAGAAATAGTGACAACAAAAGTTGTTGCTGGGCTAACATTTATCAAATGTATCTTACCTCGCTTAATTCTTATTGCCCTTCCTATCTGTGTTCATAAAGTATTTTTATATTTGAAAACGTAAAACGAGGTTAAGGTGGCATTATTGGAAACTTCATTACTAAAATTATCCTTTGCCTTAAATTTGTAGAAATAGATAGACCATAGTTAACATCACACGTTTGGAGTAAGATATGCTGTAAGTCACTGCAATGATTAAACCTTCAAGTTTTTTTTTAACACTGAACTGGTAAGTTTAAATGTGTTACTCCAGGAGTTTCTTTCTTTTCTTTCTTTCTTTCCTTCTTTTCCTTTCTCCTTTTTTCCTCCTTCCCTTCCTTCTTTCCTTTGCAGTTTCTCACTATTTCCAAGGGTCTCACTGTGTTGCCCAAGTTGGCCTTGTACTCCTGGCCTCAAGTGATCCTCCTGCCTTGGCCTCCCAAAATGTTGAAATTACAGGTTTGAGTCACCACACCCAGCCTCTTGATTTTTTAAAACAGCTTTATTGAGCTATAAATGACATACATTAAAATGACATACAATGACATCAATGACATACAATGACATACAATGTACATATTTAAATGTACTATTTGATAAATTTGACACTTGTAAACACCTGTGAAACAATCACTATAATAAAAAAAGAACATATCTGTCACCCCTAATAGTTTCCTCACGCCCCTTTGTAATTTCTATTTCTTGTCTCTCCTTGCCCCAGTCTTTCCCCAGCAAGCACTTATCTGCTTTCTGTCACTATAAATTTGTTAGTTCCTTAAACTTTTAAATATCATCTCTGATCTGTTCTCTAATTTCCTTAAATGTATTACTCCAGGTGTAGGTAATATTTACCAGTTCCAAACAAAGATATTCTTCCCTTATCTAATATTTTATCTTAGCAGAAACCTCTCATGTTCATTTTTGTGAAGCATCCTTAAGAAGGGGTTCTGTAGCAAAATATCTAGATTTTCTTAAATTCCTTACTCTGTTATGGGTGTTATTACATTACTTTCCCAATAAACATATTTCTATGTCATTATTTTAAATGGCACATAGTATTCTGCCCTGTTATACACTGTACCTTAATTTTCTGAGACAGTTCCTCCCTAGTGAACATTTAGCCTGTTTCTAGCTTTTTTGATATTCATGACAAATATTTATCAGAGTCTTACCGTCTGTCAAGTTCTGTTTAGGACACCAACTTGCATAAGACAGATGAGGCTTCTGCCTTTAAGAATGTATATTCGAGGCCAGGCACTGGCTCACGCCTGTAATCCCAACACTTTGGGAGGCCAAGGCAGGCAGATCACCTGAGGTTGGGAGTTTGAGACAAGCCTGACCAACATGGAGAAACCCTGTCTCTACTAAAAATACAAAATAAGCTGGGCGCATGCCTGTAATCCCAGCTACTCGGGAGGCTGAGGCAGGAGAATCATTTGAACCCAGGAAGTGGAGGTTGCGGTGAGCTGAGATCGCACCATTGCACTCTAGCCTGGGCAACAAGAGCAAAACTCCGCTCAAAAAAAAAAAAAAAAAAAACAGAATGTACATTCCAGAGGAAGACTGAAGTGAATGAATAAACAAATCCCTGAGGCTAACAGATTTATAATTAGCATTATGAAGGAAAAAAAAAAAGCGCTATATATAAGTAGGACTACTGCTTTTCATAACCATGAAGAAAGATTAAGTAAGTTTAGTTTTAAAATGGGATTATTTATTTATTTTTTTCTTTTTTGTAGAAATGGGATCTCACTATGTCACTATGTTGTCTCTGCTGGCCTCAAACTCCTGGCCTCAAGCAATCCCCCCACCTCAGCCTGTTGAGTAGCTGAGTCTATGGGCACATACCACTGCACCCGGCAAAAAACTGAATTTTAGATTTTGTCTATAACTACTTTCATTGCAGTCAACATTGTATTACGTAGTTAAGAATTTTTTTTAAGGCAGTGATCATTTAAAATAAAAATGCCTAAATTTCTTAACCTTGGATTCTTAATAGAAATTAAAATTTATTTAAAATATTTATAAATTTTAAACTGGCCAGGCACTGTGGCTCTTCCCTGTAATCCCAGCACTTTGGGAGGCTGAGGTGGGAGGACAGCTTGAGCCCACGAGTTCAAGAGCAGCCTGTGCAACATGGCGAAATCCCATCTCTACAAAAAAATACAAAATTAAGTCAGGCGTGGTGGTACATGCCTGTAGTCCCAGCTGCTCGGGCAGAGCTGAGGACGGAGCATACCTTGAGCCCAGGAGGCTAAGGTTACAGTGAGCCGAGATCGCACCACTGCACTCCAGCCTGGGCAACAGAGTGAGACCCTGTCACAAAAAAAAAGAAAAAGAAAAAATATTTTATTGCTTCTGATACCTAAAAGGATAACTTCTGATATCTAAAGGACCCAACTCCACAGCAAGGTACTCAAAGCATTTTATAATCGGACCACAGACTACCTCTGTAGGCAGTGTCACCTCCTGCAATGTTCCTGCTACACAATCAGCTAAATTATTCCCTCATCTCTCAGTGTACACCTATACACTTTACACATGCTGTTCCCTGCCATGCCTTCAACTTCTGTAATCTTTTCATCCTTCAAAACCTAGCTCAAATGTCACCACATCTAAGAACTTCCTTCAGTCAACTGCGTCAGTCCCTTTTCCTTACTCTCATAGCACTTTGTTATGGTTCTGCTATGGTGCTGTACCATAAATTGGCCTACTAACATGTTTATTTTATTTTTAACCAATATACACTGTGACCTTCATCATTATTTCCATATCATTTAGTTATTTAAATGTTGAATGTTTAATTAAACAAGTATATATAGTACTTTATGACTTTTACTTAGGAACTTACAACACTGAGTTTTAGTACAGCTATCAGAAATATACCTACCATCAACCCCACAGTGAAGACTTCTCTTTGATCTTTTGTGGGTAGCAACATGGAAGAAATAAGGTTAGCTTTGCTAGCTAGAAGGCAGAGCATTCAAAAACTTTAAATTTGCTCAGTGAAGGGCTAATATAGAAGCAGACTACTACAGTAAATAAAGCATGATCTCTGGAGCCAGAAAATTTGGGTTCAAATTGAGGTCACTAGCTGAGTGTCCTTGGGTAAATCTCTTAATCTCGTGACAATTTTCCTATCCATAAAACAAAGATGATAACAACAAATATGTCACAGAATAAAGGAAAGCCTCTAGACTCAGTAAATCCCTTAACCTCTCTGGTGACAGTTTCCCTACCTGTTAAAGAGGATTTAAAGAGGATGATAAACTCAGAGGGTTGTAAGGCTTCAATAAGGGCAGGCATGTGAAAGTACTGTTTAAACAAAAGCTATCGTAAAAATGTAAATAGTTTTCATAAGCATTAGTAACTACGGTAAATGTGATTACAGCAAGAAGGAAGATATAGAGAGCGGGGCTAAGGGTGATAGAAGTCAGGGCTCCCACTCCAGCTCAAGCTGGTCACCAAAGTTCCAACCCCAACTTGTTCTAAAAGAAGTGCATAGTTGTATTTTTTTTTTTTTTGAGACAGAGTCTTGCTCTGTCACCCAGGCTGGAGTGCAGTGGTGTGATCTCGGCTCACTGCAACCTCCGCCTCCCAGGTTCAAGCAATTCTCCTGCCTCAGCCTCCCAAGTAGCTGGGACTACAGGCGCCTGCCAACACGCCCGGCTAATTTTTTGTATTTTTAGTGGAGACGGGGTTTCACCGTGTTAGCCAGGATGGTCTCGATTTCCTGACCTCGTGATCCACCCGCCTCGGCCTCCCAAAGTGCTGGGATTATAGGCGAGAGCCACCACGCCCGGCCCAAGTGCATAGTTTCTAATCCCAGGGCAGTGATGAAAAAGATTTGGGCAGAAGGAAATATTTTTTGGAGTGGCAGAGGATGTACATTTGTTCATAAAACATTTACTAAACATCCAGTGTGTGCCCAGCACTAGCAGTGACAGTTTCAGTCTACTATCTTAAGTAAATGCCTACACTATCTTCTGTGTGTTTTCATAAAGGTGAAAACAGGAAAAGTCAGTATTTCTTACCTAAGCTGAACTGTTGGGCTAACTGATAGCTCTATACTCACAGAAGAATGTTAACTACTCAACTCCAATTATACAGAACTTATAATAAATACACAGAGATTTAATCTATAAGAACACATACAATTCACTAAAATGTAGGTTTCATAAGGATTTTTTTTTTAATCAAACATACGCACCCAAGGCAGGGTATCCAAGGTAAAATCGATCTGCTCCCAACCATCCAAGAAAAAGAGACAATGCGACTGCCACTTTGTATGAATAGCCATTTCTGCAAAAAATTAAAATCTGAGTGTCATATTCATATATTTCCAGTGTGGACATTTTAGAAAACAAAATTATTAACTACTACTTATTTGTTAATTGGTTCCTTCACTCACTCAATTAATGTTTTTTGGATGCCTACTGTATGTCAGGCACTATTCTAGGCTACTGAAATGTATTAATGAATAAAAACAACAAAGATCCCTATTCCCGTGGAGCTCACAGGCTAGTGATAATAAGCAATAAACACAAATATATTTAAAAAGTAAATTATATGTTAGAAAGTCAAAAATGTTACGGAAAAAAAGAAGTAGAGCAGGCTGTGTAGAATGCCAGGAGCCATTTAAATGGCGTGGTAAGAGTAGGCCTCATTGAGAAGGTGATATTTGAGCAGAGACCTGAGGGAAGTGAGTGAGATGGCCATGCCATGCTTCTGAGGAAAGAGTGTCACAGGTAAAAGAGACAGGCAGAACTATCAATTTGAAGTCAAATTTCATCATGTAAGATCCCTGCTCATAATCCTCTTTCGTGTGTGTGTGTGCCTGTGTGTTTATTGGACTGCATATTTGTATGAGTTAGAAAAAGTAGTAAGTGGCCCAGAGATCCTGTTTATGTGTCTAACGTTCTAAGGATGTCAAACTTTATGCTGAAGGCAGTAGCACCCCATCTACAATGGAACAGGGCGCCAAACTAGAAGCAGAAAAATAATTTAGAAGGCAATGCAAAAACTAACGCTGAAATCTAATGGGCAGTAACAGTGGGAGAAAGAAGTGAACAAAATTGGGAAATACTAACAAGGCAGAAGCAAACAGGCTACATGTGGGGAATAAGGGAAAAGGAGAAGTCAAGAATGACTCCAAGACGGGCACAGTGGCACACGCCTGTAATCCCAGCACTTTGGGAGGCCGAGGTGGGTAGATCACCTGAGGTCAAAAGTTCGAGAACAGTTTGGCCAACAGAGTGAAACACAGTCTCTACTAAAAATACAAAAATTAGCTGGGCGTGGTGGCAGGCGTCTGTAATCCCAGCTACTTGGGAGGCTGAGTCAGGAGAATCGCTTGAACCCAGGGCGGAGGTTGCAGTAAGCCAAGATCGCTCCATTGTACTCCAGCCTGGGCAACAGAGTGAGACTCTGTCTCAAAAAAATAATAAAAAATAAGTAATGAATCCAAAAGTTTCTGCTTAAGAAACTGGGTAGAACTGGTGCCATTCAATGAGACGAAGGAGGAAAGAATTTGAAGAAAAAGAAAACAAATGCAATTTTAGACCTTATATATATAAAATATATATAAAGATGGTAATATATTGATATTCAATTCAATTTTATTTCTTTTTTTTTTTTGAGATGGAATCTCACTCTGTTGCCCAGGCTGGAGTGCAGTGGTGTGATCTCGGCTCACTGCAGCCTCTGCCTCCCAGGTTCACGCGATTCTTCCACCTCAGCCCCCCGAGTACCTGGGAGTACAGGTGCGCACCACCACACCTGACTAATTTTTGTATTTTTAGTAGAAATGGGGTTTCACCATGTTGGCCAGGCTGATCTCAAACGCCTGGCCTCAAGTGAACCACCCGCCTCGGCCTCCCAAAGTGCTGGGATTACAAGCATGAGCTACCACGCCTGGTCCAATTCAATTTTAGACCCCTATATATATATATAGTATATAAAAGATAGTTAACATATTGATATTCAATTCAATTCAATTTTAGGACTTATATATATATATGCAATATATATAAAGATTGCAATATATTTTATATGTTAGAGAGCTTAAGAAACAATGGGGCCAGATGTGGTAGCTCACTCCTATAATCCCAGCACTTTGGGAGGTTGAGGCGGTTGGATCATATGAGGCCAGGAGTTTGAGACTGGCAGCCTGGCCAACATGGTAAAACCCCATCTCTACTAAAAATACAAAAATTAGCCGGGCGTGGTGGTACATGCCTGTAGTTCCAGCTACTTGGGAGGCTGAGGCATGAGAATCGCTTGAACCTGGAAAGCAGAGGTTGCAGTGAGCCAAGATCACGCCACTGCACTCCTGCCTGGGTGACAGAGCAAGACTGTCTCCAAAAAAAACAAAAAAGAAAAAAAGAAAAAAAAACAAAGGGAGAGTTGGGCACAGTGACATGTGCCTGTAGTCACATGCCAGTGTGTCCAGCTCTCCCACTGTTGTGCCTAATGAACATTACCATATTTATATATATGTTATATATGATATAAAATATATAATTATATTATATATGAAGATGGTAATATATTTTACATTAAATATTATATTGCATATTTAAGATGTTAATGTTATATATTATATATTACTATATACAATATACTAGTATATATTATATATAAGCATATATATGTTTTACATAATTTTGTTTTTTTTTTTTTTTGAGATGGAGTTTCGCTCTTGTCACCCAGGCTGGAGTGCAATGGCACAATCTCGGCTTACTGCAACCTCCACCTCCCGGGTTCAAGCAATTCTCCTGCCTCAGCCTCCCAAGTAGCTGGGATTACAGGCACCCGCCACCATACCCGGCTAATTTTTGTATTTTTAGTAAGACAGGGTTTCACAGTGTTACCCAGGCTGGTCTGGAACTCCTGACCTCAGGTGATCTGCCCGCCTTGGCATCCCCAAGTGCTGGGATTACAGGCATGAGCCACTGTGCCTGGCTATTTATATATATTAAATCTGAGGTCTAAAATTGAATATAAAACATATCACCAACTTTTTATATGGCACGTATATATACAAAGATGGTGAGAGAAGCCAAAGGGGTGGATGAATGAAAAAGGAAAAAGGACCAAGGACATCAAGACTTAAGGAAGAAGCAAAGAAATAAGAATGAAGGGACACAGAAGAGTGTTTTATACTATAAGCCAAAAAAAGAAAGTGTTTTAGGGTTTTTTTTTTTTTTTTTTTTTGAGATTTAGTTTCACACTTGTTGCTCAGGCTGGAGTGCAATGGCACAATGTTAGCTCACTGCCACCTCCGCCTCCTGGGGTTCAAGTGATTCTCCTGCCTCAGCCTCCCAAGTAGCTAGGATTACAGGCGCCCACCACCACTCTGGGCTAATTTTTGTATCTTTAGTAGAGATGGGGTTTCACC